>NC_056732.1:918689842-918709842 GCF_019279795.1 Protopterus annectens
ACACAAAACAACAGATGTGCAGCAATCACATAGCAAACAGAACACATGCATATATGGAACCACAGTGGCCCTTGCTAATGGCATGCAGGGATATTGTCTTACAAATAGCCACCAATGAGCAGTGTCCCCAGATGGAACGCACTACAAACACATAGCACACAAATTGTTGTACAACACAATACAATATATGCTCCCAATGGCAGGGTAGTAGGGCCTGGTGTATACCTGTTGAGTTGTCTGGATCAGATTGTTGTTACTAAGATATGGTGGGGGGAGACAGAGATGTGTATTAACAACTCTGATAACCTTGCTGTATGAGGTTCTCGGGACCTGGTTTCCATCTTATGTTTTCAGGCACGTGTCCTGGGAGAGGTTGCCCATTTATACAGTGGAGGAGAATGATGTCATCATCTCACACCAGTAGCACTACCAGGTTTTGTTTGGCCGAACAGCCCATGGTCAGCAGGAGGGAATGCCCTGTGGAACAATCTTGTCCCATGGGTAATGATTGTCACTGCATAACCGTTATGAGAAGTCCGCCATCGATGCACATATCAACTTTGCCATGCTAGTCGGGCATGCTGCTGCAGTCAGGGGGGACACATGCTGAGGAGCTGCTTATGCAGCCACATGGCACCTGCCCACCTGCACCACATAACACCTTACAGAGAAAGTATAGTGGAGGTGTAAGCACCAATAATGGCAGAGGAGCATGCAGATAAGGCTACAGAGAACATCAGTAGACCACTGTTGTGTATCCATCCGCATTCAGCCAGTTAGACTGTTATTATGTGAAACTAAATGGTACAGTCTGTTGCTGTGTAGTAATACTAAACAGATGTGTAAGATCAGTATTGTGGGTTTGGTACTGTTGGGATGTACTGTAATGATGCATCCACCCTGTACAAATGCCAGCTGTACACATCACATCTCTCACACAATTATGGTCCTCTGGTATAAATTGCGGCAGCAGCCTGTAGTTAGTGAGTATGGTGTTTAACTGTGTTTAAAAGTCGTAACAGCCAGCACTGCATGAGCATCTATGCTAAAGTTTGTTTAGGTTTGCTAATGTACTGGTCATGTTATGTCATGGTATATTCCATGCACACATTTAACACACTCACTCCATAATGCATGCTGTACATGCTCTATTGTTGCTGTTAACTGCACTGCATCGTAGTGGTCACCATGATGGCGATCTGAAGATATATGTTAGGACTTCTGCAATATAACTAACATCCTGTCATTGAAAATGTGCACAGAGATGAACATAATGTTAAGGACAAAATGCCTACAGTAGGGACATGAAACATCACCCCTATAGTGCTACAAGAGTGTATATACCAGTATTACAATAGCAACTGTTACAGACCTACACTACAGTGCATCACATTACTGCAGTCCAAAACCTCATTGACCTGAAATGTGGTCCCACGAGCAATGAGTATGTGATATGGAATCGTATGTTAGGACAGCAAATATGTGGAATACATACCTTCACAAACACTGGAAGCATATGTGTGCACACACTCCAGATAAAATATAGTGGAAGCAGCTGTTGAGGTACTGTCAGCATGCATTCTTCATGAGAATGCACCTTCCATCAAGTACACATCCTCAATGTCACACCAAGAAATGGTCTGCTGTCCAACACGCTTTGGCCATTAAATGTGCCCACTTACCTGCAACAGAAGCAGCCATGGCTTGCAATATTATCTTACATGCCATGGTGTGGACACCATACTCCAACAGCAATCAGGAGTTGGTCATGTTGCCATACCTCACCATTGCATATACCATGGCAAACAATGCAGACAGTCATGTATGTATGAGGATGTATGGGACAGGAATAATTTAGGAAATAAACAGATGGCTATCCAAGACAGATGATGTCACATGGCAAACTGGTCATTCAGGCTGCCTAGTAACATGCCACAACACCGAGGGAGTTGCAGGAATGTTCATAAGTACTAAGCTGTGCAGCACCCATGTCAGCAATTGCCTGACTCTGCATACATGTGGGCCCATGGGTTAGGTAATCAGATAGATAGTTGTGTACTACAGAAACATCAGCCAGGCCTCTAAAGTTGCAGCATATGCATAACAGAAAAGGTCCCCTGAAAGGCAAGCATTGCAATGGGTACTGAGGTACCAAGACCATGTTGGTGTCCCAGACAGTATCATGTAAGAGCATGTACAATAAACAACACCACACCTCACCTCAGGCCGCCCACCATCCATCTGTACCTTGTCAAGTCAGTGCACACCTGTATGTTTGCCATTCATTGGGATCATGGTGGTAATAATATGAAGTTCAGTGTTTGGGACATCGCAAAATGACACACATGTGTAAGCCATAAAGGTTGCCATCTGCAAAAAAGTGGGAGGTGCCATCATGACACAACAGTGCACTGCAGCAGGGATCCAAAAGTTAAGAATGGTTGTATCTTTGCACAGTCAGGGTCAGGAATCAGGCACACATAACCCTGACTCAACAGCAATAGTGACAGTAGTGTGTGAACCTAAGGATGTGCACATGAGTTGATACGTAATCACGCAGAGTTGGAGGACATGTGTAGGGCAGATCGATTCAAATACTGACAAATGCAGATGGCCCATGCTAGTATACCCCTGTCAGGAATATTGACTGCTGTAGTACACACAATAGTAGGTGCAACAAACCATCATGATAGTATGCACACATATGCACCCACAAATGTATACATCTCAAGCAGCATCAGCAATTAACACATTTGTTTGACACTGCATTTGATTGCATGTCATATGTCACATATCAGGTTCATGTAATGTTAACATATGTGTAATGTGTGTCTCACAGCATATCAAGGAAGAGGGTCTCATGTCACAAGTTGTGTACACTCCCATAGTCATGGTAAGGTTTGACAGTTGTCAGTGTAATTGTATTGTATTGGCCATATGCAAGCACCGCTGATGATGACATTCAAATCAGACATCAGGCATTTACAAATGGTCTCGTCCACATATCGCTCCCCAGGTATGTGTCGGACAAACACATAGGGGCTGTGGTTAAGCAGAGCAGACTTAACTGGTACAGTAATACACATTTAGAAATAGGGTGTAAACTCAGAGGTATGGTGCACAGGCATGCCAGGGTTAATGAGGTGCACAAAGCAAATATTGTGTGCATGGGTACAGTGTGTTCCAGGAAGGGGCATCACCTATCAACACAGCTCCATGAATCGCTAATAATAGCTGCATACTCGTTGCTGGCATGGATTGACTATATTGCACTGCATGTTGCTTAAATTACATGTCGCATGCGATGATGGGTAATGGGAGGTCTGTGTGTAATATCTTGATGCAATCTCACCTGTAAGTCTGGTGTGGAGGGTTATTTTTGACCAGCAAGTCCAATCTAGTGAGTGAGGGGGTTGATGTATGTAGGATGTGTATGTGTGTGTATTTGTGTGTGTAACCATGAATGCACAGGGATGTAGGGTGTTCATACCCCACTTTTGAAATCGCAGTAGATGGACATGGACAGACATTACGAGACAACAGGAATACTTATCTGACATGTAATCTCAGGACAGCTGATAGTACAATAAGGTCTGTAGCATGGGAAACAAGGCGTTAGGAGCAAAACTAGACACCAGGTATACTGTTATACTACAATTTCAGAAAGGAGAAAGACTAACATATGCAGCGAATTCACAGGTATTTGGGAAATTACTAGACAACACCAAAGTAGTCTTTTCCAAATATTACTGTTGCCCACATAAGTTAATAGAGCAACAGATCTGCATATACGATAATTGTTGCTGTATGACACCCAGTGCATGACATTATTGAGGATCGCGGTGTATGGACTATGATATAGTCATAATAGGGGTACCTTTTTGTTGAGAGACTTGAGTGCGCGGTGATATGGCGGATCCCCGGAACCTGACAGAGATGACCGTGACTTTCTCCTTATCCAGCCTGGTGACAGGGACATCTGTGTCTTCAAGATGGACTCACCTATGACTAATATATTTAGTTGTGTGTTTAGCCTTAAGGTGTTGACAGGTGAGACACAGGTGTGTGAGCTTTATGTATTATGTTCTGCAGAGGAGTTATTATGTGGTGTGCTTGTGTTTGTGTTAGGGGTATATATATCTACACACACACACACACACACACACACACACACACACACACACACACACACACACACACACACATATACACACACACACACATATATATATATATATATATATATATATGTGTGTGTGATAGTTTGTAATATATTAAATGTGTGTATCTATATATACAAACACACACACACATATGTATATAAATACATGTCCCATACGTTTTCATAACAGTGCTGCATGATATGTGTGAGGGAACATCACACATATCAATACACACACACACACACACACACACACACACACACACACATATATATATATATATATATATACATATATATATATATATACATAAATATATATATATATATATATATATATATATATATATATATATATATATATATATATATATATATATATATACAACAGTAAGTGTGTGCAAAATGGATGGGTATGTCTGGTGTGAACCCCATGTTGGGAACACATTGCCCTTGTTTGTGAAGGTGGGATTGGTAATTTGGGGAAGGATAGCAGGTATTTTTGTGGAGGTGGGTTGGGTTGGAAGATAGAGAAGACAGCCTACAGGGGCGGTATATGATAAATATGGTGGATAAACACCCTGGATGGGTAGTGTCATCTGCGATGTGGAAGTTCATGAGCCCCCATATGGAAAAAATGGGATCAAGGTCCCTACTCATGGGCAGTCACAACTTCAGCTTCATGGCCCTGAAGGTCCCTGGGCTGGAGCCTGAGCAGGAGAAGCATGCCGACCCTGTGAGTGTGTACTGAGGGCCTCAAGGTGCTGTAGCACATCCCCCAAGTCTATGTGGAGCTCCCTTTGCACAAGACCCTGCACCTGACCTCGGGTGACAGAATCTTGTCTATGTGGGCTCCCAGGGGGGGTGATCACCATCCCCTGAGATGGTTCCACCTGAAGATAGTGCAGGACCAGTAGATGAGGAGGCCCCAGGGTGGGTCCAACATGTGATGTGGCCTGGTAACATGGCCAGATGAGGTGGGAGAGGTGGTTCTGCTGGCAACTGTTCCCCAAATATGCTATTGTGTCACTGTTATAGAACATATGTGGGTAGTAATATTCCACATGCTCCTGGATCATGTACAACACCATGCATAGATATCCCCAATAACACAAAACAACAGATGTGCAGCAATCACATAGCAAACAGAACACATGCATATATGGAACCACAGTGGCCCTTACAATGGCATGCAGGAGACATTGTCCATAACAGGCCACCAATGATAGTGTCCCCACATGGAACGTGACTACAAACACATAGCACAAAGTGCTGTACAATACAATATATGCCCCAATGGCAGGTATTCTGTAGACATACCTGTTGAGTTGTCTGATCAGATTGTTGTTACAGATATGGTGGGGGGGAGACAGAGATGTGTATTAACAACTCTGATAACCTTGCTGTATGAGGTTCTCAGACCTGCTTCCATCTTTATGTCTTTCAGGCAATGTGTCCAGGGAGAGGCTGCCCATTTATACAGTGGAGGAGAATGATGTCATCATCTCACACCTGGTGCAGCACTACCAGGTTTTGTTTGGCCGAACAGCCCATGATCAGCAGGAGTGGACTGCCCTGTGGAACAATCTTGTCCATGGGGTAAATGATGTCAGCCTGCATAACCACAGTTATGAGCAGGTCCGCCATCGATGCACATATCAACTTTGCCATGCCAGTCGGCATGCTGCTGCAGTCAGGGGGGACACATGTTGAGGAGCTGCTTGCGAGCCACATGGCACCTGCCCACCTGCACCACATAACACCTTACAGAGAGCATAGTGGAGGTGTGTGCTACCCACACAATGGCAGAGGAGCATGCAGATAAGGCTACAGAGAACATCAGTAGACCACTGTTGTGTATCCATCCGCATCTGTACAGTTAGATCATGCATATGTGAAACTAAATGTATACAGTCTGTTGCTGTGTAGTAATAATAAACAGATGTGCATGATCTGTAGTATTGTGGGCTTGTACTGTTGATGTACTGTAATGATGCATCCACCCTGTACAAATGCCACAGCTGTGGCTACTGACATCACATCTCTCACACAATTATGTAGGTCCCTCTGGTATACCTCCAGGGCAGCAGCCTGTAGCTAGTGAGTATGGTGTTTGTTCAGGTTTAAAAGTCAAAAATAAAGCCAGCACCGCATGTGCATCTATTCTGTGTTTGTTTAGGTTTGCCAATACACTGGTCATGTTATGGCCATGGTATATTCCATGCACACATTTAACACACCTACCCATAATGCATGCTGTACATGTTCTCTATTGTTGCTGTTAACTGCACTGCATCACAGTGGTCACCATGATGGCGTATCTGAAGAGTATGTTAGACTTCTGCAATATAACTAACATCCTGTCATTGAAAAATGTGTGCACAGAGATGAACATAATGTTATGACAAATGGCCTACAGTAGGGACATGTGAAACATCACCCTTATACAGTGCTACAAGAGTGTATATACCAGTATTACAATAGCAACTGTTACAGATCTACACTACAGCATATCACAATACTGCAGTCCAAAAACCCTTACGACCTGAAATGTGGTCCTAACATGAGCAATGAGTATGTGATATGGAATCGTATGTTAGGACAGCAAATATGTGGAATACATACCTTCACAAACACTGGAAGCATATGTGTGCACACACTCCAGATAAAATATAGTGGAAGCAGCTGTTGAGGTACTGTCAGCATGCATTCTTCATGAGAAAGCACCTTCCAACAAGTACACATCCCCAATGTCACACCAAGAAATGGTCTGCTGTCCAATACGTTTGGCCATTAAATGTGCCCACTTACCTGCAACAGAAGCAGCCATGGCTTGCACACATCTTACATGCCATGGTGTGGACACCATACCCAACAGGTAGCACCCAGGAGTTGGTCATGTTGCCATACCTCACCATTGCATATACCATGGCAAACAATGCAGACAGTCATGTATGTGGCGAGGATGTATGGGACAGGAATAATTTAGGAAATAAACAGATGGCCATCCAAGACAGATGATGTCACATGTAGCAAACTGGTCATTCAGGCTGCCTAGTAACATGCCACAACACTGAGGGAGTTGCAGGAATGTCTAGCAAGTACTAGCTGTGCAGTACCCATGTCAGCAATTGCCTGGACTCTGCATACATGTGGCCCATGGGTTAGGGTAATCAGATGGGAGAGTTGTACTACAGGAAACATCAGCCAGGCCTCTCTAAAGGTAGCATATGCATAACAGAAAAGGTCCCCAAAAGGCAAGCATTGCAATGTGTACTGGTGTACCAAGACCATGTTGGAAACCTACAGACAGTATCATGTAAGATACATGTACTGCACAAACAACACCTCACACCACCTCAGGCCCACCATCCCCATCTGTACCTTGCCGGTGTCAGTGCACACCTGTATGTTTGCCATTCATTAGCTGGGACTATGGTGGTACACATGGTGTTCAGTGTTTGGGACACTGCAAAATGACACACATGTGTAAGCCATAGTTGTCAAGCATCTGCAAAAAGTGGGGAGGGGGTGCCATCATGACACAACAGTGCACTGCAGCAGGGATCCAAAAGATGCTAAGAATGGTTGTATCTGTGCACAGTCAGGGTCAGGAACTGTGGCACACATAACCCTGACTCAACAGCAATAGTGACAGCAGTGTGTGAACTCCAAGGGATGTGCACATGAGTTGACATTGCAATCACGCAGAGTTGGAGGACATGTGTAGGGCAGACTGACCAAATACTGACAAATGCAGATGGCCCATGCTAGTATACCCCTGTCAGGAATATTGACTGCTGTAGTACACATAACAGTAGGTGCAACAAACCATCATGATAAGGGCGTGCACACATATGCACCCACAAAATGTATACATCTCAAGCAGCATCAGCACAACTAACACATTTGTTTGACACTGCATTTGATTGTACAAGTCATATGTCACATATCAGGTTCATGTAATGTTAACATATGCAGTAATGTGGTCTCATGGCATATCAAGGAAGAGGGTGTCATGTCAATATTGGTGTGTACACTCCCCATAGTCATGGTAAGGTTTGACAGTTGTCAGTGTAATTGTATTGTATTGGCCATACAAGCACCGCTGATGATGACATCTGTAAATCAGACATCAGGCATTTACAAATGAGATCTGTCCGCATATCATCCCAGGTATGTGTCAGACAAACACATAGGGGCTGTGAGCAGCAGAGCAGACTTAACTGGTACAGTAATACACATTTAGAAATAGTGTGTAAACCTGTGAGGTATGGTGCACAGTACATGCCAGGGTGCCGAACAGGTGCACAGCAATACTGTGTACATGGGTACAGTGTGTTCCAGGGGAAGGGGCATCACCTACTAACACAGCCCATGAATCACACACATGTATACTGTTGCTAGCATGGATTGACTATAGCTGCACTGCATGCTGTTTAGTACCATATGTCATGCATGTTGACAGATGGGTAATGGGAGGTCTGTGTGTAATATCTTGATGCAATCTCACCTGTAAGTCTGTGTGTGTGGAGGGTTATTTTGTCTGTAAGTCCAATCTGGTGGAGTGGAGGGGGGGGGGGTTGATGTATGTAGGATGTGTGTATGTGTGTGTATTTGTGTGTGTGTCCATGAATGCACATGTGTGATTGTAGGGTAGTTCATACCCCTCGACTTCCCTTTGAAATCGTGCAGTAGATGGACATGGACAGACACATGAGACAACAGGAATACTTATCTGACATGTAATCTCAGGACAGCTGATAGTACAATAAGGTCTGTAGCATGGAACATGCGTTAGGAGCAAAACTAGACACCAGGTATACTGTTATAATTACAATCTCCAGAATGGAGAAAGAATACCCACATATGCAGCACTACAGATGCATTGGGAAATTACTAGACAACACCAGTGAGTGTTTCCAAATATTACTGTTGCCCACATAATAAGTTAATAGAGCAACAGATCTTGCATATACTGAGCAATAGTTATGTATGACACTCCAGTGCATGACATTATTGAGTGACTGTAGTATGGACTATGATATAGTCATAATAGTACCTTTTGTTGAGAGACTTGAGTGCATGTGTGATATGGCGGATCTCGGAACCTGACAGAGAGATGACCGTGACTTTCTCCTTATCCAGCCTGGTGACAGGGACATCTATGTCTTCAAGATGGACTCACCTATGACTAATATATTTAGTTTTGTGTTTAGCCTTAAGGTATTGACAGGTGAGACACAGGTGTGTGAGCTTTTATGTGTATTATGTTCTGCAGAGGAGTTATTATGTGTAGTGTGCTTGTGTTTGTGTTTAGGAGGTCTCTGGTGTTCAGGTATGTTTCTGGTGAGGAACTCCACATATGTAGGTATGTGTGGTGTGGGTTTGGGTGGAGTAGGAGGTGAGGTGTGCATGCTGACAACTCTCTCATCTTCATATGTACTGACTGGTGTGTGAGAAAACATATGGATTCAAGGTTCTTAATATAGCCGCATCTCTCACATATTGAGTTTGTGTGGACTAGGAGTAGAGGGATGTCAGTGAACATGAGGCAGTTACTACGCTGTCTCAGGATGCCCATGTTGACAAAGCAAGCTGGAGAAATTGTGGGAAAATGAGCATCCATAGTGTTAGGTAAATTTATATGGTCAGGACGAGAGGTTGCACTTAGGAATGGCTAATAGGTGAGAGGTATGTTGGCACCTCTGAGGCTAGGTTTAGTGTTCTACCTCACAGTAGAGCAGGGCTGTGAAAAACCTTTGGGAGGACCACAAGCAAAGTGCAAAGGGAAAATTTAACAAGAAAAACATTTGCGACTATAATCAGTAATGGTAACTACTGCTGCATGGCAGAACATGATGGTGCGCTACATGCAAGAAAGCAAGCACAGACAGAGGGCTTAAATAAAACAAGAAATAACCCTTTTAAATCAAACTAGCTAATAAGGATGCACTCTCTGAGCTTTAGTCCAATCACCCTAGATTAGATAGGACCCAGACAGCACTCTCCTCCCACAAGGGTGCAGAAGGGCCTTATCTAACAAAGATGACATGAATTTGATGCTCAGAAGTTACAAAACAAACCCAGAAACAGCAAACCTCAAACTGGGCTATGCTACAGCCAAACAAGTACAGTACACAGTAAAATGTGGCCAGAAACAGTTCTGACAATTCAAACAGACAGTAAAATGCAAATACAAATTAAAGATGCAATATAAGAGCAAAAACAGGCACTTATAGTTAGTTGGAAGCAACAGATGCCTCAGATCTTTCAGTACCTCAGTGAAGAGCTGGTTTTAGTGCTCAAGTGAAACAAGACAGTCTAGATTCAGTAAGGCTGAATCTAGCCTATGCTAAAAAGTGCAGCAGTATTAGAAATTCAAAGTGCATAAAATCAGTCACAACAGCAAAAAAATATTATAAATAAAGCAGCAATTCTGTAAAATACTGTTCTCAATTTAATCAGGCTAGTAACAAGCAGTAATAAATACAGCAGAATAAATGCAATTGAACACTTTGAAGAACAAGCAGCAAAATGAAACTAAAGTAATAAAGTAGGAAAAGACATACCCCAGGATTCAGCAAGCTCTGCACTGTGTGCAGGAATAGTGCAAGAGCTGCTGAAGGCAATATGGCTACCAAGAGATCCAGGAACAATATCCCAGGACGTGCATGAGCGCTCCTGCACTATTCTTGCATGGACACAACTCCTGTATGCTAATTACCCCATTTGCAGGTGAAAACCATGCAAATGAGGTAAATTCTCAATCCAGGAAGCATGCAATCATCCGTGCAGGATTAGTGTAACCTGCAGAAATGTACTTGGTTAGTAACCGAGTACATTTATGCAGACTACAAAACGGAGCCATGACAGCTCCAAATAAAGGGTATATATAATGTAGAAGGCATGCCAATGGGCAAATATATGGCCATTGGCATAGAAAATAGTGTCACAATAACAAAAATAACTTTTATTTTTTTTGGTCGATTTCAGACGTTTAAGCATAGGGCAGTGGAGCACAAATGGGATTGGCTCAAAAATAAACAAAAAATCTTGAAAAAAGCATTCTAGCCAAAATCACAATTTTGCCATTATACTCAATGGCAGGCAGAAGACAACATGGCCAATGAATAGTGGTTGCTAAGGAGGAAGGGTCAGTGTTAGATTTGTAACTATGCATTAGTAGTCAGTTCTATGTAAATGAGGGGAATGATACTGAATCACAGATTTCCCCTCATTGCTAGCCAGCACCCAACTGTGTAAGGGCAGGAATACCATGGTAAAAGCCTAAGCATTAGCTGACATCATAGGCGGGTGTGTCAGGCATACTGTAAGCTTATTGGAGCTCTGTGGCTTGGGTTTGCCCTTAGCTTAGCAGAGCTAAGGAAGGGTGTGTGTCTAAAACTGCTTAGCAGTATTTATATTGCCTAAATGTGTGTGCACACCACACACCAGGTTTTAAGCAAAATAAAAAAAAAAAAAAACATGAATTAGCAGCTCTATTCACATCTGAGCACTGGGAATGCGCGGTGCGCATCAGGGTTAAACATGAAGGCAATAGAAAGAGAAAACAGTTTGCCCATTGTGACTCCCATATTGTCAACCTATATACAGATACCATGCAGAAACAGGTTGCTAGCTGTAGGTGTAGAACACAAAATCCTGCACTGGCCTGCAACCTACCTGGAATGGACTCACACACTCAATACAAAAGGGCATACTGGGCAGCTTCTACACTTAGAGAAAAGAAGATCATGTCTGACAACAAAATACAGAAGGTCATACTGAGCATGCTCCAACACTTAGAGAAATCTGCTGATATCAATCACTGTACACAGTTGCGTTTGCTAGCCCTCAGCCCTATAGTGTCTGTGGTGCTTGTGATAACTGGGTAACATGATAGTACAAATCAGTATTCATCTAGCATTCATACACCCAGTCCTGTCGAATGTAAAGTTGTGTGTGACTGAGTGTTGTGTGGGTGTACCCAGAGGAATGGTATATGGCCCAGTCATACACAATGCACTTTCCATATCCCATGTTAGCACTCGTGCTGATGTCAGTCACCTTAAAATAACCCTCTGGCCAATTTTCAGCCCCATAATCTCCATGGAGCATGTGGTAACTGCATAATGCTATAGTGTAACTGAGTAGTCAGGTAGGAGTTCTAATCCTAGACATGGTAACTGTGAAACTGTGTGTGTGTGTGTGTGTGTGTGAGTGTGTGTGTGTGTGTGTGTGTGTGTGTGTGGGGTACAGATGAATGGTTTTGAGGCTATTCACAGTCACAACACCTCCCATAGCCCCACTTAAGCAAGCCGGCTGATGTCATCCTCCTTGAAAGACACTTTTGGACATGATTTTGAGGCCATTCACAGTCACAACACCTCCCATACCCCACTTTAGCAAGCCTGCTGATGTCATCCACCCTGAAATACACCTTTGGATTAGGGGTAGCCCCATAATCTGAGCGACACATGCGATAACTGCATACTGCTATAGTGTAATGTATTAGTCAGGTAGGAGTTCTAATTTCAAACATGGAAATTGTGCATTTGTGTGTAGAGATTAATGATTGTTAGGCTAGTCACAGTCACAACACCTCCCATAGCCCAACTTTACCAAGCCTGCTGATGTCATCTATCTTGAAATACACCTTCGGACAAGGGCTAGCCCTGTAATCTGTGTGGTGCATGCAGTAACTACATAATGCTATAGTGTAATGTACTAGGCAGGTAGGAGTTCTAATCTCAGATATGGAAAATGTGTGTAGAGATTATTGACTTTTAGGCTATTCACAGTCACAACTCCTCCCATAGCCCCACTTTACTAAGCCTACTGATGTCATCCACCTTGAAATATACCTTTGGACAAGAACTAGCCCTATAATCTGCAGGGCGCATGCAATAACTGCATAATGCTATAGTGTAATGTACTAGACAGGTAGGAGTTCTAATCTCAAACATGGCAACTGTATGTGATTGTGTGTAGGGATTAATGATTTTTAGGATATTCACAGTCACAACATCTCCACTAGTCCCACTTTACCAAGCTTGCTGGTGTCATCAACCTTGAAATACACCTTTGGACAATGACTAGTCCTGTAATCTGTGTTGCATGCGATAACTGCATAATACTATAGTGTAATGTACTAGTCAAGTAGGTGTTTTAATCCCAGACATGGCAAATGTGAAACTGTGTGTATAGATAAATGATTTTTAGGCTATTGATAGTCACAACACTTCCCATAGCCCCACTTTAGCAAGCCTGCTGATGTCATCCACCTTGAAATACACCTTTGGACAAAAGCTAACCCTATAATCTGCTTGGCGCATCTGATAACTGCATAATGCTGTCGAGTAATATACTACTCAGATAGAAGTTCTGATTTCAGACATGGCAACTATGAATGTGTGTTTGTGTGTAGAAATGAATGATTTTTAGAGTATTCACTGTCACAACACCTGTCATGTCCCCACTTTAACAAGCCTGATGATGTCATCCACCTTGAAATACACCTTTGGACAAGGGCTAGCCCTTTAATCTGCATGATGCATGCGATAACTGCATAATAATGTAGTATAACCTACTAGTCAGGTAGTAGTTCTAATCCCAGACATGGCAACAATGAAACTGTGTGTGTGTGAGTATAGATAGAATTTAATGATGATGAGGCCAGTCAAAGTCACAACAACTCCCGTTGCCTTACTTTACCAAGCCTGCTGATGTCATTCTCCTTCAAATACACCTTTGGCCAATGGCAAAGACTATAAGGCCCATGGTGCATGCTGTAAGTGCAGAACAACGTAGTAGCAGTTGATACACAGCTATGAGTTTGAATCTTATTTGTGTCATGTGTTTATGTTGGGTACATATGTCTGTGTGTACCTCAATGATTTTAGCCCCATTTACAGCCAGTACACATCTCAGAACCTGAAGTTAGCAGTCCTGCAGATAGCATCCACCTTACAAGTACCTATTGTGAAGCCCAAACTATGTCAGGACAGGGGTGCATGTGGTAAATAGGTATCATAAGGACCTGTAAAGGTTGTTAGACAGTGGTTTGAACCCCACCACAGTAAATGGAAATGTGTGATTAGGGAGGAATAATTTTTGTTAACTCTCACCGACTACATCACCCAATGCTAGTATTTACAAGGGCTGGTGATGTTCCTCACCATAGAAGTACCTTGGGACAACATTCATCTAATAAACTTTGTGGCACATGCGATAAATGTGGTACACTGTAGTAGTAATAGATAGCTAGGAAGGGGTTTGAATCTCAGTACTGGCAAGTGTATGTGTGGGTTTGTGATTATTATCCTGTCTGGAGATTGCTGTGCTTGTGTAACTACAGGAGGCATTGTGGGGTGGGTTTTGCTAAATTATTATATTGAGGACCTGCTATATTTCACAATGTCCACCTTACAAGGACAGCAGATGTCAAACAGCAGATAGGCTTGTGTACACAATCCATGGCCCCACATGTGAAATAATGGACTGGCGAACAATATGGGTAACCCTTGTAGTACTCAGAGAACGTTCTCCACCCATGTGTCCTACACAAACACACTTGGCTCTTGCTGTATTACACCCTTTCTGTCTTACTTTGCCTCTGTCTCACTGTCTCTCTCTCTCTCTCTCTCCCTCTCTGCTGGATGTGGAAAAGTACAAGTGTTTTGCATAGGCAGCAGCTTAACTATTATATGGAATGCTCATGATCAGGTGATGGCTTATGCATGAATAGCAGTCCCCTACTCGCTAATTGCATGTGGAACAGGTGTGATATCATTCCATAGCCAATTGCTTGGAAACACACTCCTATAACTAAGCACTTCATGTGGCTGTGGGCTCTTTTCCTTCACTGTGAGCAGTACTGCATGTGGGTGTTTGACAAACAGCATCACAGAGGGTATTTGGAAATACCTTTACAACATACACTGTGGAGACAGGCCAACAAACAGGAGGGGTAAGTTCCAGACATGGGGACAGAATGTTCATAATGCTGTTCTACAATTTAAGTAATGTTGGTTTAACAGGGTTTGTGTGGATATGGCCATTCTACATTATTTGAAGTCTGGCATGACAGCATTATGTGGGTGAGGAAGGTCTCACCTGTAGGGCTATCTGCACACTGTCCAGAGTTTGGAGTCTTACATGTGTTTTGTTACTCACACATTTCCTATCTGTAGATATGCAGTAGCATACTCTGATGATTGCAGGCAATACATGCTGACGTCCATGTGAGTTACTGACTTCATATCCCTTAGAAGACATTTGACACAACAAATACTGGTACACCAAGTAATGTTCAGATTATGACAGTAATATGTCAATACTGATGCTGTGTGTGTGCCTCCGTCCCCCTAGTCTGCCACCTTTTGTCCATATGTCATTCAGTAAGAGGTGCATGGTAACAAGTTAGTGAGATATCAGAGTGCTAGACATGTTATGTATAGTAAGCCTCATATTTCAGTACAGAACTTGGATATTCTAATGTAGTGTGCACAGTATTGAGGTCTATGTACTTATGGTGATTGTTGACAGAGTGTGTATTGTGCATAAGTTACATGGCCTGTGTACAGACTGTGGTAGATGTCAAAGTTCATGGTCCTGTTCCATCAGATGTTGCATGCTGCTCCATGTGATGGTACCCTATCAGTGTACATGTTTGTAGGGCCAGACCAACACATGACCCATACCACAGTCAGGCATCAGACTACACTGTGTATTGGCCAACTATATGTTGGGTTACTGTGTGAGTGGTTCATATGAGGGTGGTGTTGTTCACACAGTACATATGCTGTAATATTACTTAGGTTTACCTTAATGTTATTGTAACTGTGTTTGTGCTAGTTGTGGGTAGGCACTTTCACACTGGTGCCTGTTATTCCATGCTGTTATATGCCTGCAGTGCCTGCTATATTTGCAAGTACATGTGTATACTCCCATAGGACAATTGGGTCAATGTTGTGGCAGTCTACCTGTAGTTTGCACAGTGCTGTCCGACATGCCTAGCAGATCTATGTGTTTACCTACTGTGATGTTATGTCCAGATATTTGTTGGATGAACTGTTGCCTGCCCACCATAACTGTTGTGTATGTCCAAAAAAGCAGTGGGATGGTGTAAAGATGTATGTCACTAAGTAGTGTGTAGTATGTAGCCTTGGGACCTCTACTCCTCTGGTTAATATGTGTTAGGACAGACAGGAATGTGTGAATGCATCAACTGTGTGAGCTTATCTATTCCAGTATTTTTGTGATATCCCCATTTACATGGCTGTCAACATCCACTTTGTGAGGTGTGGTATACACATCTTGCACTAAAGAAGTCAGTGTATACCTCTGCACTGACCAGATTGTGTCAGACTGTTCACATTTATTGGTCATGTCTCTGCTGTATTCCACAGGATCAGTACTGTGATTAGTGTGGTACTTCACTATGCTGATCTTATGATGCCTGTTGGTCACTGATGGCGTACCTGTCAGTAGCAGAAGTGACGTCCCACACGACATGTCTGTTAACACAACCCCTGTTACTGTAGCAACATTCCATATTTATACCTGCAACACTTATATGGCAAACCCTTGCAGTAAGAGGTTGTGACCATTGCTGCTGCAGTATGACTCCAGTACAATGTTATGGCCATTTGACTATGTATACACAGATATATACATGTATACACACACACACACACACACACACACACACACACACACACACACACACACAGACCCACACACACACACACATATATATATATATATATATATATATATATATATATATATATATATATATATATATATATATATATATATATATTTATATACATAGATATATATACATATATATATATATATATATATATATATATATATATATATTTATATACATAGATATATATATCTGTTTATTTTGTTGCTAGACAGAAAAAGGGCTGTTGGATACAGAGTGGTTAAGTTAATTTTGAGCAGCTTTACAGCATGTTTGTGTGAGTTTGCGCAATGGTCAGCACCGCTAACGTATGGTTAAATGAATATGTGATTACACTGTGTAAGCTTCGCTTACCATTGCACAAATCAGATTAGCATTTATATTTACACAATGCTTACACCTGTTAAGGATAGCTTAGCCCTGGTAACCAGTGATCACATTCCAGTCTGATAAAATAGCAAGGTAATTGCATCTTTAATATGTGTATTTAATTTCCTGTACATAATATGCTTCTATATGCTGTCGTTACAGTAGCAAGGGGTGTGAGTATACTTTATGGGACACCTGGGTATACATGGGTAGTACCACAATTTTTCTCTTTGGATTTGTTTCATTCATGGGTAGTATCCTAGGTTATATGCAGTCACACTTGCATGTTGAGTACTCAGTATGTTGTTGTTGGGCTTTCAGCTGTATGTTTATATGTATCTCCTTTTGGATAGTAATCTCATATGTTGATATTAACTGCAGACTACTATGTTCTTTGGGCTTGTCATTCAGGACTGCTGTCATGTAGTAATGGCATACCTTTCAGTTTTAGATATGTATCTTTCAAAACATTCATCCTAATTGATAACCTGTTGGCTATCTACTTTTTTTCTGTCCTCTGTACAGATGTGCATATGGCCATACCACTATGTAGGTGCCCACATTGCATTGTGCTGTGGGCCTGGACACTGCTGCTAGTTCCAACATATGGGACATTCCTTAATGTGGGCCTTGCACCATTTCCTTACCTGTGTGATGGACATTACAGAAGCAGTGGCTTACAGATTCACTTACAGTGGGTGGCAATACATCACAGGACAGGGCATGTGGAGACAGCCAACCAACATGGGGAGACGCATCCCCAGTTTTGTGAACATATTCTATGTCATCAGTGCAGTTATAAACTTTATGGATTGATAGATTGACAGGTTTTGTGTGGACATGCATTTAGTGTCTGATGTCACAACTCACAGTGATATGTCTCTGACATACCTCTCCACTGGCATGCTGTCCACAGACTGGCCACATGTCTGCCTGTTGTGTTTTGTGTGTTCACCAGACAGTTGGTGTCCTTGTTAAATCAGTTGTGGACTCTGGGGAATGCAGTCAGTAAATACTCACATCTATTGGTATTACCGTCATATTCCTCATAAAGGATGTTACAACAAACCCAGTGACATCTGCAGATGTCTCAATGTATGACAGCAGTATGTCCAATCTATCCCTGTGTTTGTGCCTCTTTTTCCCACCTAGTGATACTGGGGTTGATGCCAAGTGTAGTGAGTGGGGAATGTTATCAAAGGCTTTGGTCAGATCAATGTAGGTTGTATGTGTCACCTTGCCTTCATCCACAGCTCAGGTGACTGACGGCAAGACGTTGACTAGGTTGAATTAGCAGGTATGACCTACCCTTCACAAAGGTAAACTGTGTGGGATCCTGATTGTGCAGATTCCCATATCCTTGTTTATTAGGTACATGATCATGCATTCCATAGCTTCGCATAACAGACTTGTCAGGCAGTTGGGGCAGTATTTCCCAGGGTCTGTAATTACACTTCATTTGTGAAGAGGGGTGACTGTAGCAGTGCACAATTCAGTAGGGACAAAACCTGAAGTGAGGCTGTGCTTGAACAGGGTATACAGGTAAGGTGCCAGGTCACTCTGTAGTTCATGTAGAACACAGCCAGGAATATTCTCAGGTTCCATAGAAGCTGCATTCTTGGCCTTGGACAGTGGTGTTTTAACCTGTGCTGCAGTAATACTGGCTGTCTGGTGGTGTACTGCTTTTGTGATTGGTCCTTTGGGGAGAAGTGAGGGGTAATGTTTGCACTCAAGATGCCAGCCAGTATATTGGCATTATTTGTTGGCTCGGTCTGGGAGGTACCATTGTATAGAAGCTCAGAACAATTCTTGGTATTGCCATGAAGATACTTTTCATAACTGAGGCCTTGTGGTTGTCTTTACTATGTGCTCCAAGTCTGTTCTCACTGCCAACTTTGTAGTATTTGATGAGGGATCTCAACTATTTATTGAGTCTGATAATTGTTTATTTCTTGTCTTGGGACTTTACCTTATTCCATATCAATTCCCTCCTTCAGTTGTACAGTTTCTTTAAAGCAGGGTACCACAAGATCAGCTTCCTTTTTTTGGAGGTGAGGGTCCTAGTTGTATTGGGTAAGGTGGTATCCATGCATTTGTGTACGTGTTCATAGTGCATTTTTGTTTGATTCATCTGTCATGCAACTAGTCTCCATTTGCATGACTTCTATGAGTTTAGTCACCTCTGATTTTATGAGGCCATAGTTTGCTTTGGAAAGGCTTTTCATGGTGCTTACTTTTGCAATTGGGGTAGGAGGGGTGTGGATTTACAAAGGTGTTCAGATATAACAAGTGAGGTGTTGACTATTGGTGTAGAGCAAAAATTGCTCATGTTAGGAAGGACCAGGTCAATGTGATGGGCATTTACATCGGTATATGAGAAGCTTTCCCATTTAATGGTGGGGTAGTTGAAGTCAACCAGTATGATAGTTTTAGGTTGGACACTAATATTCTCCAGGGTATTTATGGACATGGAGTGTGAGTCTTGGGACATGTATGGGGACCTATAGCAGGCTACAACCTGAACCACTGTCTTACCCAATGTCAGCTATGCCTGCAGGATCTGTAATGCAAAATGTTGGTCTACCACTCTGGAGGTGTATGCATCCTTTATGAATATGAAAATACCACCACCTTTGGAGCTTCACTCCACATTCTGCAGCCAAAAGTTGTGGAATTAATTATAGGCTGGCACTGCAGGGGTGCTTCCTGCTGCCTTTAACCAGGTCTCTGTTACAGCACAGATGTCAT
>NC_056732.1:919014842-919134842 GCF_019279795.1 Protopterus annectens
AGAGGTGCCTATCACAGGATGCAAGAGCTTCTAGAAGTTCATCTAGCCCATCCACAATCATTTCAGTGGTAAGTGTACCCTCAATGTTTGAATTACTGATGGTGCTACTGTGTTATTGGACTATGCCATGCACATTGTATCATTGTCATCAGTCATCAGTGCTCCGCTGACATCAGGCATCTTCTGACTTGTGCTGGAACAACTCCAAGTGGAACCTGTAAATGCATACAAATAACATACCTGTGTCAATCCTTGACAATATTAGTGACTTTGACCACCATGTGACACACCGACTACCACTTGTCAGATGTATACACAGCCTATGGACACATACATACCTTGTTATGCAGGCTGGGGTCGTTGCAGATCTAATATCCCTGGATGATAGATATGCACATGTGTTTACCAACAAGTAATGACACTGTCTAATACTCACCTGGTCCTTCCCCTAAATACATGTGGGCAGTCATAACCAGACCAGCTTTCAATGCCAAGCCACTAATGGTAATGAGAATGTTCTCATGTTCCTCTTTGAGGGATACCAAGAATTCCTATACCTCCATGATCCATCTGTATCTGTGGCCTACTTCCAGAGGTCAACCTGTCTCTAACAATTTCCTGCGCCTTGTTATTGCCATGTGATAATATAGCCAAATCCTGAAATGCTTCCGTTCTATTGTGCTATTATGGTCATCCCCAGCATTGTTGTCCTGCACCAGACTTTGACATGCATGGTCACAGAAAGCTTGATCTACATTATCATCCTAAGGATATGTATTCCATGTCTGTAGAATAGCTGTAGTTGGTCATCGTTTCCAGATATTGCCTTTCATCATATCTTATGACAAGATATGTACACTTGTGAGTTAAACAAGTAAATCAATGTGAGTATGTGCATGACTGCCCATGCCAACTGCAAACTGACTCAGTGCTCTCCTCAGCGCTCTTTCTGTGGATACAGCCATGTGTGCTGCTGTAGTGTACCATTTTGATACTCTACCACAACATAACAACAGTGGACATGTCAGCCATACTTGCAGTCCATTGGACCTGTGTTCATATCACAGACTGTGATATATACTTTGGAGGCTTTACATCACCTGTAGCATATCATTCAGTCCATGTCCATATGGAATTCTGTTGTGAACACTGCATAGCAGGAAAGTGGCAGAGCCTGTCCATGCTCCATGTGACTTGTCAGGTTGAGCTCCACACCATCAGGACTGCAGACTATCCTGCCTATCTTCTGTGCCTTGTCAGGCTGCAGCAAGCATGTCAGTCCTCTGTCATGCTCTGTGTAGTATTACTCCACACAACCCTCTAGTCTGATCCTGTACCTGCTATTTCCATGCACCCTTGTATGGCCACTGCAGCTCTGAGATGTATGTGACATTGTAGGAATTTTCTCATGTTCATAAACAGCCATTTAATCCTTAAAAAATGAGAAAAATCACTGGGAGCAAAAATATCACATACAAACAAGGTTGTCAATAACATGCACACTATATCCAGCACACACACACAGTGTCCACTACACATATAGACTAATGTCAAGTTTACTAAATTCACAGATGATTGCAAATTGGGAACAATCATAGATTTCCTACATGACACTAACATCTTACAACATAGTCTAACACAGAGAAATAACTGCTGGAGCACTAAAAAACAATCTTCCCAAGAATCATAGACCTCCAAAGCCTATAAACAGTAATGCTTATCCTCTGCAATATCTACAGCGCTCACCAATAGCAACTTTACTTATCTGGAGCTAGGATCTGCTAAGTTATGCACACACTCAAGTCACTACACCACAGGAACCAGTCTGATTCTATCGTAGTCCACATGGGTATTAACAACCTGAGATGTACTTGCCTGGATTAAATGAAGAGCGGGATTGTTGATCTCTCTGAATATGAGTCTGAGGTATGTATGTGCCTTACACTGAGCAGCATTTTACCTCCACCAAAGATGATGCCAGCGTATGAACAAAAGATTATTGACTTCAATAACTGGCTTAGTTTTTGGTGTCTTTCCAGGGGTATTCAATATTTGTTAACATGGGAGGGCACAATTAACAGATCATGTTACTTTGCAAGAAATGGTCTGCAACTGTCCCACATAGGCGTCAAAATACTGGCTAAAACTTTATCCACCCCTTTAGAGACTTTTTTAGGCAATGACAAATTGATAAACCTACCAATATAACAAATAAAATGCAAAGAAACTTAAGGTGTTACTGACTTATGCTAGGAAATTAAACAAAAAGTTCCAAACCCCACATGCTGTCCTCCTTCTGAAGAATATAGACATCTGTGCCATTACAGAGACATGATTTAAATCCACTGAAAGTACTACTCTGGCAATGCAAGGCATCTGTGACTACCACACATTTAGATCAGCCACACATATAGGGGCAAAAGGTGCAGGGGTCTCAGTCTATATCAGCAACAAGTATAATTCTAAGTTTGTTAAACGGAATGATGCCCTGGCATTTATCCATGTGCCAATCACCATAGACAAAGTCCCATGCTATATCCTACCAAGCTATATATCACTCTCTATGTCCCTAGAATCCCATAGCTTGAACCTAGACCTGCAGGAGACATTCACCAATAAACCAAATACGCTATATGTGGGAGACTTTAACTACCCCTCTAAAGACTGGGAAACATAAGCTGACTCATAGTCACAGGCATTATTCTTATTCTTTATTACCACAAATACCCTTGACCAGATAATGCACACACCTTCCAGAGGTTCAAACATACTGGACCTGGTACTCACCAATATGGGAGAGCATTGCTCCTTGTCACATCCTCACTAGTGTAGAGAGAACCACAAAGCTGTCTCCTTCTGTGTGCAGAAATCATTGTAAATGGAGCCACCTATAATGTGGCAGAAGACATAGTGAACCTACTAGCTGATAAAATCAGCTCCAACTTTACCACTTTCTCCCTGTCGACCTTCCCTCAGGAAATATCATCAGATATAACTCCCCCTATTACCACTAGAGAACAGGTCCTTAATGCTCTCTCTAAGACTAAGAACACTGCATCAATGCCCCAGACAATATCCCTGGATGCCTTCTAAAGAGCATGAAACATAACCTAGCAGGGCCTCTGGAATTACTATTTAACTGTAGCCCCCAAACAGGCTTCATTCCTCATGGGTGGAGAAAGGCAACAGTCATCCATCTGCACAAAGGTAGACCATCTACAGACCCTGGAAACTACAGACTCATAAGTCTCACTAGTCTTATATGTAAAACCATGGAAATAATTATCATAGAGATGATCAATAGAGATATAATAAACCTGCAAACAATGGGCCCAGCCCAGTTTGGTTTCATCAAGGGCATATTGTGCCTACTCAACCTGGTGGACTTCTTTAAGAAGGTCACCAAAGCAATGGATGAGGGGAAAATCATTCACACTGCCTACCTTGACCTCGCAATGCATTTGACACAATACCCCACTCAGCAATTGTCGACAAACTCAGGAGGTTAGGTACAAGCCCATATGTCACCCAGTGGATAGCCAACTGGCTCAGAGACAGAAAGCAGGAAGTTAGAAATGGGGTGTCCACCTCTACAAAGAGGCCAGTCACAAGTGGAGTCCTCATGGATCAGTCCTTGGACCTCTCCTTTTTGGCATTTACTTCTCAAAAGCCAAGGCCAATGTCAGTGGTCTCTGGTTGGCTAAATTTGCAGATGATTGCAAATTAGGAGCCGTCATTGAATCTCACACTGACACAAATGTTCTCCAGGAGGGGCTGACACAGACAAACAACTGGTGCCAGAGCCATGGACTAAAACTAAATGCCAGGAAATGCATAATAGTATCCTTTGGGAAGTCATCCGTCCCTGGTAACTATCATATTGACAACATGCCCCTTAGAGCTGATCCAGTAGTCAGGGACTTAGGGACAAACATAGATAGTAATTTAGCCTTTGACCATCACATGTCTACAGTGGTGAGGAAATCATTCGATGTCGCGCAACTTATAAGCAAAGGTATGATATCTAAGTCCAAGGAATTCATTGTTCCACTGTATTTGGCATTCATCAGACCTGTCACTGAGTACAATGCCCCCTTTGTATGTATCTAACCAGGCATATACAACAACTGTAACATCTACAGAGGTTCCTCACTAAAAGAATACAGGGTGTAAGTAAAATATACTATGCAGACCTATCCCTGTATTCTGTCTCCTACAGGCTTGAGGGGAGATCTATATCTGGCATACAGGGCATTGTCAGACCCCACTCTGATGGCCCTCCTGCATATCCACAAAACAAACAGCACCAGAATGACCCATTCTAAAGACTTAATCCTTGTCTGTGATATAAATAAGACCTGCTGGATTGATAGGTATGTGTCTCAGAGACCGCCCTGTCTATGGAATGGGCTCCCTATCCATGTGAAGAAGAGCTCCTCCCTAACCCAATTCAAGTGCAGCTTGGACAATTGGATGGGGAACCAAAAATTCATACCTGGTTTGGCACCTATTACTCTAATGGACACAGGTAATATGTAAATGTTCCTCTCCCAGGCCCGTGCTTACACTTATCAAGGGTATCAGAACTTGTCAGAGACTTGGGATGCATGGCTAGGCTTAAAAATGCTCTTCTGGTCATTTGCCTATTAAACACCTATGAACCTAGGAATGTATGAACCTATAAATCAACTCGGTAACCCAAGCAAACCCTGTAACAGTTAACAAATATTCAAATGCAAACTACACATTATTAAGCAATAGTTTATCAAAATTTAATGTCCCTCCCAACACTGAGTTCCCAACAACCTATTCAGAATTGTTCACAGAGACCCTGTGAAATCATATAAATATCTGTATAAATCCAGTTGTACCTACTCAAAGTAAACCTAAAACAAACTCTAAAAACAAATCATAATGGTAGAATTCTAACCTTAATAGGGTATATAACAAAATGAAAAAAAGTCATGGCTATATCAGGAAAACCTATTCCCATAATAATAGGAGCTCTATAATTAAACTAAAGAGGAAGCTAAGAGGTGATATTAACTCTAACAAGGCCAATTATGAAATCAAAATAACCTCATAGCGTAAAGTCAACTAAAAGGCCTTCTACAGCTATGTCTGAAACCTCAAAGCCAGCACACATCAATGTCCTGATCTGGTGGTCACTAGTGCCACCTTCACTGAACAGAGTGATATAGCAAATTTGCTGGCTGGCAAATTCAAGTCAAACTGGCAAATTCAAGTTAAACTTCACACCCCAATCTCCATTGCCTCCCTCTATGCAATACCTACTAGCGTAACCCCCCCCCCCAACTATTAAAAAGGAGCAGGTCCTGGCAGTGCATGCTAAGGTCAAAAACACAAGCTCAATGGCAGTCTATGTCATATGAGCGAATCGCACAAATTGCGAACACTCATAATATCAAACGTACCGAACCTCAAAGTGCTTTTTCTGAGATTGCGGTACTGTGAAGAATGGGATATTTGCCCTTTCCTCACTGTAGTGCGATCACAGAGTTGGAATATATATTTAGTGGGGGGGTGCGGGGCACAGCCCCCACAATAGGAAGTGCGAGGTCCGGTACATTCGATATTATGAGCGTTCACAATTTGTGTGATTCCCTCATATGATATAGACCCGCTCAATGGACCTCAACAATATCTTGGGAATACCTACAAAATAGCTGGAAACATGACCTATCAGGATCACTTGAGTCAACTTTCAATTGTAGCTTCAAAACAGGCTATGAACCATGAGAATACAAGATCATCAATCAACCCTGAAAACTACAGACCTATTAGTTTGACTAGACTAATTTGCAAAGCTATGGAATGAATCATCATGGAAATGATCAACAAAGACATAGACAACCTTCAAACACTGGTCCCAACATAGTCTGGCTTTGTCAAGGTACGATCATGCCTACTAAACCTGCTGAACTTCTTTGAGAAGGTCACCATGATAATGAATGAGGAGAAAACAATGCATATCCCCTACCTGGACCTGGATAAGGAGTTCAGAACAATACAAGACTCAGGTATAGTTGACAAACTTAATGAACAGCATATAACCCCATACATAACTCACTGGATTGCCAGATAGCTCACAGATAGGATCCAGGAAGTCAGGATTGGTGATATCACCTCCACTGAGAGACCAGTCACCAGTGGTGTACCCGGGGCTCCATGTTAGGACCACTCCTATTTGGCATAAACTTCTCAGGAGTAAAGGCTAATGTCAAAAGCCTTTTGCTGACTAAATTCACAGATGTTTGCAAATGGAGAAAAATCATATATCTCTTCCATGGCAAAATCATCTTACAAAATGGTCTAATACAGACAAATAACTGGTGCCAAAGTCACGGACTAAAACTCAATGCCAAGAAATGCATTATAACGTCTTTTGGGAAAACTTGCATCTAGGCTAATTACTCCATCACTAAGACACCCTTAACAGTTTCCCCAGCAGTCTGGGATCTGGGAACATATGAAGATGGTAATCTGGCCTTTGACTAACATGTGGCCAAGGTAGTAAGACAATTAATCTATTTTGCCCAACTTGTAAGTAAGAGCATGTCATCCAGGTCCAAGAAGTCATAGAGACACTTTATTTGGTCCTTTTCAGCCACACCATTGAGTATAAATCCCCCTTCAGCATGTACCTAACTAAACATATGCAGCAGCTGAAATGCTCACAATGGTTCCTAACCAGGAGAATCCAAGGTTTAAATATATTGTCTTATATTTTCCTTAAAGCCCTATCTCTATACTCTACTTCCTACATATTAGTGAAACATGATCTATGCCTGGCATATAAGGCATGCTAGGATCCACCTGTGATAGTCCTTTTGCTCATCCACAAAATGAATAGCATCAGGACCAGTAGATCCAAGGATTTAACACTTGCTTGTGACATAAATAAGCCATGTTGGAGAGACAGATATGTGTCTTAGAGGATCCCATGCTCTGGATCAGGATCTCCATCCATGTAAAGCATAGTCCACCCCTAACCCTATTTAAGTGTAACCTTGACCAGTGGATGGGAAATCAGAAATTAACCCTGGGTCTGACCACATGTGTCTGACTGACAGAGGCAGACAATAATGTCCAAACTAACATGCCCCCTCCACATAACCTATAGAAAGTTCCTTACTAACATACCCACTCTTAATAAATTCCCATGATACACTGTGGCACAATTGTGTTGGATTGCACAGCTAGTCCTATAAAGGCACTGCTGGTCTTTAGATCAGTATATAAATATGAAATATGAACTATGAACAATGAACCTATCAGTAGTGATCTTGTCTACTGTCAGTTTGTCCACTGGCAGCAATCACTGATATCCACTATAATCTGATTGTCTAGGATGGTAACCATAATGCAGTCAGTCCCCAAAATATGATGATGTCACAGAAGGTTGCATGGATGGGGGTTCAATCCAAACAAAGCCATTTAGAATGTGGCAGACAAGCAGTATTAGAATCCCTCCCTTGGCAAACAAATATGTGATGAAAGGGTAATCACTGTCAGCAAAATGTGATGGCCAAAGCCACACACTGCTACACAATATAAAGAAGAGGTCCTAGCTGGCAACACAAGGATGGTCTTCCAAAGTCATATCACTGGTACCTCTCTGGGTAAAGTACAAGAAGAAGGTGCACACAAGCGTAACTTAATAATTGATTCACAAAAATGCAACCTATCCCCAAGACTATAAAAGGGACTGTGCACTTCTGTCCTGATTTGGAGCTTCCAACATCCACTACCAGATTAGGATGCACACAGGTCTCCAGTCTCACAACTTTCTCTTGATGAACCATAGTTCTGAGGATTCAGTGTTTAGAATTAAAAAAAAGAAATAAATGATGTTCACAACAAATAACAAGGAAGAAGAAAAGATAAATGTGAAGTAAAGAGAATACATACTACACAGAACACACAAGAGGCAAAGGGCAGGTGAAAAGGAAGAAATCAAACCTGAACAAGGAAGGACTGAAGAAGAAAAACACAGATGTTGACTACATGGTTCAACCTGCGAGTGGACAAAGCAGGTAAATGAGAACTGTATTTCTGCAAATTTAATACACAATGAAAACAGCAGGGTTAATAAGAATAATGGTGATGAAGATCATTCTTTTGTAACAATCGGTAGATATTTTTGTATTAGAAGTTGAATATTCTTCAGATCTGGCCAGAAAATATATTCTTGCAAATGGAGATTCTGTTATTATTAGAGGAACCAGTGCTTACATTTTCAGAGAAGATAATGAACATTGAATGGTGTTATGCTTGCCAGGAGCAAAAACAGAAGACATGAGACAAACCTTGGAACATCTTAAAGTAAGGAAGTATGGATCTGTTTTTATTCATGTCAGTACAAATGATCTCATCTGCAAGGACTTTATGACCGTAAGTAGGGAATTTACAGACTCTCTTAGAATAGCTTGTACTGGAGTTCGGACGTATTTTTCACAAATGACATATAGGAAGGATAGTTAGGTCACTGAATGAAAATAAATTTGGGGGCAAATATCTACGTGGAAAAAATGTACCATTTTAAAAATTGGAACTGTTTATAGGCTTGCCACCCCTCCGTTTTTTTTCCGGACTATCAGGAAATCAAACTGATTCTCCGGTAGTCCGGAAAACACTGTACAAACTCCGGTATTCTGTTTCAAAAAGGAAACAGACTATCGGAGTTTGATTTACTATGCTTTTTACAGAAAAGCATAGTAAATCAAAAAGAGGCGTTCCGTTGAGTGATGCTGTCGTGACATCACAAAATAGGAGGTATGTTGGCGGGAGAGGGGGTTGGGGTGGGCGGGGTTACTGGTGACGCGAGGGGCGCGGCTTTGCTCCGGTTTTAGCCGTGAAGGAAGGTGGCAACCCTAACTGTTTAGAGTATCCAAACCTAGTTTTGGGCACACGTGTTCAGACAGGATGGTGTGCATTTGTCAATATCACAGAAGAGACTTTGCAGCAGATATTTTGCAGTATTAGACAAACACTAGGCAGGATTTTTGCCAGGTCAAAAATTTTACATTTCATAGACAACAACATCCGATGCATCTCTGATGGTTGTTAATGCTAGGAGCATTAATAATAAAGTTATCTTATTTATTGGAAAATTTGCTATGTTTCAACAACATTGGTGTTATTATTGTTTGTGAAACATGGTTAAGGAATAATGAACTGGAGCCAGTTCTGTCAGGGTATAAATGTTTTTACTGTAACAAATTCTAACAAGAAGTCAGGTGGAGGTGTTATGATATGGATTAAAGATAGTTATGAGACCTCTGATTATTACATGTTCAGTGATAACACCAATACTATACACTGTGTATCTGTCAAAATAAAGACAACCTTGGAACATATAACAATTGCTGGAGTGTATAGCCCACCAAAGTCAAGTGCTGATGACCTAGAGGAATTCATACATTTCTTGCATATAACACAGGAGGGAAGAATAATATTAGTTGAGGACATAAATTTACCAGAAACAGATTGGAATAATATTGATTAAACATTAGTAAGGAAATCATTCACAACGTATGTTCAGGAACAACAATTGCTTCAGTCTGTAAAAGAATCTACCAGGGAACGGAACATACTAGACATTGTTTGTGTTCCTAAATAAATTACTGTTACTTCAAGTCAAGTTTTACCACCACTGATGTACACAGATAATGGGGTTATAAAGGTTAATGTTTTGCTAGATAATTCTTCCAAACTGAAATCTAAACCAATGCACAGAAGGTTAATTATAGATTATATGGAAGTCTTCCGCTGTGGTGCAGCGGTAGCGTTGTTGCCTTACAACAGAGGTTCTTCCGTTGGATTCTTGGCTGGAGTGCCTTCTGTGTGGGGTCTGCATGTCCTCCCCGTGGTTGGGTGGGCATTCGAAAGACATGCGTAAATGGGTGTGCCTTCGTTGAAGGTTGACCATCGAGCTGGCACCTCGGCATTCGTGAAAATCTACTACCAATCATTAGCGGACCGGAGTTCCGCTGTGGCAACCCCTAACTGGGAAAAGCTGAAAGACAACAACAACATGGAAGTAAAACAGTCACTATGTAAAACTAAGTTGTAGGGTATGTGTTCAGTCTGCAGGTGAAATGTGGAAAGTTTTGGAAAAGAAATTGTTTGAGTGCAAAAAAAAAAAAGTTTAACATCAGGATCTATGCATGCAATGATAGGGGGATATATTTCCATAAGAAGAAGACACCTGATTTAGGTGAAAGACAAAAACATTTAAGAAAATGGAAGAAAGGTTGAACTACAAACTTGAAAACTGAAATAAATAAGCTGGAGAAACAAATTAAGCATAGTGTGAGAGAAGATCAAGAAACATTTGATAAAAATTTATATAAAGACATTGACCATATTAGGAAACCTTTTTATAGATACATAAGATGAAGAAGGAGTAAAGACATAAACATTCATAAACACTGTGTACATTCTAAAATTTATTTGCAGACACAACAGATTATAGATCTATTTACAAAATCTTATGCAATACAGATTGGCTCCACAAAAGGAGTGACAAGCTGTCCTAGTGACATCCAGGCAACCTCAGATATTGTAATCAAATTAGATTATATTGAAATGAACTGCACAAACTGGATTCAAACAAAGCACAGTGAGGAGGCAGAATTAGTAATAATGACCTGAGAACACTTTAACAAGAACTTACGGTACCATTATATCTATTATTTACTAGGTCATATAAATATGGGGAGATTCCTCAAGAATGCAGACATGCACTATTAAACCTGTCTTTAAGGGAAAGGGGAGTAGGACAAACCCAGAGTCATATCGACCCTTAAATCTACTTTCATGTTGTGGAAAAATAATGGAGAAGGTAATATTGGATAATTTATTATCAGAATTGGATAGGTTGGGACTTGAAACCATATATCAGCATGCATATGTTGAAAATAGATCTATTATCACCTGTAACATGATGTTTTATAACAACATAAAAAGCTACAAATTAAAAAGTTGTGCTGTGATATAATTTCTGTAGATTTAACTTCAGAATTTGACAGGGTCATACACAAAACACTGATTAATAAATTAAGACAGCTAGGTATTATTGTTCTCTTGATAAGATGGATAGCTGCATGGCTTACAAATAGGACATGGCAGGTATCATAAATCATCACTAAGGGCTTTTCATCCAGAAAAAAGGAGGTCATTGTCCCACTGTACTCATCCCTCATTAGACCCATTATAGAGCACAATGTCCCTTTTGGTATGTACCTCACAAGACATCTGCAACAGCTGGAAAGGCTGCAGAATTACCTCACTAAAAGAAGCACAGGCCTAAAGCAGATGCCCTATGCTGACCGTCTAAAAAAACTCCAGCTATACTCCATGGCATATCATCTACTCAGAGATGATCTCTGCTTAACATACAAGTCCATGTCAAACCCTGAGCTGTTGAACAAGCTTCACTTAAAGAAATCCCAATCCCTCAGAGCCACACGCTCCAGGGATCTAAACCTTGTTATCACAATGAACGAAACATGCTGGAGGGATAGGTTCCTGACCCAGAGACTCCCCATACTCTGGAATATACTGCCCATACATGTCAAGCAGAGTGCTCCTGGCCCTCTTCAAAAGGAACCTTGATGATTGAATGGGAGATAGGAAATTCACCCCGGGTATTACGTCAGTCACCCTGCTAGACAGGGGTCCAGGTAAGTATTGTGGGAAGAAATATCCGGGGAATTGTTTGGCTAGGCTTGTATAGGCTCTAGGGCCAATAGCCTAGTACCACCCTATGAACCTATAAAGCTACATCAAACCAAAGCTGTTGGACATGCTACATTTAAAGAAATCCCAATCTCTCTGAGCTACACTCTCTAGGGACCTAAACCTTGTCACCACAATAAACAAGACATGCTGGAGGGATATATTCCTGTCCCAGAGACTTCCCATACTCTGGAACAAGCTACCCATCTATGTCAAGCAAAGTTCCTCATTAACACTTTTCAAGAAAAATCTTGATGCGTGGATGAGAAATAGGAAATACTTCCCAGGGATCACTTCTGTGGCTCTGCTCGACAGGGGCACAGGAAATTAACTTTCTTGGGTTGGCATAAGCCAGGGAACTTTGTTGGCTAGGCTTACTTAGGCCCTTGGTCCGATAGCCTAGTACCCATCTATGAACCTATTATGCAAAAGCCCAGAATTTCCAGACACAAGATATATAAAATGATTAAAAGAGAAATTAGTGGAAAGAAGAAGAAAAACTATCAAAAGTTTCAAATAAAAACTTGTGTTCATTAATATAACAGCTTTGTGAAAAACATTATACAGACCAAGAAACTTTGATCTGTTTGGGAAAAGAAGCATCTGAGGAAGTGCAAAAATATAAACAACAAAACCTACAGGTTTTTGAAAAATATAAAAAGAAACATGGACATGGGAAAGAAAGAGAAATTTGATATGGTGCTATATTTATGCAAAGCTGAAAGCCAAATTAATCAATACAAAAAAGGCAGACCCAAAGATATTTAAAGAGAAATATGGGCAAAGGCATTTAGATATAGAAAACTTCACAATAAAAAATAATATCACAAAGAGGGAATGTAGAAAAGGAGGTCAGTAAAGTAGGTGAAAAAAATTGAAATTGATGTTATGGAGTGCCTGCGAAGTGAAAAATGTGGTGTAGAAGGTGTAACACAGGTTATATCATAGCATGATGGAAAAAGTCCCCAAAGTAAGGAGAAACAGGAAGATCAGGAGACATCTGAAGGAGAAATATGGACATGGGAAAGAAAAACAAATTTATTTATGTATTTAACATTTGTTATCAGGAAAGTCCAACTAGGACAGAGACTATTTTCAGTGGAGGACCAGGGAGAAATGCTCTAGAAAGAAAAAAAAAAGATTTAATATGGTGTCATTTTTATGCAAAGGAGAAATCAAAACTAATTAATGCAAAAAGAGCACCAAATATATTTGAAGATAAATGCAGGCAAATCAATCTGGACATGGAAAACTTTACAATACAAAAAAATAAGAAGACAAAGAGGAAAACTACAAAAGAAGATTAGTAATGGAGAACTTAAAGAAACTGAAACTGAAGTTAGGGAGTAGCTGCAAAGTGAAGGATTCAGTGTAGAAAATCTAAATCAGAAAACACCACAGCAGGATAGAGCAATGGACATCCAAATTAAGGAGAAACCTGTGGAACAGGAAGTAGCAGGTCAGTTGCCATTTGAAGAAATTTTGGAGCTTTCCACGGGAAACTAGTATAAACATTAATTTGAAGCTGGACAACAAGGGAAGGAAGAGGAAACTGTGGCAACTCTGACTCAGTCAATATTGAGGAGTGATAAGCCAGATGACAGAGCTACGGATGACACAGGATGAAACTGAAGAGAATGTGCCACAGGAAGATGTTATAGAACTTTCTACAGAATGCCCACAGGAACTGGATAACAAAAAATGTGCCCTCAATTAGGAACAAAATGAGCTAAGAGAAAAGTTGCTTGATTTAATAGAAATAGATAGACATATTAAGAGCAATGAAAGAAACAGACTGCAGAAGTTCAATAAAGCCGCAAAAGTTAGAAGTTTGATAAAACAAATTAACACAGTAATTAGGACTGCCCATAGAGATCCATGAGATATAACAGAAGTAAAGAGGATATATTACTGTGTAGCTAAATTAATAACAGATAAAATTATACCGCTTCAATGCTGGATAAACATGTCGCAGGACTGCAAGGTCAATGTCATCTAACTCCATCAAAGAAACTTTCCTTTCTCTAAGCAGCAATTTTAAAGGGCTGCAGTCCATACTCAAAGTGAACTTTATATATTGCATGTAGCTAAGCCTATCCCCAGACAGTCTTTCTCTATGGCTGCTTAATATTCTCTGCTGAACTGGAGTCTGCTGCTGAAATGCACAATGGAATTTTCATTTGTCTCTAAGGAACCAGGATTAGTATAGCCCCCGCCCAATAGTTAGAGAAGTGCCTACATGTACAATTACTTTTTAACTGTAATAAGGACTGGCAAAATCAAATGCTGACGACACCTTGGCTACAAGTGTCAAGGATAGCTACCAGTCTCCTTTTATTCATTAACAGTAAATAAATATTTATCCTCACCTCATTGCTGTGAAATTTCATTTGTAGAGTGCATGGGCAAGTACCTTCATCTGTATAACTCTCCTTTTTCTCGTGGAGCACACAGATTCTGGTGTTACTATACATCTTTGGCAACAACTCCATCAGTGAGGTCCAGGAACTGTTGGATTCCTGGATTCTACCAGTTTCAAAATGGCCTGCAATTCCTCTCTCTATCTAATTCTTTCAGGCATCATATATGGGGGCATGTTTGATGGGCTGTTGGTGTGTCATGATGCTAAGCAAGGTGAATTCACCCTCACTTGCCAGTAAACATATCTACAGATTTGTGTGATGCCAAGTGGATCTCCTGGACCTGTTTAATAAATGGCTATTTGGACAGGGTTACCCCACCCCTGATACATAAGGCAGGGCCTGCGCCAGGAGGTCTACTTCCAGATCCCCCACTGGTCCCTCATGCAACTCGCTGCAGATAATAAGTACCAAGACATGTCTGCCATGATAGGTCTTATTAAATTTAATATGGCACAATCTGTGCTTCTGCATCCTGCTTGTCAGCCCTATGATGTAGTTGACATCACCCCCTTTTTTTACAATGGTGAAAGGGCCCTCCTAGGCTATCTGCAGCCCTACAGAGTATTCTCTGGCTCTGACTGTCATATCCTACCAGACATTGTGCTACTGTTGTGTGAGTCCCAGGTGCTACTGGGTCAAAACTATGAGCTTCCTGAGTCTAGTCCCAAAGCTTAGGTTATAGACAGAGTTTATCATAAACAATCTTTTGTCAATATGTGATTTATTGTTCAACTTTTCAGTAAGAGAAGATTTATTTTGATTTATATTTAACTTGTTTCTGATTTTTACTGTTATAATGATGTGACGGATATCCAGCATTTCAGCATGACTTGCATGACTGGTACTGTAGGTCAGAGTGATAACTTTTTGAATTATTTGAATTACTTTCCCTTATACAAGGTTAGCTCAGTGTATTTAATTTAATATATAGTTGCATATTCTTTCTGTGATTTTTCTCATACAAGCTGACTTAAATTGCTAATCGTTTTATTTATTTTTTTGATTTCTGTGTTAACTAATTGTGATTATTTTTTTCTTTTTGAATTTTTTATTAGTTTTCAGCTGTAAATAGATTTCTCATTATTTGCCATAAACAGTTTGCTAAAGCATAAGTATTTCGCACAGTATACTAAATGCAGCGTAGATATAAAGGTAACACCTGATAACATTGGTGACCTGCTTTGTGCATGTCAAAGGTTGTATGATTTGCTTATAATTAATAGTAGTAAATCCAGACTTACTGATGATTATAGCACTTTTGCAATTGGTCCAGCTTGGACAAGTGTTACATGTGTGTGTGTGTGTGTGTGTGTGTGTGTGTGTGTGTGTGTGTGTGTGTGTGTGTGTGTGTGTGTGTGTGTGTTTGTGTGTATATACAGATAGATAGATATAGATTATAAATATATAGATTAATGACTGGTCTAATGAAATAAACACTATTAGGCAAAGTGCTAATATTGCACATTTAGGAAAGTAAGTGTCCACTGTGTGTAAAGATCACTTAACCCCTATTAAACATGCCAGTACTAATAAAAACCTTAGAATTCAGGATACAGTATTCAGCAATCTGAAGATTTAGAGCATGTAGAAGAAAATAAAAAAGGAAATGGAAGAAGAAGGTCACAGCAATTAAGGAAGAAAAAAACAACAAAATTAATCATGGTCTACAATGCAAAGAGAATATATACTAAAAGGACACTGCCTAGTTATGAAACATACAGAATACAGGGAATTATAATATTGTTCAAGGCAAATACATTCATTCTACAGAAAATTGCATCATTTTTTCAAGAGAAAAGATAGACAAAAATGTAAGGAGCAGGATAAAAGGAAAAAATCAAGTTGAACTTGAAACTCTTGAAAAAAATTATTCCAAGTAAAAACAGGAGAAATACAGAAGTTGACAACATGGCTCAAACTGTGGAAGTACAAAGACAGCTGGATGAGAATTGTATGTTTGCTAATGTAAAAAGCAATGAAAAAGTTAGATTAATAAGACAAATGGTAACAAAGGTAATTCCTTTGAAACAAATGATAATACAGAAAGACATGAATTAGAAGTGGTAGAGTCTTCAGATCTTGTCAGAAATTATATACTAGCAATTTCAAGATTTAATTATTTTAGGAACTGACAATTTGCAGAGAGGATAATGAACATTGAATATTGTTATTTTTGCCAAGAGCAAAAATACAGAATGTGAGAAGAGCCTTAGAATGTCTTAATGTAAAGAAGTATGGAGCTGTTTTTATTCATGTTGGTACAAATGATCTCATCGTCAAGGTCATTCCACCTGTTAGGTTTGAATTTAAAGAGCATATCTTTCATTGATGTCAGGATGTCTTTTTTTAGAAATAACATTGCGAAAGGACAGTCAGGTCTGCATAAACAAAAAATTTTGGGGGGTAAATACCTACATGAAAAAAGGCCCATTTTCAAAAGTGGAAATGTATAACGTATCCAAGGCTAATTTGGGGCACACATGTATTTAGACAGGATGATGTACACATATCAGCAAAGCAGTGGTGCAGTGGTCAACTTTGTCGCCTCACAGCAACAGGTTCTCTGGTTCCATTATCAGCTTGGATGCGTTCTGTGTGGAGTCTGCACGTCCTCCCTGCACTCAAGTGGGCTTTCTCTGGCTACTCTGGTTTCCTCCCACATTCTAAAGATATGCATCTGGAGTGTTTCTCTCTGGGCCTCTGCTAAAAATAGGCTCTGCCCAAGTTAGACTTTCATGGTCAATAAATAAATTATCAAGACAAAAGGAAGAGAAGATTTGCAAGCAGATATATAAAATATTTGACTAACACAAGACTATTCTTGCCATGTCAGAAATTTAACTGTTCACAGATAGCAACATTTGATGTGTCTGTGATGGCCGCGAACACAAAGATTCCCATAAGACTGATGTTGTTATTATTTTTGAAACATGGTTAAACCATTTCTGTCTGGGTATAAATGTTTTTACTGTAACAGACATCCTAAAAAATTGGGTGAAATTGTTATGATAGTGATTAAAAAAGTTATAAACCCTGTGATTATTACACGTTCAGGGATAACACATAGATTGTGACAATAAAGACAATCCTGGAGCATATAATAACTCTTGGAGAGTATAGTCCACCAAAAGACAAGTGTGTTGACCTAGAGGAAGTCATACATCTCTTGCACAAGACATAAGCAGGATAAATAATAGTGGCTGGGTTCTTCACTTTATCACAAACATAATGGAATACTATTGATTAAACAACATTAGTAAAGAAAGTATTTGCAATGTATGTTTAGAAAGAACAATTGCCTCAAATTAAAAAAGAACAGGAATGGAACCTACTGGATATTTATTGTTTGTTTTCCTAAGAAAATGCTGTTATTTCATGTCACCTTTTACCACAGTTAATGTGCAATGATCATAGGGTTATAACGGTTGAACTACAACTAGATAATCTTGCCAAAATGAAGTCTAAACCAGCACACAGAAAATGAATAACAGACTATATGGAAGCAAAACAGTCACTATGTAAAATTAACTGGAGTGATGCATTCAGTGAAAAAACTGCAAAGGAATGTAACAAGTTTTGATAGGAAATTTGTTGGAATGCAAAAATGAGAAACAAAGTTTAACACCAGGATGTAGGCACACAAAGTTTGTATGATACAAGTGCATAAATCAAGATAATTGCGATGAGAGATAAAACATATAAGAAATGGAAAAGAGGGTGAACTGAAACTTTGAAAGCAGAAATAAGCAAGCTAGGCAGACAAATTAACCATAGTGTGAGACAAGTTAAAAAAATGAAGAAAATGTATATAAAGAAAATGAGTATAATATGCAGCTATTTCCTAGCTACACAAGATATGGTAAAGACATTCAAATTGATAAAATGTGTAGATTCTAAAATTAATTCTCAAACACAACAGATTATTAATATATTTACAAAAGCTTTCACAAAACAATTTGACTCCAAAAAGCTGGTGCTACGTTGTCCTAGTAACATCTGGGTAACTTCAGATACTAAAATTAAATTAGGTTATATTGAAAAAGATGTATAAATGCTAGACCAAAACAAATCACATGAAAGAGATGGAATTAATAATGATGACCTGAGAACACTTCAGCACAGACTTGCACTGCCATTATATCTGTTATTCAAGTAGGTCATTTAAGTATGTAGAGAGTCTTCAAGATTGGAGGCATGCACCTGTTAAACCTCTCTTTAAGGGAAAGGGGAATAGGACAAACCCAGAGTCATACAGGCCCATGTGTTTACTTTCTTGTAGTGGAAAAACAATGTAGGTGGTTATTTTGGATAAATCATTGTCAGAACTGGAAAGACTGGGACTTGAAACCATATATCAGCATACATGTGCTGAAAATATATCTATAACCACCTGCAACATGATGTTCAGAGACAATAAATTAGCACAAATAATTTAAAAATTGCACCATGATAAAATGTATATAGACTTAACTTTAGCATCTGATAGGATCATACACAGACACTGATCAATAAATTAGAGCAACTAGATATTGATATAATCTTGATAAGATGGATAGCTGCATGGCTTGCAAATAGGACATGGCAAGTATCATACAATTGGACAAGTGGAATTCTAGGTTATAGTCAAGTGTCTCACAGGGCTCTGCAACAGGCACATACATGTTTAGTTGGTGTTTTCCAGAGCAATCCTTTTCATCTGAGGTGTTCTACAGTCTGTATGAAGGTGACCTGAAAATAGGTAAACTGATTACACGTGTTACAGGTAAAGGACGTGTGCAAAATAACTTATGTAAAGACACCATTTGGCACAGGAGAATAATATGCTGATAAATACATCAAAGAATAAGCATATGAGATTTGGGAGACATAGACTGAAAGGAAATATTTTATAAAGCACATGATGACTGAAACTGTAAATCCATTTAAGGACCTGGTCATATGGGTTCATCCACCTTTTAGTTTTTCTAATCATATCAACACATTTGTTAATGATAGTTATAGAACTAAAGGTTGCATAAAAAGATTTATAAAGTCTAAGAAATCAGCAATGATGAAATTATCGTTTGTAAACTACATAAGACCCCAACTGAATTATGGGACAGCAATATGGAAACCTTAGAAGAAAACAAGCATGAGTAAATTGGAAAGAGTTCAGAGGAAATATACCAAAGCCATCCATGGATCTGAAAATTTAACTTATCAAAGGCTAAAATATCTGAACCTGAAGAGTGTCACATATAGGTATTTAAGAGGGGACTGTATGCAGGTTTATAGGGCATTTAAACACAGATACCTCTATGAATGCTTGGGGTTATCAAAAAGTAGTAGAGAATCATCAGACAACCTATGTAGAAGATTATATTGAAATGAGAAATGTAGTAATTGAGTAGCTGATACATGGAACCATCCTGCAAATTATATTAAAGCAAGCATTGGTTGGATATTTTTAAGATGAACTCGGACACTTGTTATGGCAATTACTTTTTTGTATATTGGTAGGCTAGGTGGACATTATTGCCCATACATTAAATATTTGTGTCCATGTGTATGTATGTATGTGTGTATATATGTATAGATAGTGCACAAACTAATCGTAGTGGGAATCCTACTCTCCTTCCCTTTCATCACAAATTAAATCCTGGGACCCCCTTACCCTGTGATCAAACTGCATCTCAACGAGTACAAAAAAAAATAAAAAAACTGTGATCAAACAGCATCCCAGTGAGTAACAAAAAATGTAGACTCCAGGGCACTGCCTTGTATGCAAAGAAAAGGTATGGCAGATATTTGCTCAACTATATCTTTGTCTTTTCCATCAGCTCTTTTGTCTGTAGATTGTAAATGGAATATTCAGATGCTTTACACCACAGTACTTTTACAAATGTACAAACAGGCCTGACATAAAGTTGGCACTATTATCTGTCAGTACTTCTCTAGGGAAACTGACTCTGTTGAAAATGTCTAGCAAAGTATTTGTCACTTTTTTGCTTCATTGCAGCTAATAGTATAATCCATCACTTCCAGTTAGTTTCTTTCCTATAGAGCTTGGAGTATTCAAATATCCCATAATATCCATTGCTACCCACTGAAAAGTTCCTTTATAACAGGTGAAAGCAACATAGTGGCAATGGTTTCTCTTCAACCTTGCAAACCTTTTGGAACTATTCACAGGTTCCACAGTACCATGTCACATCATTTAAAAACTTGGCTAATAAAAATTTCACATAAGCTGAAATTTATAATGATTTATGCCCATATGGTCTGCAAAGGTAATGTCATTGGCTATTGCCAAAATGTGCCTCTTAGTAGGCCATAGGTGCTACCAACACCTGTGTTACTTCTCCATCTAGCCCTACTTCTGTGGCCCATTTCCTACACAAAATTCCTGTTTTCAGTGTATATGAAATCCTTCTGTCCTTGAATATCAGAAACTTCCTGGGCAATCTGCACAAATCCTGTAAAGCAGGATCTGAGCACCGAACCTGCCTTAACTCCTCAGGATTGACACTCCCCATGTCATTACCCAAGGAAATCTGGCATCATCTGCGGGTGCTGCCTCATGTTCTGGCTTACTATCACTTACCCCTCCCTATGAAGTTTCACCTTATAAGGGAAGACTAGTACCTTTCTCCTGCTGTGGCTCAGATTCCAGGTAACTGCTACGGATCATCTCCCTCACTGAGATAGCCACATAACCCGTTCCAGATGGAGGTGTGAACCCTAGTTGACCCCCTTCATACCTTTCCTACATGATTGTCTTCATGTCTGACTACTGGTAACAGCATGAGCACAAGATGCTGTGTTACCAATGCCATGCTCAGAAACATTTTCCCATGCAGGGGTCTAAAAAAAGTGGCTTTGCCTAGCTAGCAGAGTTCATGTCTGACAGCTGTTTGCTTGATTATGGTTACGCTTGAAGCTGAGTCTGTTTTAGCAATAGCCTCCTTGGCATCTATTAGGATAGGACCCAGACTGTAGTAATAATTTGGGACAGCTGTTGTCTCACACAATTGAGCACAGTCGGTATGCATGGATTTGGTCATAAGGCCAATTGTCGAACGCACCATCTCGAACTGCAGAACTCCAGTACAGCATAATTGCGAAAGCAATTATGTCAAAACGCCAAACACCCTCCCCCTTTTGACCCATGGTAATGCTTGTTTAGCTGGTAGAGCAGTCGGAATTGTCGAATGTTGAATTTTATGTGACATTCTGACCGTTCGACATCTAAAGTTTTGACATTTAAGTTTGGAGAACACCCGGTTTGACAATTGGCAGTACTACCAAATCCATGTAAACCACACAGTCATAGTGTTAATCTTGTTTAACATTTCCAGAGACTTTTCCTTTCCTCTCTGCTTCAGCAGACAATGAGATAATATATGCCTCAACTGGATAAATATAATACACTTAACCTCAAACTCTGGATGTGTGAAACGCCATGTCTTCTCCTTTTTCTTTTCTAGCCTGCTGTGACAGCCCAGGTTACCCCACCCCAGCTTCCGTTATAGGTGGAGTGCTGGGTGCTCCCATTCTTTGCAGTAGTAACCTGCTAGCTATACAGATTTTATCCTTCCTCCTCATCTCATCAGCAGTGTTAAACTCCCAATCGACCAACCAAATCTTAATGTCCAATGGCAAAGTACTGAGGGTTTGTTCCCTGATCAAAAAGTTTGCAAGCACTTCAAATGTGGTGACTTTAAATTCACTCACATATCTGTGAAAATTAGTGCTGATTTCTGCAGTATATTCAGTCACATTTTCATCAGCCCTCTATCTATGTTCTCTATTTTTTCTGTATACCTGTGTTTTCAGTGTAAAACATGTAAGTAACTGTTGTTAACTTAAGCAAAATTTAAATTGTCATCATATATAAGTTTAAAAACTGTGTTCAGTGCTTTACTTTTAAGCAAAGGAGTTAAAAACCTCACCTGCTGTCCTTGGTCAGCTTGGTGCTGAGTACATACAATCTCAAATATGCTTATAAAACAATTAAATAAGCTCCCTTTTTTTACTGAGGAAGAAGATATATACTAACCTGGGCTTCTAGAGTTTGGCTTTCCCCTTCCCATGACTCATGTGTCTCTTGTGACGGATGATCATCATCTGTCACTTATGCTGGCATTGCTTCTCTTTTCATTCAGCCTCCAGCTGCAGAATTCTGTATGCTGCTGCTGCTGCTATAAGATCCATGCATCTCATTTCAAGTGCCAGTTTCTGTAATTCCAGTCTGGTGTTGAGGTCCATCTGTGATTAAACAAATTGTCCTTTGTCTATTTGCTGCATGTCTTCAGCTGCTGCCAGACCATCTCTTGGTTGCCTTCCAGATGCAATCAAAGCTGATGTCATCTTGTATTTGTAAATCTTTGCATGCTGTATTCCTTTTAATTTACTCTCTTTTGTCAGATGTACCACTGGCAATTTGGCATATTTGTAAGAATAGCCTATTTCCTGCTTGTTTGTAAACTAAACTAAATTAAACTAAACTGCCTAACAAATAAAATAACTGCTGTGCACAACAAAGACTCTGTATATTTTAACTTGTTGCATAGAGGAAATGCACACACCTTTGACATCACATTTCTATTAGGCCAAATATATTGATTTCTAGATTTTCACCAACTACCCACCAAAATGACATGGATGGTATCATGAATGAAGTTTCAATGCTGCACAGTCAACAAAATGTCATGGAAGGATGTATGGTTGGAGTTTCAATCCCATCAATGCCACCCAAAGTATAATGTTGGACCACCACAAATCAAAAAGGTAGCAGGTAGTAGCAAAATATGATAAGCAGTGGCATGCACTGCCAGATAAATGTGAAGAAAACATTCTAGCTGGCACAAGCATGAAGGACACTTGAGCAATACATATGGTACTTAGCAGGTTAACTAATGTACAAGAAAAAAGTGCACAAATGTCTAACTCAGTAATCAATTCAGAAAATGAACCTATCCTGAAAGGTATAAAAGATATATGTACTGCTGTCTTTGGTATGAGCTTTCCAAATCCAACCATAGGATTAAACTGCTCACAGGCCACCATCATGATCCAGCCTTCTAGTCCCCTTTCTTACAAATCTCTCTCTGTCTCCGTTAACTAGAGAGCTTTCCAGTTCCTCTTACTCACAACTTTGTCTTTGTGAACAATAGTGTAATTCAATGCCTCTTAATGACCTTTCACACAAATTATTTACATAAACACACACTAAATTCCCAGGGAAGGCTGGCAGAATTCCTCAGTTCACCACAGCTTTCTTTCTGGTACAGTAGTGGTGCTGCTAACCTAGAATTAATGCCCACAAAACCATTATTTACTGGTTGGTATTAAAGTAAGACAAATATGAAATCACACATCTTAATATTTTCATTAATAGTAAATCCAAATGATATAGCTAAGTTGAGATGCAAGCTACAACTTGTTAACTTTACAGAAACTGGAAACCAGCACTCTTATGCTTTTTTGCTAAAAAGTGCAATATAAATCCACCAAGGCAGAATTTTAATTAAATAACACTGATGATGCCAGTGGACACAACCAATGTGCATTGCTTGTATTTGTAAGCATGGTAGTTCTTGTTTCATACAGTCTGCTATTTAAATAAATTATCATGTATTAAGAATTCTGCCTTGGTGGATTTATATTGCACTTTTTATCAAGAAAGCATTATAGTGCTGGTTTTCAGTTTCCCGGTTTCTGTGAAGTTTATATATATATATATATATATATATATATATAGAGAGAGAGAGAGAGAGAGAGAGAGTTCTACTTTCAAATAATACTGAATTTCAGTATCTTGAGATGAGAATCACAAAAATCAACTACATTGCAAGATTTAAAAAAAAAAAAAACAAACGTCACTATACTTCTTCTTCTTTCGGCTGCTCCCATTAGGGGTCACCACAACAGATCAACTGTTTCAATTTCTTCCTGTCCTCTGTGAACGTCACTATACTGAAAGTTCATAATACCGAATTTACAGTATGCAACATTCTGTTTTTTAATTTTCCCTCCAGCATACAAATAAAAATGCAAACATGACCTTCCTCCCTACACCATCACAAACCAAAACAACACACAGATCAACAAAACCCAAGTAATCTAAGTTTAAGCAGAGAGGCTGCACCCCTAACCCCACTACTTATATATATATATATATATATATATATATATATATATATATATATATATATATATATATGTATATATATATATCAAATCTAAGGTTGCACTACCAAACACAAAACAACAAACCTACCATTACATGCCCTACACTTCCACTGCATACTATCAAAGCTATACCCATGAGAAACACACACACTACACATGTACAAAAATCACCACTTTCAATACTTACACACACACACACACACACACACACACACACACACACACACACACTGTTACCTACCTACTCTAATGTACTACTAAAACTTAGAAACAAATTAAAACATAACACATTTATATCTAAAACCCTTACACAATGTATACACCTACCTGAATCTTCGCATATAACAACACATCGGCTGCCATGTCTACATCCCAGAAACCACAACACCTTAAGGGGATAGCATGCTATACACAACAACAATAATACAACTACTTCAGATTCAACATACTCAATTTCATTATTATGCAGTTTCAAACAACTGCACTTTCATGATTCTCTTCACGAGATACTGAAATTCGGTATTTCAGTATTTCAAGATTTGAAAGTAAAATTATATATATATATATATATATATATATATATATATATATATATATATATATATATATATATCTACACATGGTTCTACTTTTCTTGTTTGAAATTACACTTGTTCAAACAAAATAAGATTGAGACCCAGTTTAGCAAAAGTGCAGTTAACCGAAAGTGCACTTTCACGAAACTCACTTTAATGATATTGGACTGCATTCTCGCACTTAGTATATACGTAGCAAGGGTCTGGTCTGGCAAACCAAAACACATTTTAGCAGGGGGCAAGCCCCCATGCACCCACCATGTAGGGGACTATGCCCCACCCCCGCTACTTATATATATATATATATATATATATATATATATATATATATATATATGTATATACTAACTCTGAGATTGCACTACAGTGGGGAAAATGTATGTTTCCTCGTCCCCACTGTACTGCGAGTTTTCACTTTTGCTAAATTGGGTTTCAGTCTTCTCTTGTTTGAACAAGTATAATTTTGAACAGGAGAAGTAGACCAATATATACATATATATATATATATATATATATATATATATATATATATATATATATATATATATATATATATATATATATATATATATATATATATATATATATATATATTTATATATATATAAAATATGTTTAGTATCACTTTAATGAAGTGCAGGGTATCGACAGCCACATGTTCAAATTGCAGTTGTCAAATATGCAAAAAAAAAAAAAAAAGAATGAAAAATGATCGACTCCACAACCACGAATGCTAGTGTGCATTCGCTGTTATGAGGTTGATGTTCTGCATGGAGGTCACACTACAGAGGGGATCAGGATATGTACCTATTTCCTCACTATAGTGTGATCTCGGAGTCTGTATATACAATTAGCAGGGGGGTGGGGGGTGCAGGGGGCTTGCCCCCCTGCAAAATCTTAGTTGGACATGTCTGGCTGGTAAGGTATGCTGGGTAATGTTGACTATGTTGAATATGGACTTGTCAACATTACCTCTTTCATCTTTGAGCCTATCCAATGTTTTTCTTTTCAAGTATATTTTTCAAGTAAGTCATTACTCGATGGAATGCCTTTCAAGGTTTTGATAGTAAACCTATATAATACACACACACACACACACACACACACACACACACACACACACACACACACACACACACACACACACACACACACAGCATTGCTACTATGGTTGATTGGACTTATTGAATAACCAGCTACAAATCAGTTTAATAAATATTGGCTATGTATGCATGTATATCATATGAGGTCTAAAAAATATAAGTATGAGAAATATAAGACTGGAATAGTCAACAAATTGAACAACAGTTATATTAGTTGATGAAAGTGTACAGCAACTGACCCTTTTACCAGTTTTGAGAACAGCCTAAAGTTTGGAATTCCTTTGTTAGACCCTATATGCTTTCATTTTTGTTTGGGTAGAGTCAGATATTGACTAGAAATATATTTTTCTTTCCAGAAAAAAAAGGCAGCATTACAGTTTGCTGATTTGTAAGAATTTAAATTAAAAATGCTATCAAAAACAATAAGCAGACTTTTTAACCAGGGTTCAAACGCTTTGTAGGGTATCACAATTTTCCTTCATAGATATATGTCAGTTTGCTAATTCAAAAGTCTTGTTTAGAGTATCTGAGTATATATACTGCAGTTCCAAGATAGAAAATGCATGTCAATTTGAAACAAAGACTATAAAAATAAATGTGATAATTTAATTCCACTAAAGGTAGCATAAAATGAAATTTATTTTACTGTGGAATGTGAAAATAACTCCAAGATTTAAAAGTTAACTGGTCTGAAACATGTTTGTAATTCAAATTATGGTGAAGGCTGTGAACATATTATGGTTAAAAAAATACTTATTTTGTATACTTAGATCTGAAACATCTAATCCACATGGGACTCAAAATGAATCATGCAATTCAAGTAACAAAGCAACTGACAGACAATTCAAACTTGATTTTCTGATGGCTGGAATAGATTATTACAATAATGTGCATGTACATCTTACCCAGATACTTCTCTTTCTTCAAGGTGACTGGCTAATAGGTACAGTTTGCACATGTTCACTGTTTTGTATTTTTAGCTGAGTTAACAGCTTGACACATTTCTTACTTTAATTTGTAGCTGTTAGACTCTACGTTTATATGATATTCTATTGCTTGTGTGCGATGATAGTTACATGTAGAATGTTACATTCTACCAGTGTTAGCATTTCTATTCTTGTCTTTTTTAGATGTACTACATCACAATGTTAACAAGTGTCATGTGCTTTATGGTCCAATTTAGGGCTAAAAAGTATTGATTGTGATCAATTTACTTATATGGCTAGTGAATGAATAAAGAAAACAAAAAAGACAAACAAATAAGCAAGCAAACATAAATAAAAAATAAATACGTCAATATTGAGAACTTGAACAGCATTTGTCAATAAAATGTACCTAATACAAAACAGAAGGTATCCTCTTTGGGATGAAAACAGTGTAGAGGGCTCTACAGTGTACATTAATAATTCAGAATATTAAATAATTCACATAAATCATTAAGATTTTATATAAACAATCATACTGACACCAACTGAATAACAACACGATTAACTGAAATTTAAATAAGAATGTAAAAAGAAGACCTGCAGAATTAGCACTGTAGACAATGACGTAAGCAGTTTTGCTTTAAGACAATGTAACAGAATGCAGTTTAAGGGATCAAGGAAATAGCAAAATATATTATGGAGAAACCAATCAGTGTTTTCTATAATATATAGTTTAGATTTTGCCAAGATTCATTAAATGTTATTTGAAAGTATGGATATAGTGCTATAAAAAATAGAGGTAGAATGCAGTTATTGTCTGCTTGCTGGGAATATTCAAGTAGTTGGAAATGTAGCTTTTAAATAATGTTTCTGTTAGGAAGCACTAAAGCAGTTTATGTTTCTTCTGCTAGCAGCAGGAGTTTGATTGCTACAGTACAGGGCAACTGACTATCCACTCTGCTTTTCTTATGTCAGATGGAAACAGTACAGATTTGTTCAACAATAAATGTTATGAACAGTTGTGCCATGAAAAGTGAGACCTTTATGATACTAAAATGTTACAAATTATCTTGAATAAATAGGTAATTGTGGCAGATTGTGAAACTGCAGCAGAAGGTATCTATAAGTAATTATTATAGAGATGCCATTTATGTCTACAACATTCAAAGTGCCATCCATCATTAATTTTAATTAACTCTTCAAACGCATGAAGTCTGATAACACCATGCTGCTTTTATTGGTTACTTTTGCTGGTTATTAACTATATAATGTGCTATTTTAGCATCTCTCTGTTAGCTACGTAAAACAAGCTAACTTATCTTATTAAAAAATAAATGTCTATTTCTTGAAATATTATAGTACGTCAGTTGGAAAGAAAAGAAAAATGACCAAGGCTATCAGCTTATCTTGTCAACAATGTAATTTGAATTTTCTTCCCTGAAAATCTCCCATGACTTTTCTTTTTTCTTTTTCTTTATGATGACGCTTTCTTTACCACAGGCTATTTTCCATGCACTTAATTATTTTGACTTTAAATATAGAACCAGTCATTTTTGTGATGCAGATAAGCTGTTTATAGATATGACAGCTGTGGCATCATATTACATTCTCCCAAGTCACTTAAACCTACAGTTAGACAACAAGCTGCTTTTTACTGCAGATATGGATTATCTTCAAAAATGTACCTGTCGAGAAAAATTAGGATGAATTTCTTAGTGTGCATCTCTTTAGGGCATGTCATTTTTTTTTAATGGCTACTAACCAGTGTGCTGAACAAAAAATAATTATGCAGTTATGCTGGGAAATATGAGTCATTGGCATTAAATGTCCAGTTTTCCCACTGAGATTCAATCATGAAGGCAGTGTAACAAAAACCTTGCTAATCTTACATATTCTTTATATATTATGCTGTTTTGGCAAAGCAGCTGAATATGTGTAGTTGTTAGTGTAGCAGAACTGATGGTATGCTTTGTATAATCCACTGAAAATGTTACAGAAAATTGAAATATTTGAAGGATGAAAAGAAGTGCAAGAATGTCTATATGAAGTGACAGGGAAAAAAGTTGAATTTATTTATACGGCTACTGCATAACAGCAGGATGTGGTAACATGCAATTACAGGCAGTTGTATTTTCACTCAGTTGATTGTAGACACATATATAGAGAGAGGCTGCACTAATGCTTTCATGTTCTGTTTCTACATTTAATAGGCATGCAAAAAACTGTTATGACAGTTTATGTATAACTGTGTAATTAATGGACTAAGATTTATTCACCTTATTCATATATTTGTCCTCAAGGACACTATGTCAGCAATTTATTTTTACCTAACCCACTCTATGACTGTATTTAATTCTGACTGGGGGGGGCATTTCCTTTACAACTGGCTAAGTAGTTAGTTAATTTCTATCCCCTGCTAGCCAAATGTTGTGTCAAGGTGCAATTTCAGTTTTACTTGTATTTATTAATGTACATTGATGCTCTATTTATATAGTGATTTTAGTTAAGTTGTTCTTAATAGCATCTTCTGGTCTTCAGTTTTCACGTACTTTGTCTTTGCTTGAATCTTATGGACATTCCCTGGTAAGCTATTTAAACAATTTATTTTTTCACTTCCATGTTATTTTGGTGTACTGCAAGTGTTTTCCACATTTGATGCTGGTTGGCAGAGTTTAAAACCACTTTTCAAGAGTTCTGGTTTCTTATTTTGCCCATTATTTTATTTTTGGTGCCATTGTTTGAGTTTCTATTGTTCCTAGAATGTGTCATATTCACTTAGGGTTTGTGTTTTCAATTCATCCCCTCTAAGATTAATTTCTGGTACACACATTGAGAGAGTAATTTATTTTCCTTGTGGGTTTGTGTGCTATTTGATGATTACTTTTTTATGCTAAGGGTTTTGGTTGTGATCTGGGGTACCAGCAGGCTCAGAGTTCATTTACTGTTTGGTGCTGACTCTGTGCTGGTTCCCAGGCCATACCATTTCACTTTTAGTTTGGCAGAGAGACTCTTGGGTTGTTTTCTTCCATTTCTTTTTTTTACAAAACTAAAAGAAAAATAAAGGGGGTGGTGAGGGGTGAACTGGATGCCTTTCAGTGAAAGCACTGGAACCCCTTTCTTCATGCTTCATAGTGGCCCGATGTATATTGAATGCCTGCACTTAGACATATGGGTTTATTAGGTAATGGACTTTGATAATACACTGAATATAACAGATGATTAATGTTTGACAGGTATTGCAGTATTGGAAATAATACATTTTCACAAAAACAGGGTGGTATGCATGCACTTTTACTACCATTTTCATGGTTGTACTGATGGATTGGATTTGTGTCCTGCAAAAATGTTCTGTCTTGTTTTGGATGTTGATGTTGCTTAATTTTAATCTTTCCTTCTTTCTCTAGTTAGTGAGAGGTACCCTGCTGTTATTAGTCCATTGGCAGTACATTATTTATATTAAAAACATGAATAGATGGAGATACTATAAATAAGGAATGTATGAAAAGTGATTATAAAATTAAGAGGGGGGAGGCTTTTAGGTTATTAATATAGGAAATGTGATTATACATTTGAATGTAGCAACATGGATTTTAGATGGCTGATTTTGATATTTCTTAGTAAAAAGCATCACCTGCAAATGAAGCTCCTTCTCTGCTCATTGCACAAGTTGATGGTTATCAATCAGGTTTTATTTGAAACTCCCACATGCTACAGTTGATCTATTGCCCTACACACTATGCACCCCCCACCACTCTGCTAATTACATGCATGAACTTCAAGATTGCACAATCTCAAGAGAAAGGGAACATTTCCCAATATAGGAATTGTTGATCACATGCACCTGTCGGCCATTTATTTATTTATATTTATTTATTTCAGTTTGATAACCGGGGAAGTTCACTGGGCCAGAAGAACTCATTTTCAGTGGAGGCCCGGGGAGAAAAGCTCCATAACTAAGCAAATTACAATGTAAAACAGTACAGTATAAAACAAGCAAATTACAACATAAAAATTACAGAATAGACTATACAATATAGCTCATACATATTAAACTGTTATAATAAGACAAAGGTGAAGTTAATTAGAGGCAAACTACAAATGGTAGCATTTACATCAAATGTAGCTGAAATGGGTAAAATATTCATTAGGCAATGGAACATTCTGAAGATCGGAAAAGTTTTAGTAGAAGTATGCAAATGTGGATGATATGTGTCAAAGGCTGAAGTTCAAGAAAGAGATAAATATAGTACAATAAGTGGGGTAGAGAACAGTCAGATAGTGGTAGTAAAACTCAGATGGAAGTTGTAAGGAATAGTATGGAGAGTCGGGGAAGAGTTTGGGGTTCAAGTAGGGAAGGAGCAGGGACACATCCATTTGGAGGACAGGTAGGCATGTAAGAAGGATTTAAGGTTAGGGAGATGTGAGCCAGTTTGAAGATGGGATGGAAGTGAGTTCCAAAGTTTGAATAAGGAGTAGGAAAGCAGGAATTGGCCGGGAAGTCATAATGGTTTATGTACTTGAAGGAGGGTTTGGCTTTTTGATCTTAGTAGGTGATTTGGGATATAAGGGGTTAAGGAGGTGGGGAGGGAAGGGCAGCTAGAAGGCTTAAAATAGTTTGTGGGCAGTAGTTAGCTTTATGAAGTTTAGGTAGTTAGGCAGTTCTAGCCAGTTCAGGGGTTGAAGAGAGAAGCAATGATGAGGTGAGGTTTTGGAGTGTGTGGTGAATTAGCTTATTTTATTATAGCAGGCATCTAATTTGGACTGTAATCCAAGCTGAATGTTGTTGTACAGAAGGGCATCATATAGCAGGGAGGGGAGGAGGTTAGAGGAGGCAAGGGCTTTTCTGGTGGTTGGGGTGAGGAAATGGTGATGTCAATATAGGAGAACTAATGTTTGATGTTTTTTTTAATGGCAGTATTAATATGGATGTCAAATTTTAAATGTGCATCAATGATGACACCTAATAAATTAGTATATGAAACAATTTCAATAGGGGTATTATCTTGACTTAGTATAGAGAAAGAGGCTTTGTTGAGTGTGGTGGCTTTGGATGGAGCAAAAATCATTAGCTTAGTTTTGGTAGCATTTAAGGCTAGGTGATGGCTTTGCATCCAGGTTTCTGTTTTGGTAAAAGCTGATTGGGTTTTTAACTGTAAGTCTGAGAGGAGTCAGCAGTGCAGATGATTGTGGAATCATCTGCATACTGAATTAGAGAGGTATCAGGGATAGAATGGTGATAGTTGTTGATAAATATGTTAAAGAGTAGGGGGCTGAGAACAGATCCCTGGGTGATGCCTGTGGGGGTAGGAAGGAAGGTGGAAATAGAAGATTTCCAGTTGACAGCTGGTATCTATTGGAGAGGTAGATAGAGAACCAGTTTACAGAGGAGGGTGATAGGTTGAGAGAGGATAATTGAGATAAGAGGATAGGGTGGGATATGGTGTCAAAAGTTTTTGATAGATACAGAAATAGGGTAGATACTAACTTGCCAGAGTCACGGGCCTGGTTAATGCATTCTTGGAAAGATAGAAGGGTAGTGATTGTGCTATGGCCGGGATGGAAGCCATGTTGAGTTGGGGTAAGGAGATTATTGTGTGTCAGATGTGTCATTAGTTGTAAGTGGATGCATTTATCCAGGATTTTTGATAATGGGGAGAGGATAGCAATGGGCCTAAAATTAGTGGTGTCATTGTTGTTGCCACCTTTGTGGAAAGGAATGATGAATGCGTGTTTCCATATAGAAGGGACATGGGACTCTTGGATGCATCTATTGATAAGTATGGAAACTGATTGTGGGAAGAAATAGCCAGGGAATTGTTATGGCTGGGCATGTATAGGCCCTAGGGCTGATAGCCTAGTACCAACCTATGAACCTATGGCAGGGCTATGCTGTTCGCTGCTAGTTTGAGGTATAGAGGTGGTAGATTATCAGAGCAGGGTTTTAGCTGGTGTAATAGTTTTTTTATGGTGCTTGTAGGGATGGGGTGGAGGTTTAAGGTGGGATTGTCAGTATTGGTGGAAAGGAGGGGTGGTTGTGGAGGAGAGTTAGGTGGTGGGTGAGCAAAGGTGGTGGTAAATTTTGCTATACAGTTTACAAAGAAGGTGTTGAAAGAAGAAGCAATGTCAGGGTCAGACAGGTTAGGGTTGGGTTCCCTTTTGGGATTTTGCTTTTCATTTAGTAGCTTCCTCCTTCTATTGTATAGTTTGTTTATGGCTGGGGTCCACCAGACAGGACGTCTGCCTTTGGAGGATTGGGTCTTGGTTTTATTTGGGATCGATGATCCATGCATTCCTGAAGGTGTTCATAGAATGCGTTTATAAAGGATTCTGCGGTCTGGGCTGTATTTTCCACAGGCCCGGGGCTTTGAAGGATTCCACCTCAATTTTGAGGAGTGTAAAATTTGCTTTAGAGAAGTTTTTCACTGTGGTTTTCTGGGCAGGGGTGGGGTCGGGATGTGAATATCCAGTGAGATTAGTTTATGGTCTGATCTTACCAGTGAGGGACACACTTCTGGTCTGGAGCATAGAGTCCCCATGTTGGTGATGATCAGGTCCAGTATGTTTTCCCTCTTGTGGGAGTGGTAACAAGTTGTTCCATAGCATTTGAGTTTATAAATTCTAGGAACCTTTGGGCTAGGGTGTTGGAGCTAGAGTAATGCTCCCAGTCTATGTTTGGGTAGTTGAAGTCGCCCAATATAATGGTGTTTGGAGAGACCTTCATATTTTCCAGTGTTCTCAGGAAGGCCGAGTGGGGTTCCTGGGTTTGGGAGGGTGGTCTGTAGCAGGCTATAAACTGGAAGGCAGTTTTACCCACTGTTAGTTGCACATGGATAGTCTCTGATGCTTCATTTGCCACCAACCTGGAGGTGTGGGTATCTTTGATGAATATCGATACTCTCCTTTTGTGGTTCGGTCCAAGTTTTGGGGCCGAAAAGCATGGTATGAGGTAAACCTGGTAGTGCTGGGGTGCTCTCGGGAGCCCTGAACCAGGTTTCTGTTACTGCACAGATATCGATGTTCTCCATGCTAAGGAGAGTTTCGAGTGCGTGCATCTTGAGGTTTAGACTTCTGGTTGAGTAGCATTACTCTTAGTTTCTTATCCCTTGTGATACCTATGGAGGTGGGTTTGTCTTTTGAGCCTTGCCTAAAAAAGGCACTATGGGGGTAGCAAGAGCCTTTGCCAATATCCGAAAGCCCAGGGGTGACAGGTGCAAGCCGTCCCTAGCGAAGCATCGTGGCTTGTCGAGCATATCATCCCAAGCTGACAGGCATTGATCCCCTTTGAATGACACCAGTACTTAAGCCAATTGTTGAAATTGATCATCTTGTCTTCATATTGTGGCATCATTCTTGGTGAGGGTAAGATGCTACTCAAGGTCAGGGTCATACCGCCTGGGCTACATGCTCAGAGAGCTCCTTTATGTCTCTTTTCATGTAGTCCAGGGAGGTACGTCTCAGGTCATTCACACCAGCATGGACAATGACTGAGTCATATTTGTACTTGCCTTGGAGTGACCTGAGTGCTTGTGTTATGTGGCGGATCCTAGCACCGACAGGCTGCTCACCGTGACCCTCTCCTTGTTCAGCCTGGTGAGCGGGACGCCAGTGTGCCTGACGATAGAGTCACCTATTACAAGTGTATCAGGTGTGTTGTTTAGTCTTAAGGGCTGTGACTGTTTGGCACACTGGCTTTGTGAGATATGTGTTGCACGTGTTTTGTTTTGGGGTAGCGGCTGCTTGGGTGTCTGCTTTGAGGTCTCTGCTGCTTGGCAGATCTTTATTTAGAGCCTCCGAGTATGTTTTTGTGTGATTATGTGTTTGGTTTGCTGTCGTGGTAGGTCTATGTGAGACTGGAATTGTAGTGAGTATGGTTTCCTTCTCCTCCTGACTGGTTATGCCAGTACTGAGTTGAGAGAGCTTAGCCTCCAGTTTGGCTATATGGTTGCATCTCTCACATGTGTTGGAATTTGTTGGGAGGAGGAGAGGGTTGTCTGTGTACATGAGGCAGTTGTAACATTGCCTCAAGATTCCCAGATTCACCAGCTGGACCGAGAGGAGATTGACAACTGACCTTTGGACATGCTAAAATAATATTGGGAATTCCTTAATAATTGAAAACCAGGGCCAGTGGGGAGTGAGGGTGTAGTGCTTTTAATTTTAGTGCTGACTTATATAATTGCTTTAGTGAGCAAGTGCCAGGTAACTTAAGTGCAATGTGTTACAGGTAACTTAAATGCAAAAAACGACAAACAGTAACTTTCTTTCAAGTGAAACAAGGAAATAAGTACAGTAAGCAATGCAGATATCACTAGTGAGCCACAGAAGCTGAGAAGCCGATTAGGTGGAATTAGCGTTCCAGGGAAAGAACAAGCAAACAAACAACAAGTATATAAACAAAGCTATATTCAGCAGGCCTGGATATAGTCTATGCTACAGCAAACAAGGTGTACCAATTTCAGTAAGATACAGTTCAAATATTCAGGCACTATAAACCTTTAACCAGAAATTCCCAGCTCAGAAGGGCAGAGTCCAGCCTCTTCTCCCACAAGAGTGCAGACCACGAACCCTCTTAATGTAAAATAACTGGCCTGAAAGCCTAAGTGCTTAAACCAGAACTAATACACTTTAAGAATAACAGACACTGGGCTCTCAATCAGCAGTTCCCAACTTAGAAGGATGAAAGCTACCTGTCCTGCCACCACAGTGCATGCCACAAACCTTCCTAATGTAAAACAACTGGTCTGGAGCCCAAGTGCTTAATCCAAAAGACTTAGAATGACAGCTAAACTTTAATCAAGTTACTACCAAGCAGTAATAAATACAATTGAATACTTTAGAGAATGCCTGGATTAGTGCTCAAGTTACACAAACAAAGCTAGATCCAGCAGGCCCGAATCCAGTCTATGCCACAGCAAACAAGGCGCACCAACTTCAGTAAGAAGCAGTTCAGATATGCATGCACTATAAGCCTTCAATCAGAAATTCCCAGCTCAGAAGGGCAGAGTCCAGCCTCTCCTCCCACAAGAGTGCAGACCACGAACCCTCTTAATGTAAAATAACTGGCCTGAAAGCCTAAGTGCTTAAACCAGAATTAATACACTTTTAGAATAACAGACACTGAGCCCTCAATCAGCAGTTCCCAACCTAGAAGGATGTAAGCTACCTGTTCTGCCACTACAGTGCAGACCACAAACCCTCTCAGTGCAAAACAACTGATCCGAAGCCCAAGTGTTTAAACCAGAAGGCTTAGAATGAGTTACACCAAGCAGTAATAAATACAATTGAGTACTTTTAAGATGATGCAAAAGTTAAAAAAGTAGGTAGAAACACAAGTACAGTAAAAGCAGATTCAATTTTTTTTTTTTTTTTTTTTTTTTCTGAACAAGTGCTGAGATCAAAGAAACAGATTTGAGTGCTGAAACTAGAAAACTGGCTAGTTATAGAGAAAAAAACTAAGCTAGAAGGCCTCCCTCCAACACAGAATGGCCTGGGGGCTCACAAGCCTACAAATAGTCTATACCACTAAACAGGAAAGGCAGGAAACAAGCTTAAATTTTTTTTTTTTTTTTTTTTTTTTTTTTTTTTTTTTTTTGATCACATGCACCTGTCAGCCATTTATTTATTTATATTTATTTATTTCAGTTTGATAACCGGGGAAGTTCACTGGGCCAGAAGAACTCATTTTCAGTGGAGGCCCGGGGACAAAAGCTCCATAACTAAGCAAATTACAATGTAAAACAGTACAGTATAAAACAAGCAAATTACAACATAGAAATTACAGACTAGACTATAAAATATAGCTCATACATATTAAACTGTTATAATAAGACAAAGGTGAAGTTAATTAGAGGCAAAGTACAAATGGTAGCATTTACATCAAATGTAGCTGAAATTGGTAAAATATTCATTAGGCAATGGAACATTCTGAAGATGGGAAAAGTTTTAGTAGAAGTATGCAGTTGTGGATGATATGTGTCAAAGGCTGAAGTTCAGAAAGAGATAAATATAGTACAATAAGTGGGGTAGAGAACAGTCAGGTAGTGGTAGTAAAACTCAGATGGAAGTTGTAAGGAATAGTATGGAGAGTCGGGGAAGAGTTTGGGGTTCAAGTAGGGAAGGAACAGGGACACATCCATTTGGAGGACAGGTAGGCATGTAAGAAGGATTTAAAGTTAGGGAGATGTGAGCCAGTTTGAAGATGGGATGGAAGTGAGTTCCAAAGTTTGGATAAGGAGTAGGAAAGCAGGAATTGGCCGGGAGGTCATAATGGTTTATGTACTTGAAGGAGGGTTTGGCTTTTTGATCTTAGTAGGCGATTTGGGATATAAGGGGTTAAGGAGGTGGAGAGGGAAGGGCAGCTAGAAGGCTTAAAATAGTTTGTGGGCGGTAGTTAGCTTTATGAAGTTTAGGTAGTTAGGCAGTTCTAGCCAGTTCAGGGGTTGAAGAGAGAAGCAATGATGAGGTGAGGTTTTGGAGTGTGTGGTGAATTAGCTTATTTTATTATAGCAGGCATCTAATTTGGACTGTAATCCAAGCTGGATGTTGTTGTACAGAAGGGCACCATATAGCAGGGAGGGGAGGAGGTTAGAGGAGGCAAGGGCTTTTCTGGTGGTTGGGGTGAGGAAATGGTGATGTCGATATAGGAGACCTAATTTTTGATGTTTTTTTTAATGGCAGTATTAATATGGATGTCAAATTTTAAGTGTTCATCAATGATGACACCTAATAAATTAGTATATGAAACAATTTCAATAGGGGTATTATCTTGACTTAGTATAGAGAAAGAGGCTTTGTTGAGTGTGGTTGCTTTGGATGGAGCAAAAATCATTAGCTTAGTTTTGGTAGCATTTAAGGCTAGGTGATGGCTTTGCATCCAGGTTTCTGTTTTGGTAAAAGCTGATTGGGTTTTTAACTGTAAGTCTGAAGGGGAGTCAGCAGTGCAGATGATTGTGGAATCATCTGCATACTGAATTAGAGAGGTATCAGGGATAGAATGGTGATAATTGTTGATAAATATGTTAAAGAGTAGGGGGCTGAGAACAGATCCCTGGGTGATGCCTGTGGGGGTAGGAAGGAAGGTGGAAATAGAAGATTTCCAGTTGACAGCTTGGTATCTATTGGAGCGGTAGATAGAGAAGCAGCTTACAGAGGAGGGTGATAGGTTGAGAGAGGATAATTGAGATAGGTGGATAGGGTGGGATATGGTGTCAAAAGTTTTTGATAGATCCAGAAATAGGGTAGATACTAACTTGCCAGAGTCACGGGCCTGGTTAATGCATTCTAGGAAAGATAGAAGGGCAGTGATTGTGCTATGGCCGGGATGGAAGCCATGTTGAGTTGGGGTAAGGAGATTATTGTGTGTCAGATGTGTCATTAGTTGTAAGTGGATGCATTTTTCCAGGATTTCTGATAATGGGGAGAGGATAGCAATGGGCCTAAAATTAGTGGTGTCATTGTTGTTGCCACCTTTGTGGAGAGGAATGATGAATGCGTGTTTCCATATAGAAGGGACATGGGACTCTTGGATGCATCTATTGATAAGTATGGAAACTGATTGTGGGAAGAAATAGCCAGGGAATTGTTATGGCTGGGCATATATAGGCCCTAGGGCTGATAGCCTAGTACCAACCTATGAACCTATGGAAGGGCTATGCTGTTCGCTGCTAGTTTGAGGTATAGAGGTGGTAGATTATCAGGGCAGAGTTTTAGCTGGTGTAATAGTTTTTTTATGGTGCTTGTAGGGATGGGGTGGAGGTTTAAGGTGGGAAGGTCAGTATTGGTGGAAAGGAGGGGTGGTTATGGAGGAGAGTTAGGTGGTGGGTGAGCAAAGGCGGTGGTAAATTTCACTATACAGTTTACAAAGAAGGTGTTGAAAGAAGAAGCAATGTCAGGGTCAGACAGGTTAGGGTTGGGGCAAGGGTTAGCTTTGTCTCCAGGGTTAAGGAGAGAGAAGACTGTATTCCAGAACTTTTTTGGGTAGATGGGATGCTCAAATTGAAGCTTGGTATACTATGATTTTCGATCTTTTGTTATTAGTTTTTTCATGGTATTCCAGAGTTGTTTAAATTCTATTAGACTATTAGGTAGTTTACATTTATGTTATTGCTTCCATTTTTTTATCTCGTTGGAGCATGGTTTGTTTGGTCTCTTTTGAAAACCAGGGACAAATATGTGACTTGGCACTTTTGGTTCTGAGTGGAGAGAGGCTATTTAGTAAGTTTAGGAAGGTTTTGTTAAAATGGGTGATAGCACTGTCAAGGGGTAAGGTTCTTAGGACAGACCAGTCTGTTTGGTCTAGACAGTTAGTGAAATAGTGTGGGTTGAAATTAGAGAGGTTATGAGTTTGAATGTAGTGGTGCTGTTTATGGGTATGAGATGGGTGGCAGGTGGTGAAGGTGGGCATGTGGTCACTAATAGGGTCTGGAAGGATACCTGAAGAGGAGATGTTATTAGGGTGAGATACTAAAATCCAGTTGAGGATGGTACCTGAGTCTCCTAATAGGGTCTGGAAGGATACCTGAAGAGGAGATGTTATTAGGGTGAGATACTAAAATCCAGTTGAGGATGGTACCTGAGTCTCCATTTTTGTTAGGCATAGTGGGAGATTGGATGATTTGGCAGGAATTAAAGAGGTTGATTGCTTGGGAAGGGGATTGAGAAATGATATTTGCCCAGTTAATATTTACGTCACCGAGAATAAAGGTTTCATTTTTAATATTGGAAGAGTACCAAGAAAGAATATCTTCTAGTATTAGAATATTGTTATTGCTGGGTAGATATATATGGCTGCTATGCATATGGATTTTATGGTTACTGATCTTTAGGTGGACTATTGTTATTTCTGATGTGGAGAAATTTGGTGTGGGGTTAGTAAAAGGAGTGACTGTGTAAGAGAAGGAGTAGATGATGGCTACACCACCTCCTTTTTTGTTGGGCTTATCATTGTGTATAATTTGATAGCCAGGGGGCAGTATTTCTGAGTCTTTTATGTTAGGCTTAAGCCAGGTTTCAGAGATGGCTATGATATCAGGGTGGTTATGTAAGAGCCAAGCATGGAGACTGGGGATGTTGCTACATACACTTTGTGCATTTAATGTGGTGAAGTGGATGGAATGAGGAGTGAGGATATGTGTGAGTGTATGGTTAGGTGTGGAGTTGTTGGGGACAGGGTTGGGATGAATATCACCAGACAGAGAGAGGAAGAGTAGGCCTAGTAGATGATGTATATGTGTAGTGATAGAATGAGGTGTAAGGTATGGGTGGAAGATGTATTTGTTATTTTGTGAGTGATGGTGATATGTGTGGCAAGGGTTGGGAGGATTTTTAGTTTAAAGAGTAAGGTGATGATGGGATAGAATTTGGGAGGTATTGAAGGGAAAGAGGGTAGGGAGAGTTGGGTTATGGATGTACTGTGTAAGGGTGGGTTATAGGCAGGATGTGAGAGTTGTGTTAGGCATGAGAGGGTGATTAGGAAGGTTAGTAATCCTAGGTATGGAAGGTGTTGGGTGGGGAGTGTCATGATGTAGTTAAGTATGTATGAGGGGGTGTGGTGTGATTAGGGTGAGATAAATGATTGTTGGGTAGGGAAATTGGTGGGAGGAGTTAGGAATAGATAAAAGTACAGGCAGTGGGGGTGGGTGGGATTTGTGGGTAGGGTAGGGGAGCGGAATGAGCCCGCAGGGCGAACAGAGCGGGAAGAGCAAAAGAAGGTGAGTGCAGCAGAAAAAGTTTCAGCAAAGTGCAGTTTAATAGTTATTGTAGAAAGTTTTGTACTACTATTGCTAGGCAAGGTTGAGTAGGTTGACATTTCTAGAAAGTTTGGTCAAGGTGAGAGAAGATAATTGCAGTATTAGGATGTTAAATCTCAGCCAACTCTTAGTGGAAAACTAAAAACCTATTGGGTAAGTACTGCGAGGCTAGGAGTTACATAGGTAGATACTGCCGCCTAGTGATAGAAAGATTAAGTAGCAGGGATAACTATATATATATATATATATATATATATATATATATATATATATATAAGAGAACTGGAAGGGGGAGTGGGGAAACCAGTCTGCGGTGGGGTGCTGGCACACACACAAGGAGGTCAGACTAAAAGGTAGCACAGCAAGGTAACAGTAAATTGTTTTCTAAGCACATACGTTAACTCAATATTGTAGGGGGTCTCCTTTTAATGGTGGCTTTCTATATGCCAGGCGAGTAGGTAAGATTCAAGGTGTCTTCGGGAGTTATCCAGAAGTATTCCTTTTTACTGAATGCAAGGAGGGAGGACCCAGGGCTGAAATAGTTAACTCACTCTTGTAGGGGGTCTCCTTTTACTGGTGGCTTTCTATATGCCAGGCGAGTAGGTCAGATTCAAGGTGTCTTTGGGAGTTATCCAGAAGTATTCCTTTTTAGTGAATGCAGGGAGGGAGGACCCAGGGCTGAAATAGTTAACTCACTCTTGTAGGGGGGGGGGTCTCCTTTTAATGGTGGCTTTCTATATGCCAGGCGAGTAGGTCAGATTCAAGGTGACTTCGGGAGTTATCCAGAAGTATTCCTTTTTACTGAATGCAGGGAGGGAGGACCCAGTGCTGAAATACTTAAAATCTCAGAAGCTCCTCCCACAAGTAACCTATCTTCTCTCGGGAGGCAAAAACAAGCAGCCTAAACCACGGGACCAGCACGGAGGAGCTGTGGATGCTCAGGACAGGATTTATCTGTTTGCTTCAGCCAAATGGTATGGATGGCACCGCAAAACACCTGCTGTTGGTTTACTCCCCTTCAGGGTAATCCCCAGAGTATGCACACAGCATGTATATATTTGTTCATTCGATATTTTGATGTCAGTCTCCTGGGTGTCAGTATTGCATCTGTTTGATCAGATGTCCAAAACTCTTATTACATGTAATTCCATAGATTTTACATAAACATCAATTTTTCTGCTTATTCATTTCTAATTGTCCCAGCATTCCTAGATCTTTTTTTATGTTTTGCTCATACCCATCCACTGTACTATAATTTAGGGATATTTCCAATCTGGATAAATATGTTGTTCTGTCTCTTTCATTCCATACTAAAACTGGTGATTTTGAAAGTAGAGGTGATGTTTGCACCTAATAAATAATGACAATAATGAGAAATATTGACCTCTTTTACTTCAGACAATATCTGTTAATTCATGTTCTCTTATTCATCCAATTTCCTTAGTTAGTTTTATTAATATTTAAAGTGTAACAGCAAGTCCTTTATGGAAGCAAGAGATTGAGAGCTATTATTTCTTCCATTCTTCCATTTTTAATTGGGAGTTGGTTGTTAGTATTAAGTCTGTTGTAGTGTCAAGGATTCTATTGAATAATAATAATAATATATATATATATATATATATATATATATATATATATATATATGTGTATATGTATACACACACACACACACACACACACACACACACATATATATATATATATATATATATATATATATATATATATATATATATATATATATATATATATATATATATATATATATATGCATGTAGGACTGTGCCCCCCACACTCCCCTACTTTAATATTCTCACTCTGAGGTCGTACTACAGTGGGGAAAAGGGAATTTTCCCTTATCCCCACTGTAGTGTGATCTCTGCAACAGGCATACTTACGCAAAAGTGCTTCTTCGGTGAAAAGCACTTTCACGCAAGTATGCCTGACCGAATCTGTTTCGGTAATGTTGCCGTTCAGGGATCCGTACAGATCCCATAAATATATATATATATATATATATATATATATATATATATATATATATATATATATTTGTACAAGAAGTATGTCATGGCCGGAAGAATTTAAGTCACATTGGCAAAATATCACTGCCCAGGCTGAGCTGCTGTTTCATGAATTTGCTCAAGATGATCAGCAGATGTCTGAATGTTCTGGTACTACTAAACCTAAAAGGCCAACATCCAGGGCTACACATGCTGTGTTTAAGGACATAGAACCACCTTAAGAGAATAAAGAAAAGTCTTCAGACTGGTGCTTCAGATCACCTGAACACTGAGCAGTCTGTTCTGACCCAGTAAAGTTATGATGTCTGTTTTGGCCACTCTGAATAGAGTAGCTTGCAGGACTAATCCGTAGAGGACTATTTAGAATGTTTTTTTGTTCACTTTGCCTCAGAGAGGTAGGACTAAGTTATTTGATTTGTTTATTTAGAAAGACTATTCACATGCCAACAAGTACCCTTCTTACTTCTTAGTGAGGATTTAATAGAGGCAGCTAGACAGTGTGGTGTGGCCTTTTTTCATAGGTTTACAGGTGTGTACTAGGCTAATAGCCCTGCAGCCTTTACAAGCCTAGCCCATGGGATTACCCTGGTATCGTGCCACCCGACCTTAGTTCCCAATTTCCATTGGCTCGTCACCACCCTAGTTCAAGTGAGGCCAGTGCTGCTGCCACTATGGATATCAGTTTTGGGGAAGTGTTATTCAAGGAGGGTGCTGCATTCCCCTGATATATCTGTTATGGCTGATATTCAAACTAGCATTAGAGAGAAAATCTGGTGAGGTGAGTATGTCAACAATTTTTATCTGGATGGTATTGATTGTTCAGCATATTTTAGATTTAGAAGGGCCTGGATGTAAAGGTCTTCTTTTGGATTTGGTAATTCTAGGGGAATGGGCAGATGGGCTAGTTTAGGCCCAAGAAATAGGACAACTGGATTGTAGGATTTATTCAGCAAATGGCAGTAGTTATTGAAAAAGACCCATAACAGGGGTTCCCATTGCTTACATACTGTTTCATCCTGCAGGAGGCTCAGTGCCTGATAAGGGACTTTGGTATTAATAGAAATTTTGTATGCTAAAAGCAGCTAGAAAAACTCTTAGATGAGAATAATGTCATATAGATACGTGGATGGAAGTCAGAACAGAAAACTGAAATTGCCAAGTTCGGGGGGGGTGGGGTAATGATGATTAAGGTGCTGAGCTTAAAACTTGCTTGGTGTTCAATAGTGGCAACTGTGCTTTGCCAGCATGACATTTTATCTATGCCTGCTCACATTGTGGGAAGAGGCATCCAGCAACAAAATGTTTGGGTAAAAAAAGTCAGGCTTATAGAAGACTAACAACTGAAAGTGAATGAAACAACCATATTTCCAATCTGAACAGTCAGTAAGGTCTGATATTTCCTTCTGAGCATTTCAAGGAGCAAATTCCTTTTGTTGCTCTCTCACAAGCCAGTCTGCAAATTGTCCCATTAAAGTGGATGTGTTTCCAATCATGTTATGGGATTACCCCAATGTTCAAGCAGCTCAGGAATTGTTATAGAGCTTTAACCAGGGATTTCCAATAGAATATAATACTTCCTTAGAAGTAAAATGTACAAGCATTTGAATTCAGTGGTTGGGAAGGAGAACAAAGAAAGAAATTTACTCAACAGAGAGGTGGATGCAAGGAAAGTAGCTGTCCCCTTTAAGATGTTCCCTTTTGTCTTTTTCATAGTCTGTATTCTGGTATGGCTCCTAAGATCAAAGTAGTAGCATATGGATCGATCCACCATTTGTCTTTTCCTCAAAAATATTTAACTAATGACAACATTGGCAAATAAAATTCTCAGGTCCAGTATGCATCATTGGAAGTTCTCCAGATCATTAAGAGGTTTAGTAACCCCTGACTGATGAAGTTGAACAGCAAGGTTACCTTTCATTTGCAGGAAAGATTCACCATTATTGTGCATGCAATTTGAAAAGCAGTTTTATTTTGACATGGCCATGCCCATGGGCTGTATGGTGGTTTGTACTCTGAAAGAGGTAGGCAAGACTATAAGAATTAATTTTTTAGTCTTCAGTTTATTATCCAGATCACTGGATCTGCCTAATTATATGACTCAATGGATCACTGGCAGAATACTGAAGTACGTGGAAAGGCTAAAGGAGTTAACTTGACAGGAATTTGTTTTCTGTCATTCAGAAAGGAGATCACTCATTGGTTACTGATTATTGCACAAATAGGTTGTGGGATACATTACTAGTATGACTCTCTGTGGCTGTTTTTCTTTTGCTTTCTTTATGTTGGATATCTGTAACCGTGGTGCACAATACAGTTTTAGAATCGATTTCCAGGTCCAAGACTGACAGTAGGGTATAGGTCAGCAGGTTACACTGGAGTAAGACCACTATCTTCTACATTGTCTGAGTTAATGGTTTATGGGACATCAAAGTTTGGCTGACATTTCTTCTCTGCCTAATTTACTTTTTATGTTTTTCCTCTGGGGTGAGGCTGACTCACAGACTTTTAGAGAATCCTTTGCAGAAGGCTTTGACTTTTCAAGGCTTGTCCTGTTAATGTTATTCATTACTTTCACATAGGTAGGACCTCTGATTTAGCCAGGGAGGGTCAGTCATTGGAGGTAATCAAAATGATGTTTAGATGGTCTTTCAGAATTTTTTTTAACTTGCATCAGATAATTCACTTAAAAAGTATTTAGAGATGTTTGTAGCTTAATTGGTTGCTATAATCTGTTAAGCTTCAGATACATCTTAATTGTGGATCAGTTATATGTTGCCCTGGTGGTGAGTACAATTGTAATTTGACAAAATTGTGCTAATTTGGCCTTCTTCTTGGCTCTTGTGAAGTAATACAGAAGGACTTCCCTGAAATGCCAAGGGATCTCTTGCTGCCATCCTTAAATCAACTTATTTATCAGGTAGGCCAACCACATATTTTAATAATTCATCCTAGTTGAAGTAACACTGGGAGAGACTCAAAATGCCATTTATTATATAAAAGTTCCAAAGATTTCTTCATAGCACAGCATTGACTTTCAAATGCCATGGTCATTTTATCAATCATTGTGACAAGGTTGACTTAAGCTTTAGTTAGCTCGAAAATTCATAAAACACCAGGTTACCATGGTAGCCCCTCAAGTTGGGTTTTTCCATCACTCAGTACTGAGATGTTTCTAACAGACATCCCAATTGGCATTGGAAGGATGGAATTCAGCTTTCTGATGTTGGTTACGAGTTATTTCATTTTTATCTGTCATCCTTTTTACAAGATTTCTTGACATCAACTAGGTTTTGGTTTAAATTCTTCATTGGATATAAATAAAGGTATATTAAAAAGGAGATGCAATGACATGAAATATTGTAGAAATTTATTTTTTAATTATATATATATATATATATATATATATATATATATATATATATATATATATATATATATACACACATACAGTACAAGTTTAGTGTTTAACGAGATGTAGCTATATAAGAAAAATTGTGTTACTTCCCATTTTAGGTACATTCATTGCTTTATATATATATATATATATATATATATATATATATATATATATATATATATATAGATATATATATATATATATATATATATATATATATAGATATAGATATATATATATATATATATATATATATATATATATACACATATAGATCTAGGGTCTATATATCACTTCAGCAAACTGTCACTTCAGTGAACAGCAATTCATCGAAAATGACATTTATCAAATTCCCCCCACACCTCTCTAATTATATATACCAACTCGCACTACAGTGGGGAAAGGGCAAATTTCCTGATCCTCACTGTATCAGGATCTCAGTATGCACAGTTTGATGAATGGCATGTTCAATGTAATTGCACTGAAAATGCAGTTCAATTAATTGATTTTTCACTGAACTGAGGGGGACCCTATATATATATATATATATATATATATATATATATATATATATATATATATGTGTGTGTGTGTGTGTGTGTGTGTGTGTGTGTGTGTGTGTGTGTGTGTGTTAGCTTTTTTTTTTGTGCTGGTGAATAAAACATGCTAAGAAATGGGGTGAAACAGGCAGTGTAAGTCGCAGCCTGGTGGGTAGATGCTGTATGCCCTTCCCCCTTTACATTCCCCCTTTCCTTTCATTTATTTTCCTTTCCTTTCATTTCCTTTCCTGGGCCAGTTGATCAGTATTCATGAAGTAGTGACTGATCAGTTTACAATACTGCTCTGGAGTAGTTTGGTCCTACTTGACCAAGGGGACACTAGGGAGATGCCGCTCAGCCTGCAGACTAGACATACAACTGATGTGGGCTGTCAGCCATGATGCCTGGATAGGGGCTGTCCAGTAGAATGTGCTATCAGAGTTTAGTTATCTGTTTCTGAACATGCTCAGTTGTTATTTATTGTTTTCAAATATTTTCAAAAGTATTGTGTCATGCAATAAACTGGGCACACTCACTTTAAAGATGAAGTGCCAATGACAGATCAATGAGAAGTTCACAGACTTTTATAGCCATTGTTATAAACTCTTACCTTGATAAATATTCAGGCACTGTAGTCTGAATATGTGGTAGTTCGATTTTCAGTAAAAAATAAAAAATGTTAAAAGTAGTGATAATGTGACACTGTTGTTATCGGGTTGCTATCAGCCACCCAGCCAGAAGTAAATGTTGTATGTGACGTGCTGATGCCAATGAGTGGACAACTACTTATTTTCCAATAAATCACTGATGATTATATTAAGTAATGCCAGACATTACAGTTTCATTCTTACTGATTAGAAAAAAAGAAACCTGAAACACAAATGGTAGTGAAATAAGGCAATATTCTTTTTTTTCAATAATCATTCTTTATTATTTTTCTTCTTATTAATACAAAACATTTTACATAGGAAAAACGCAGGTAATTTTCCAACAAGCTTCTAATAACATTCTAACAACTTATATACACTATTTACATGAATGCTTCCATATTTTTCCATAACTGTAGAAATAAAGATTATTTTCCCCAGGGATGTTATCTTGCAGTAATACGATTCCAGGTAGAATTGCATCATATAATATGAACAATAGAGTAATAATTCAGACTTCATGTTTTAAGCTAGTATAGTATTGAAAATTTGTTCCCAGAGATGCAAATTATAGGGATTTTTATTTTGATTATTAATTACATATCTGTGGGCTAAAATGTGTTTAATCACTAAGGTCCTAAAATTATCCCATGATGTTTGAAATGGAGTCAACCAGTTAGTAGCTATGTAGAGTTTCATTAAAAGAAAAATATTGATAAGTGTGATCATTTGGAATCTAGATAGGTTATTAGGTGGGATATGCAGTATCATGAATTCTCAAGAAAGCGGTGAATTTTGGTAACCCATATTTTGCAGTTATAATTTTAAGGAGTTCCAGAGTTTGTATATACATTTACAGCTCCAGAACATATGCAAGAGGTCAGCCATTTCATCTTTACAATACGAGCACTTAGGATAATTTTTAGAGTTAAATTTATGCAAGCTAAGACATGTATAGTATGCATTATTATAAATCATGAGTTGAGTAAATGTTAACTTTTGAAGGGAGATGGATTTTGTGGTTAAATTGATTGCTTTTATTATTTCTCTTTCATCAACCAAAGATAGTTTTTCTTTCCAATATTTAGATAAGAGAATATGGTCTTGATATTTAATGTCCTTTATCAATTTATATGAACATGATATAAATTTGGAACTTTGTAAAAGGGCTTGCCATAATGAGATACATTTCGTTAAATCATCTTTATTAATGGTTACCTTTTTAAAGTAGCTTGAGGCTAATTCTTTAATCTGTCTCAAAATCAATAAATATGATATGTGTAGACCCATTTCTTGTCTAATTTCATTAGCAGAGTAAGTCAGATAAGGGTATATATCCTGGAGAGTTAAGTTAATTATAAGTGGGAAACTTTTCAGATCTATTAACTGATTATTAATTTTCAGATTGGGATTTCTATGGAAGGGTTGTAGAATCATCATACAATGAAGGAGATTTAATGAACCAAAGAGATTTTGTAATGATGTTATATAGTTTTTAATGTAATTCATTAGATCATAGAGTTTTATATTGTCTCTGTTTAAAAAAGGTAATGATTTGGGGTTTATATTCAGATTCTCGGTATGTTTGTAACTTAGTCTTACCCAGTTTGGAGACCAGATATTGCTTCGTGTATCATAATTTGCAATTCTTAAAATCTTATTTGCATTTATAATTAAGAAATAGGTTTCGAAATTGGGTAAATCTAAACCACCTCTATTTTTTGAGGTAATCAAGTTATCATATGATATTCTAGTTTTCTTTGGTATCCATATAAATTTGGCCAATTCAGAGTGAATTTGTTTAAAGAATTTCTTGGGTAATATCAACTGAGTAGACCTGAAGATATATAATAGTCTGGACAAGACATTCATTTTAATAATAGAGACCTTTGCTAATGGTGGTAGTTTCAAATTTCCCCATCTTTTCAGATCAGACAAAATGTGATCCCAACTTTGTTTAACATTATTAAGATAAAAATCCTTGTTATCTGTCGAAAATGTAATACCTAAATATTTAATTTTTTGTTCAGATTTTACTTGACCTATCAAAGGTAGAAGTGAGAAGGGTTTCGGGGTTTTTAAAGGAAATATATTGTTTTTTTTTAATGTTTATTTTATAGTTTGATATTAATGCAAAATCATCAATGGCCGATAATATTTTTTTAGTATCTGAAACCGGTGTTGTACAATATATATTAAGGTCATCAGCAAACGCTGCCAGAGATATCTTAGTAAATAAGGCAATATTCTAAAAATGCCCCTGATCGGTCCTGGTTAAATAAGATGACACACTGGAGTTTCTCTACGTGGAGATCACTCTAGATAAAATTCTATACCATAACCTAGCAGGATTTAGGTCATCCTCTATGTCCCTCAAAACTCATAGTACATGCTTAGACCTATTAGAAAAATCCTCTATATATTGGGAAATCTACACCATACCTCTTAACTGTCCAGATTTTCACAGAATATTCTTATATTTGCCTCATATTTTTATCTCTTTCTCATAATGTTTGTGGTTTTCTGGCAAATCATAGAGAATTGAAGTCCCTAAATACCGATATGCTTTTTTGAGTTTCAGACATCATATCCCTCAGAAAATGCACGCTAATATAAATCCTGTTATTTTAGTAACTTTCTAAGTTTATAATTGCAGTAACTAAAATATGTCTCTATTTTTAGGCATGTGTCTCCCCCCCTATTATTTTAGAGTCTGTCTGTATTTCTTGCACTAAGAGACTGAGAGGTATGGCCTACATGGCGCCATTATTTGCAGGCACAGAGATTCCTGGGCTTCATAAATACTAACACTCTTGACTAGTTAGTGCATATGCATACTGGAGGTTCCGAAATACTAGACCTTGTAGTCACAAATATAAAAGACTGCTGCATTTCCCTCAAATGTCATATCATACCTGGTAAGGTCCAGCTATAATGCTGTCTCCTTTGAAATCAAAACCAACTCAGTAACCCCAGTAAACCGAGTAACAGTTAAAAATTATTTCAAGGCAAATTACCTTATATTAAGTGATATTATGTCAAAATTTATTGCCCCTCCAAACTCAGTAGCCTACGCAGACTTGTTCAAGGAAAGACTATACAACCATGGCAATTTCTGCATAGACACTGCTGTATCTAACAGAAGTAAGTCCAAAACTAACTCCAAACAAACCACCCTGGTGGCATCCCAAATAAAACAGGTTGTACAAGGAAAAACTGTATTTAATCAGATTATGTAGTTTAATGTAATATAGAACATTAAGCAGTTGTAACACATCCCAAAACATGTTGTACTTTCATATAAGGTATTTGTTTTCATCTCTAATGTTCAAAATGTTGTTTTCTATGTGCTCTGCTAAACTGTAAGCAGGCAGAAATGACCTGTTATATTTACTTTTTGATTCCGTATTTTTTGAAATTTACATGACATTTATTATTTTAATTAGGTGTTTGGCTGGATGTTTTCTCCTCGGGCTTCAACTGAAAATGGACTCTTTTGACTAGTTGGACTTTCCTGATAAACAAATGTTAAATAATTAAAATAAATAAATACAAATCATGGCTAAAATCAGGAAGTGTAACTCCCGCAAAGATACGCGCTCTCTCTTCAAATTAAACAGGCAACCAAAGGCTAATTAAGTCCAAAAAAACAAGGTTGAGGACAAGATAGCCTCCCAGGCAAAAACACACCCCAAGGCCTTCTTCAACTATGGCATAAATCTCAAAGGCATCACATAGTAGCATGCTGTACTGTGGTTAATGGTGCTATATTCACTGAGATGGAAGATATTGTGGATCTGCTGGCTGAAAAATTAAATTCCAGCTTTACTCCCCATTCACCCCAACCACCCCCTCAATAAATACCTCCAAGCATAACCCTTCCAATTATTAATAAAGAACATATCTTGGCTGTGCTCACTGAGGCCAAAAACACAGCTTTAATGGGCTCTGATAACATCCCTGGACACCTCCTGAATAGTCTAAAATATGACCTATCAGGGCCACTGGAGTTCCTACTTACCTATAGTCTCAAAACTGGCTTTGTGCTATAAGAATGGAAGACTGGAGTGGTCATATCTCTTCATATTGGCAGACCATTACCAGATCTCAGAAACTACATGCCCATAAGTCAGACTAGTCTTACATGCAAAGCCACGAGAAGAATTATCATGGAAATGACCAACAAAGACATAGGAGACCTTCAGACACTTGATCTGTCCCAGTTTGGTTTTGTCAAAGGAAGATCATGCTTACCAAACCTGGTGAACTTCTTTGAGAAGGTCATTAAGCTAATGGATGATGGTAAATCAATGCATACCTCCTGCCTTGACCTGGTTAATTCATTTGATGCAATACCCAACTCAAACTTTGCCAGAGATGGCCTGCACCTGTTGTCCTTGGGATTCTGGATACTGGTTAAGGCTCTTGCCACCCCTATAGTGCCTTTTTTAGGCAAGGTTCAAATGACAAATTCACCACTGTAACAGGTACAAGCAAGCAAAATCTGAGGGCAATGTTACTCAATGCTAGAAGTCAAAACCTCAAAATGCACTCACTTGAGGCACTCCTTAAAATGGAGAACATCGACATCTGTGCAGTGACAAAGACCTGGTTCAAGGCTCCAGATAGCACCCCAGCATTAACAGACTATAATTCATACTACACCTTTTGGCCACCTAACCTGGACCGAAACACTAAAGGCGGAGGCGTGTCCATATTCATTAAGGATATCCACACCTCCAGGTTAGTTGCTCAGCATAATGCATCTGAGATTATCCAAGTGCAACTAACTCTGGGCAAGACCGCAATCCAAATTGTAGCTTGCTACAGATCCCCCACCATGCCCAAGGATTCCCACTCCTCATTTCATCATGCACTGGAAAATATTAGGGTACATCCTAACACCCTAATAGTGGGCGATTTCAACTACCCCACCATTAACTGGGAAAACTACTCATGTACCAACTCTTTTGCTCAACGTTTTCTGGAATTCATAAATTCCAGTTCTTGGATCAACTTATCCAGACCCACACCAGGGGCAGCAATATCCTAGACCTGGTCATTACCAGCATGGGCAACTGGTGTTCCACACCAGAGGTCAATTCCTCATTGGTCAGATCTGACCACAAGCTAATCACCCTAGACATCCACGTCCCACCCCCAGCCCCTATTAGGGAAACCACCATAAAAAATTTCTCCAAAGCCAACTTCACACTTTTTAAGACAGAAGTGGCAAACTTCACGACACCCATGCAGACTGACAATAGAGGTATAACTGCTGAATCCTACACTAATGCACTTTATAAGCACTTACATGAGTGCATGGATCATGCAATCCCTAACAGAACCAAGATGCTATCCTCCAAAAAAAGGAAGCCAATCTTGTGGTCCCCTGCCATAAACAAACTCTACAACAGAAGAAAGAAACCATTGCAAAAAAGAGTAAAATCCCATGATTGGAGGAACTCCCTAGTCAGCCTCAGTAAGAAGCTAAGATCCTTCTTAAAATCCTCCAAAGCTAGTTACGAAAACAAAATTGCCATTGACTCTAAAGACAACCACAAAGCTTTCTATAGCTCTGTCAAGAATCTCAATAGCAACACTCAGATCTGCTGTGAGTTACAGCACAATGGCACTAGATATACAGAACCAACTGATATTACCAACATCCTGGCAGATAGGTTCAGTGCTAACTTTACCCCTCTCTCACCCCCTAAAGGGCCCATTTATATACCGGAAGATTGCAAAGTTCCTGTAATTATGGCTGCACAGGTAAAAACACATACTCCAAAGCCAAGAACACAGCATCCATGGGCCCTGACAACATGACAGGCTGCATTTTACATGAACTACAGAATGAACTGGCACTCCACCTAAGTACCATGTTAAATTATAGCCTCAGCACAGGATTTGTGCTCACTGAATGGTGCACAGTGATGGTTATCCCACTCCACAATGGGGGAGCCACCATGGATCCCGGGAACTACTGCCCCATTAGCCTGGCGAGCCTGGTCTGCAAGGCTATGGAACATATCATCATGGAACTTATACACAATGACACTGGTAATCTTCAAACTTTGGACTCCACCCAGTTGGGTTTGTAAAAGGCAGATCATGTCTCCTAAACCTGATAGACTTCTTTGAGGTGGTCACCAAAGCCATAGATGAGGGTAAGGTGGTTCACACAGCCTATCTAGATCTCACCAAGGCTTTCAACACCACCCCTGACTCTGGAATTATAGATAAACTCACTAAACTAGGTATAAATCCCTATGTCACAAGATGGGTTGCCAACTGGCTCACTGACAGAACACACACTATGAAAGTAGCAGACTCCAAATCTGACTTCAGACTAGTGACAAATGGAGTAAAACAGGGTTCAGTCTTGGGTCCTCTCCTGTTTGGTATCTACTTCTCTGAAGTACAGGCTAACACAGAAGGTCTTTGGCTAACAAAGTTCGCAGATGACTGCAAACTAGGAGCCGTAATCGAAACTCCTAATGATGTGGACATCCTACAAAAGGGCCTCATTGAAACAGATGCTTGGTGTCAAAGCCATGGCCTCAAGCTCAATGCCAAAAAGTGCATTGTCATCCCTTTTGGTAAAAACTCTGTAGCCATGAACTACCACGTAGGCAGTAGTCTACTTAACACTGAAAGTGTGATAAGAGACCTTGAGACACAGGTGTACAGTAGTCTCTCCTTTGATAATCACATCGCCACAGTAGTCAGGAAACCCTTCTACGTGCACACCTCATCATAAAAAGTTTCTCATCCAGGAAAAAAGAGGTCATTGTTCTCCTCTACTCATCACTCATTAGACCCATTATAGAATACAGCACCCATTTTGGTATGTACCTCACAAGACATCTACAACAACTGGAAAAGCAGCAGAAATACCGCACAAAGAGGATTACTGGCCTCAAACAGATGCCCTATGCAGACCGTCTCAAAAAACTGCAGCTTTGCTCCGTCGCATATAGCCTACTCAGAGGCGATCTCTGCCTAACATACAAAGCTATGTCAAACTCAGAGCTGTTGGACGTGCTCCATTTAAAGAAATCCTAATCCCTCTGACCTACACATTCTAGGGACCTAAACCTTGTCACTACAATAAACAGAACATGCTGGAGGGATAGATTCCTGTTCCAGAGACTTCCCATACTCTGGAACAAACTACCTATCTATATCAAACAAAGCTCCTCATTAGCACTCTTCAAGAAAAATCTTGATGATTGGATGAGATATAGGAAATTCACCCCGGGGATCACTTCTGTGGCTCTGCTCGACAGGGGCACAGGAAAATAATTTTCTTGGGTGGCAAAAGTCAGGGTACCTTTTTGGCTAGGCTTATATAGGCCCTAGGGCCAATAGCCTAGTACCTACCTATGAACCTATGAGCATGGTTAGGAAACTTATGGAATTAAGCCTAAATGTCTATATAACAGGCTGTATAGCCAACTGACTCATAGATATGACCCAGTAAGTTAGGATTCATGAGACTGCTTCTATAAATAGGCATGTCATCAGTGGTGTCTGTGATGATAGGAGGTACTGCCAGCCATGCCAGGGAGAAGTAGGGCAGTGGATATATGTCTTTTGCCTGCACAGCTAGCTGGAATTTTATAAATAATTGTATGTCATTAGTATATCAAACTGATTTGTACAGAAGCATCTGTTGAAAATGCATTTGTGAGCTTGACTTGTGCTAATTGTGTTAAAATAAATCAACAGTGTACCTTGCTGAAATGAAGAGAAATGTACATATATTAAGGTGTCTGAATTAAATATATATGTTTTCATAGAGTACACTGGCACAGCAATGGTTAACCAGTCGGCTTATTTTAAGAAAAATAAAGGAAGTATAAATGAGCTGTTAAATCATTGAATGGCACCCCACAGTGCAGAATAGGCCCAGAGATGGTAGGTCTGGGAGCAGCCATTATCTGCTAGTTTTTGTAAAAAAAGGGGGAAGTGTTGTAAATGTTTCTGGCTCCTAGGCATTTCCATAAATGTTGTAAACATGTATTGCAGCAGTCTGCTAAAGCCCTGTCTCAGACTTTATAAAGAGATATTGTGGGAACTTAGAGTCAGGTGACCAGATGAGGTCATTCTGTAAGTCATCTTGGATATTATATTTTACAGGGAGCAATCTCAGAGGATAGAATATTTTGTTTGGAAGCCTGACTAGAAAGACTGCTCACATATTTCATCTTGTCTTGCCCAAGTAAGTTAATAGGGAGCAGTAAATTCTTTTAGATTCAGTCAGGAATACAGTAAAGCTTAGTTTAGATATCGCTTTTCTTTGTTTGTCTGAGTCTGCCCATTAGTGTTGTTTTCAATATTTTCTGTGATTTGAACTGGCAGAAGGGGTCACACAGGTAAACCTGTGCCAGCCTTTCCCAGGTGAGTGTGCATGAAAATTAAATCGCTTAGTGTGTGTGTGTCAGCTACTTGCAGCAGGAACATGAAACACTCGGTTTACAGAGACAGTGCTGGAGGACATGGCTTGGACAGACAACTGAGGACCTAACCCTACAGCTGTACCAGCGTGGAGTCTTTTTGGAGATCTGGAGAGAGACAGATATAGATAAATCCAGACCCCAGGCTGCGTGTGTTCTCTGTGTGCTCTTAAGAGAAATTGTACTTGATGCAGAGAGATCTGTGTCTGGAAATACTGAGTGCATCCATTTGTATTTCAAGTGCACATCTCTCTCCAGGGTCAGTGGTGAGGATTCAGACTCCTTGATTACTGGCCCAGCATGGTGAATACATATATTGGTGCTCATCACATACTGGCATCAGTGGCGGCCATCACATTTTTATTGGTGGCAGTGGTGGGATCATCACATGCTCATATATTGTTGAGCAATAGTGTGGATATTAAATTCCTGCACCTTTAAGCAGTGTCAGTAAAGAAAGGTGTACTCTCAGCAGGCACACATTTGACATTCAGAGTTTCATGTCATAGTTTTATTTATTTACCTTTTGTTAGCTTAGTTAGTCAGGGATAGCAGGCAAGGATGTCAGCAGGATATTATGGCAAGCTGACAAGGAAACAGTTGGCTGAGATGTGCCAACAGCCACTCATTTGACATTCAGAGTTTCATATCATAGTTTTATTTATTTACCTTTTGTAAGCTTAATTAGTCAGGGATAGCAGGCAAGGATGTCAGCAGGATATTATGGCAAGCTGACAAGGAAACAGTTGGCTGAGAAGTGCCAAGCCAAATGACTTGGGCATGCCAACCTAACTAAAGGGGACATGATTGCAGCCTTAATTGCAGCTGCATCGCAGACCAGCAAACAGGAAGATAACCAGACTGTCACTGGGGATGTACACCTTCCAAAAACAGGACAGTTCAACTTTTCCTTTAGAGGACATAAAAATCCATCTGGTGTTAAGTAGACTTGAAATGGAGACCAAATGTTTGGAACTAAAATCAGCAGATTGACTGCAGCATTTGAAGGTCAAATTAGAATCAGCAGAGAGACTGTGGCATTTGGAAGCCAAAGAAAATGTGAAGCAGAGGCAACATGAAAAGAAAATGCTGACTCTTTGCCAGGGTCATGGAGGTAATGTGGAAGGGAGTAACCATCCCCAGAAGCAATAAAGGTGAGTAAACGTCTTCCTCAGTACCAAGAAGGTGATCATTTTGATAGTTTTATTCATCTATTTGAAAGAGTATGCAAAAAGTATAATGCTGACAAAGGTCTCTGGGAACAGTTCCTCACCCCCTTACTACATGGTAAAGCTGTAACTGTTGTTTCTAAATTGTTTGATACTGATTGCTTACATTATGATTAAGTTAAGTTAACACCAGAAGCTTACAGAAAAAAAGTTTTGTGAGCATAGACGCAAGGCAGATGAAAGTGTATGTGATTATATTGCTGAACTAAGCACTTGTTTTTATAGGTGGGTGCGTGGGCTTCAGGTAATTACTTTTGAAAAGCTGGCAGATCTTTTGGTGAGGGAACAAGCCCTTAGCACATTGCCTGAGGACATGAATATCTGGTTGGCAGCCAGGGAATACAACTCTGAAGATGAGATGGGGAAAAAGGAGACCTATACCTAGAAAGCAGGGCATCACTGCACAAGAAAGGGATAGCCAGATCTTCACATGGATATAAGGGAACCCATGGTGGGCAGCCTAAACCACCCCAACAGAGTCCGTCACTAACAAGGGATGCCAGTAGTTCAGGTACATGGGTTGCTCTAAATGTAACCAGTGGGGCCATGTAGCATATAGATGATCCTGGAAACAAGGTGGGGAACCAAATGTGAGGGAGCCAGCAAGTGGAAATAACAGAATGCCAGTGGTAAGTTGTATGGAGACAACAGGGATACTGAATTACCAGTAGAGTTTATATCCAATCTTGGTGGATGGGAAACAGGCCACTGCCAAGAGAGACACATCATGTGATATAACCATTGTGAAGCCTGCAGTGGTTAAAGAGGAGCAGTACTTGTTTGGGCAGTCCATTCAGCGCTTCAGGAAGGATCCCATTCCAAATGCCTTTGGCCAAGGTTGACCTTGACTGGGAGGGTGAAAAAGGGAGCAAGCAAGTAGGTGTGTTTGAGGATATCCCTGCAGATGTCTTGATAGGGAATGATTTTGATAATGCAGTACCTTGTGTGCATACAGTGACATGCAGTCAGGCTTGAAGACAGACATGTGAGTCTGGTAGCCTGCAGGAGACCCAGACAGACTGCACACCTGAAGCCAGAACTGGTGATGTAGCTTCTTCAGGGAGGGAGCTACCCTGTAGCAGTGAGACTGAAGGTGAGCCACAGCTGCTGGTGGGTACTGATGTTTCCTTGGACAGAGTGACTGCAAGGGCAGAGGTGAGTAGTAGTACCCAGGCTGACAGTGAGGCACTGCTGGCAGAGTATACCAGACTTCCTGTGAAGGGGGAGCTGGGAAGAGTTACAAAGAGAGATTTGTGACAGGCTTAGCTCTCAGACCCTACACTAAGAGGCTTGAGGGAGGTAGCTGGGAAGGCACCTGATTCTCAAGGGAAAGGGGATTCTGTATATTGGAACAAAAGGTTACAGTATAGGGAGTGGACCCATGAGGGAGGGCTAGAAGTTGAGGTAATACAACAGTTGGTAGTACCCAGAACCTACTGTGTAGCACTTCTAGCCATAGCCCATGACATTCCCTTTGCACGTCATATGGGTATAAAGCATATCAAGAGGCATATTATGCAGAATATTTATTTGCCTGGGATTTCTAGGGGTGTAACAGACTGCAAGACCTGTGAGCAGTGCCAAAAAGTAGGCAAGGAAGGAGAAAAAGTCAAAGCTCTTTTGATGCCTTTGCCCGTGATAGAGGAGTCATTTCAGAGGGTAGCTATGTATACTGTGGGGCATCTAAGAACCCCAAGTTCCAGAAGAAAGAAGTATATCCTGGTGGTAGTAGATTATGATGTAGATATCCTGAGGCAGTGGCTCTGTCTTCCATCGAGGCAGAGAATGTGGCAAATGCTTTGCTAGAGATTTTCAGTAGAGTAGGTTTCCAAAGAGAAATACTGACTGAAATAAGTGCTAACTTCATGCCAGACCTGCTGGCTTCTCTGTGGGAGTGTTGTGGGGTGAAGTAGACCATACCCTACCACCCCCAGACTAATGAGCTTGTGGAGAGGTTAAACTCTATGCTAAAAAACATGTTATGGGCATTTGCAGACCAGTGTAAGAGGGAGTGGGATAAATATTTGCCACATCTATTGTTTGTTTAGAGAGTTACTGAAGGAATGCACAGGTTTTTCTCCCTTTGAGTTACTGTATGGGCATAGGTTGAGGGGACCTCTAGTTTTGATTCATGATGAGTGGGAGAGTGAGTGTGAATCTCACAAGGATTCTGTTAGTGCATATGTCCTAAACCTCAGGACAAGTCTTAGGGAGCTCATGGGTTTGCCCTAGGGGAACCTGACAGGAGCCCGACAGGAGAAAAAGGTCTGGTATGACAGGAATGCTTGAATGAGAGAGTATGCTGTGAGACAGCAGGTGATGGTTCTCATTCCTGTCAGACACAATAAACTACAGGCAGCTTAGGAGGGACCCTCCCAGGAGGTAAGGAAGGTCAGTGATGTTAACTGCAGGGTAGAACTGCTAGGCAGGAGGCAGGGGCACAAATTGTATTGTATTAACATGATGAAGACTTACCATGATAGAGGTGCCCTTGTGCTGAGCATTGCAGTAGGAGGAAGGAGGAGTTGGAGGGGAGCTATGGCTATAGGGAGTCAGCCAGCAAAATCCCAAGTTACTAAGGTGGAGCCTAGGGCTGCAGGCATATGATGTGACAGTGCAGCACTGTAGTGGGGTCAGCCATTCAAAGGCAGATGAAATCTTGAGACAGGAAATGTGGTAACATTTTCCCAAATAGGCTTATTTCTCCCAAGCTACATTTCTCAAGGGTCACTTGAAAAACTAGCTTCAATCATCAAAGGGGGGGGTGTATGATGATAGGACACACTAATAGCCATGGCAAGGAGAAGTAGGGCAGTGGATGCATGACTTGTGCCAGCACAGTTAGCTGGAATTTTGCAAATAATTGAATGTCATTAGTATATCAAACTTATCTGTACAGATGCTTGTGCTGAAAATGTATTTGTGAGCTTGGCTTGTGCTAACTGTGTTAAAATGAATCAACAGTGCACCCTGCTGAAATGAAGAGAAATGTACATGTATTATGGTATCTGAATTAAATGTACATTTTTAGTAGAGGACACTGACACAGCAATGGTTAACTAGTTGTCTTATTTTAAGAAAAATAAGGGAAATGTAAATGAATTGGTAATCATTGAATGGCACCCTACAGCACTGAGTTGGCTTGTAGATGGTAGGTCTGGAATCAGCCATTATCTGTTAGATTTTGTAAAAAAGTGGGGAAGTAATGTAAATGTTTCTTGCTCCTAGGCATTGCCATAAAAGCTATAAATGTGTATTGCAGCAGTCTGCTAAAGTCCTGTCTCAAACTTCAAAAGGAGATATTGTGGGAACCTAGAGTCAGGTGACCAGATGAGGTCATTCTGCAAGTCATCTTGGATATTATATTTTACATCGAGTGATCTCAGAGGATAGAGTATTCCATTTGGAAGCCTGACTAGAAAGACTACTCATGTATTTCATCTTGCCTTGCCCAAATAAGTTCTTAAGGAGCAGAAAATTATCTTAGATTCGATCAGAAACATAGCGACGCTTACTTCAGAAATTGTTTTTCTTTATTTGCCTGAGTCTATCCATCAGTGTTGTTTTCAGTATTTTCTGTGATTTGAACTCTGTTGTTTACTGTGAGTATATATTCAATATTTTCATGTTATTTTATTATTTATTGTTAAATGCATTTAAAACTTTTATTTTGGCTGATCCTTAGTGTCTAAACTTTGAGAGTACTTATATTTATTTGGTGGCATTGTGCGGACCACTCCAGAAGGCCTAGCCATCTTGGTGAATTACTACCATTTGTATTAATATTAATATTATGCAGTATAATTGGACACCCTTTGTTAAGGGCCTTAGAGTAGCTGATTGTGAAGTGTCTGGTGGTAGTGATAACTACCTTATACTGTGGACAGAAGGGGCCACACACGTGAACCTGTGCCAGCCTTTCCCAAGTGTGTGTGCGTGAAAACAAAATCTGTGTGTGTGTGTGTGTGTGTGTTAGCTACTTGCGGCAGGGACATGAAGCACTGGGTTTACAGAGACAGTGTGCTGGAGGACTTGGCTTGGACAGTTGGTTGAGGACCTAACCCTACAGCTGTACCAGTGTGGTGTCTTATTGGAGAACTAAATGAAGACAGGTAGAGAGACATCCAGATCCCTGGCTGAGTGTGTTCCCTGTTTGCTCTTAAGGTAAATTGCACTTGATGTAGAGAGGACTGCACATGGAAATACTGAGTGTATCCATTTGTATTCCCAGTGCACATTTCTCTCCAGTGTCAGTGGTGAGGATTTAGGCTCCTTGATTACTGGCACAGCATAGGGATGACACATATTGGTGCCCATCACATATTGGCTACAGTTGTGGGTGTCACAGTGTCCATCAGGGGTCCAAGCTAGGCTGATCCTCTGTGGCATTTACTTCTCAGAAGTCAAGGCTAATGTCAAAGGGCTCTGTTTGACCAAGTTTGCAGATGATTGTAAACTGGAAGTAGTCACAGAATTTCCCCAAGACACAAGCATCTTACAAGAGGCTTTAACACAGACAAATAACTAGTGCCTAAACCATGGCTTAAAATCCAATACAAAGAAATGAATTATGGTAACCTTTTGGAAGTCTGCCACCCTAAGAAACTACATTATCAATTAACCACTTGGAAGAGTAGACCCATTAGTCATGGATCTGGGAAAACATGTAGACAATAACCTGGCCTTAGACCAACATATATCCAAGGCAGTAAGAAAATCCTTCTGTGTTGCTTAACTTAAAAATAAGAGCATGGCATCTAGGTCCAGAGAAATCATTTACTTATATAGGTCATGACATCTAATGCAGAAAGATCTAGTTGTGGCTGAGCTGATTGAGTAAGACAATTGTGACCATCCAAAGATTATACGTTGTACTACTGTAAGATCATTTTCTGTAAGCAATACCTCTTTGGGCAATCAGGACATCTGAAGGACAAGATGAAGGTAGAAACTCAGTATTTAAAATGCAGGTGTTTCATTGGATATTTGTTTGGAAAGCAGAGATGGGGACAAGCAAATCCTCCATTATATAATTACATTTCTGATTTTATTTAGAGGTCAAATGCACAATTTTGTATGAAATAATGTTACTCATGCAGACAACCTGTGAAATGCATTAACAGAATACCAGTTGTTCTTAGGCTTCCTTGTTGAAACGTTATACTTCTGAACTGAATAGTACATTTGCTGTGTCTCAAGCAGTGCACAATTTAGAAAGGTACTGCATGTGCACAATGAAACTGCTATTCAGGCAGCACATGAATAATATGAATGCTGCACATTTTTAAAAAGAAAAACGAAAGACCAGAGAATATTTAGTCAGACACAAGAAAATGGTATAGATCATTAGGCAAAAAGCATCATAATGAAAATAAATGACTGGAGTATATGCAAAATGCATTACAGAAGGAGAGAAAAGAGAAAATAAAAAGAGAGCATGTGAAGAGGTGTACCCAAGACTTTAAACACTTTATAAGTATTAACATAGTAAAAGATGGCAACACCTTTAATAAAAAAAATGTTTTGGTTTGGTGTGGATTTACATGAATATCTTAGGTTACTATATAAACATTAATGTAAGGAAGCATTTTTAACATGTTAGATGTTGCACAAAACATACTTTAGCCATATTTTTGAAAGACAGGAGGTTGAGTGAGAAGAAGATAATTATATACTAACTCTGTGTCACAAAACCAAGTGAAGCAGTGAAAACTGAAAAAAATATGTGAATCTTTGCTGGCACTGTAAAAGAAACAGTATGAACTATGATTTTCTGTGAGAAACCATGATCAGTAGGGAACAACTCATCCATGTATGATCAAAGGGTTGCATACTCATTTACCTTTCACTTGCATTAGTCATTATTTACAGCATTCTAATTATAAATCACTTACCTAACCAAATGGTGAGCTCATCATTTAACAGTATTTCTAGTATGACCTTATCAAAATGGTACTTTGTTAGGCTGAATGTTTCTTCAGCTATGAATCTCAAAGTTTAACTTGAGTTGAACTCCTCATCAAGTTAAAAAGGTCAGGATTCAGCCTGATGAATAAAGTTAAAAGTAAGTGCTTTATCAATGTGCAAGTCCACCTGTGACCCAACAAGCATATATATAAACTTTTTCTTTTTCTTTAGGCTGTTCTCATTAGGGGTTGCCACAGCAGATCATCTGTTTCCATTTCTTCCTGTCCTCTGCATCTTGATCTGTCACACCAACCCCCTTTATGTCCTCTCACCACATCCATAAACCTTATCTTAGGCCTTCCTCTTTTCCTCTTACCTGGCAACTTCATTTGTAGCATCCTTTTCCCGATATACCCAGCATCCCTCTTCAGGACATGTCCAAACCAACGCAATCTCACCTGTCTGGCTTTGTCTCCAAACCGTCCAACCTGGGCTGACCCTCTAATACACTTATTCCTAATCCTGTCAACCCACATCACATACAGTGCAAATCTTAACATCTTTAACTCTGCCACATCCAGCTCTTACTCCTGCCTTTTTGTCAGTGCCACTGTCTCCAACCCGTATAACATAGCTGGTCTCATTACCCTCTTGCAGACCTTTTCTTTCACTCTTATTGGCACTCATCTGTCACAAATCACTCCTGACACTCTTCTCCACTCACTCCACCCTGCCTGTACTCTCTTCTTCACCTCTCTTCCACACTCGCCATTACTCTGGACTGTTGATCCCAAGTATTTAAACTCATCCACCTTCGCCAACTCTACTCCCTGCATCCTTACCATTCCTCTATCCTCCCTCTCATTCACACACATATATTCTGTCTTAGTCCTGCTGATCTTCATTCCTCTCCTCTCTAGAGCATATCTCCACCTCTCCAGGGTCTCCTCAACCTGTTCCCTACTCTCACTACATATCCCAATGTCATCTGCAAACATCATACTCCACTGGGACTCCTGTCTGATCTTGTCTGTCAACCTGTCCATCACCAATGCAAATAAGAAAGGGCTAAAAGCTGATCCTTGATGTAATCCCACCTCCACCTTAAAATGCATCTGTCACTCCCACTGCAGATCCCACCACTGTCACACTACCCTTGTACATATCCTGTACCACTCTTACATACTTCTCTGCCACTCCCGACTTCCTCATAAAATACCACACCTCCTTTCTAGGCACCCTGTCATTTGCTTTCTCTAAGTCCACAAAGATACAATGCAACTCCTTTTGACCTTCTCTGTACTTCTCCATCAACAATCTCAGAGCAAACATCACATCTGTAGTGCTCTTTCCTGGCATGACACCATACTGCTGATCACTAATCATCACCTACCTTCTTAACCTAACTTTTACTACTCTTTCCCATAAGTTCATGCTGTGACTGATCAGTTTTATCCCTTTGTAGTTACTACAGCTCTGCACATCACTCTAATTCTTAAAAATCTGTACCAAAACACTTTTTCTCCACTCCTCAGGCATCCTCTCACTTTTCAAGATTTCATTAAATAATCTGGTTAAAAATTCCACTGCCATTTCTCCTAAACACCTCCAAGCTTCCACAGGTATATCATCTGGACCAACAGCCTTTCTATTCTTCATCCTCTTCATTGCTATCCTTACTTCCTCCTTGCTAATCCGTTGCACTTCCTGATTCACTATGCCCACATCATCCAACCTTCTCTTTCTCTCATTATCTTAATTCATCGGCCCCTCAAAGTACTCTTTCTGTCTGTTCAACACACTCTCCACGCTTGTGAGTACATTTCCCTCATTATCCATTATCACCCTTACCTGCTGCACATCTCTCCTAGCTTGGTCCCTCTGTCTAGCCAATTGGTACAGATCCTTTTCTCCCTCCTTAGTGTCCATCCTTTCATCCTTTCATACAACTCTCCATACGCCTTATCCTTAGCCTTTGCCACCTCTCTCTTTGCCATGCACCTCATGTCCTTATAGTCCTGTCTACTTTCTTCATCTCTCTGATAATCCCACTTCTTCTTTGCCAACATCTTTCTCTGTATACTCTCCTGTACTTCCTCATTCTACCACCAGGTCTCCTTGTCCTCCTTCCTCTGTCCAGATGTCACACCAGGCACCTTTCTAGCAGTCTCCCTTACTAGCTCTGTTGTAGTTACCCAGCTGTTTGGCAAATCTTTACTGCCACCCATTCCCTGTCTTAACTCTTCTCTGAACTCCACCACACAATCACCCTTTTTCAATTTTCACCATTTGATCCTTGGTGCAGCTCTCACACTCCTCCTCCTCTTCTTGATCACCGTCATTCTACAGACCACCATTCTATGCTGCCTAACTACACTTTCCCCCGTCACCACTTTACAGTCTCCAATCCTCTTCAAACTGGCCCTCCTGCATAGGATATAATCCACCTATGGTATCTCTCTCCACTCTTGTATGTCACCCTATGCTCCTCCCTCTTGTTAAAATACATATTCACCACAGCCATGTCCATCCTTTTTGAAAAATCCACTACAATCTGACCTTCTGCATTCCTTTCCTTAACACCATACCTACCCATCACTTCCTCATCCCCTCTATTCCCTTCATCAACATGGCCATTGAAATCTGCTCCAATCACCACTCTCTCACCCTTGGGTACAGTCATCATCACTTCATCCAACTCACTCCAAAATTTTTCTTTCTCATCCATCGCACACCCAACTTACGGAGCATATGCACTAACAAAATTCATCATTACACCATCAATTTTCAGCTTCATAAACATCACTCTATCTGACACTCTTTTCACCTCCAAAACCCTCTTGCCATACTGTTCCTTCAGGATAACCCCTACACCATTTCTCCTCCCATCCACACCAAAATAGAAAAATTTGAACCCACCTCCAATACACCGGGCCTTACTTCCCTTCCACCTGGTCTCTTGCACACACAATATATCAACCTTTCTTCTATCCATCATATCAACTAGCTCTCTCCCTATACCGGTCATACTGCCAACAAGTTCCTACCCTCACTACCACACTCCTAATCTTTCTCCTCTCTTCCTGCATTCATCCATGCCTTCCCCCTCTTCTTCTCCTTCTCCTTCAACCAACAGTAGCCCAATTTCCATGAGCACCATGTTGGCTAACAGTACTGGTGGTGGTCATTGTTAACCCAAGCCTCGACCGATCCAGTATGTAAATATGTATTGTTTTCCACATATCTCATTTGGCAAATGTTTTACACCTGATGCCCCTCCTGATGCAACCCTACCCATTTTTCCAGGCTTGGGTCTGGCACGAAGAAATGCACTGGCTTGTGCTTCCCCAGTGGCTGGGTTATAAACTGAATAGTTAAATACAGAAAAGGGGAATTGAATGAAACAAAATGAATTATTGCTAGTGCACACTTAGAAACTGCAATGGTAATATTTCCCTACAATAAACAAAAAAGACTTAATTGAAATCAGGGAATGGAGTCCTCATGGTGGTAAGACTCAGGGAAGTATAGCCAGTTAATGTCACTCCAATTGTGTAAGAAATTAGCTAAACTATCCTGTGATTTAGCACAGTAGGTAAGCCACTGTGGTGCAGCGGTAGCGTTGTTGCCTCACAGTAAGAGGTTCTCCCATTCAATTCTCGGCTGGAGCGCCTTCTGTGTGGAGTCTGCATGTCCTCCCCATGGTTGAGTGGCATTCAAAAGACATACGTGAATGGGTGTGCCTTCGTTGAAGGTTGGGCACTGAGCTGGCACCTCAGCACCATAAAAATCTACTGCCAATCATTAGCGGACAAGAGTTCTGCTGTGGCAACCCCTAACTGGGAAAAGCCGAAAGAAAAAGAAGATCCTGTGGTTTAGTGCAGTGTGCTGAGTTCCTAATTAATTATTCAGTGAAGACTCCAGTCAGTGCCTTCTTTGTGAATTCAAGATTAAAATAGGTAGCTCAGAGAATTAGGTCCTAAATTCTATTTCCCACTTGTAAAGGAGTACATAGCAGAGTTGGGAAGGGACACTGCAGGTGAGAAGGGATACATCACAGGAAACTGATCTGATCCCTACCACCAAAAACCTGACTTCAGCAATGGACTTGATGAGCTCTTTGAGATTCCTATGCTAGAATGAATTGGGTGTAGGACTCTGAGCAAGCCTGGAGTTGGCTGTCTCCTGATACTTGAATGAATGTGCCAATTGTATGCAGCTAAAGAAGCCATAAGGCTAAGTCTTTTGGGTGAGGAATTAAAAATAATTCTTGAAGTCAGACATCATATTTCAAGATACAGTGGGGAATTAAAAATAATTCTTGAAGACAGACAACATCATATTTCAAGATACAGAGTCCATCATTTGTTCATTTATGGAATGATTTTCCAGTATCTATAATTCTTAAACTTTCAAACCTGTTCATCATCTAAATGCATATCCAGAGCTCTATTTTGATCCAGCTGCCCATCTAACCCTTCATGAAATCATAATTGCTGTAATACCTTGTAACCCAACAAAGCACCAAGCCCTAACAGGTTTACATTTAATGATTATAACATTTAAAAAAATAAGATGACTACATCTGTATGTTTTACAATCCACATATGTTTTTATGTTGGCAGTATATAGCATGTTGAAAATACTGGACCTAAAACAGACCTCTGAGCCCCATGCAAATAATGGCTGCCAATCTGTACATTAAATAGCCTTTTAGAAAGGCATGAGTTAATCCAGTTTTATATAAAACTATTAATACCATGTTTTATCATACTGAATGTTGCATACTATTACATTCTTTGCAGACATTTAAATAAACCACAATAATACCCACTCCTTTATCCACAGCCCTGCTAACATGGTAATAAGTACTGATTAGGCAGGTGGAAGTGGAATGAATGTTCATAAAGGATGATGAAAGATAATCAGTGCAGCACCATGTAAACATTTGACAAACAAGGAAATTATTTAGTACTAATCTAGGAACCTATGAACCTACTGATTGAGTAGTGTGTATCCACAATACAACAACTCCAAGTTTTATAAACTTGAATGATGTTAGTCTTTTTTCATGAACAAGGAGTAATGGAGTTTTGCAAGAAAGTGTTAAAAAAATCTAAACATATAAATGCACACACACACGTATACACATGCACACACACACACACACACACACACACACACACACACACACACACACACACACACACACACACACACACACACACACATATATGATTATATCATGAATGATTGATATATCTCTTCTCAGCATATAAAACATGCATCACATCATGCCAAATAATCATTCCCCAGGATTTAATAAACTCTGTGTAGGCTCTGTATAGAGCCTACATGGAATGTACTCATGTGCATAGGCACAGTTCCCTCTCAGCAGCGCACTACACATATTAATGATGGTGCATAGCCGAGGGAGAGCATAGTAACAGGGATATTGAATCCATGTGGGCAGAACTGCAGAGGCTGGTCAGATGTTATGTGCATGGTGGGTCTCCCTGTAATGTTCTCTGCTACTAGTGAAACATGTTGTGTATTAATGGTTTATTTATTAAATCTATAAAGTGTTATATCTTATTTATTTTTTAATGGCCATTTACATGGCATGGAGCAGAGTGCAGCAATGCCAAGCCGCGCATATACATAGACAGCTGACACCTGCCAGACATCTAAAAATAGAAACAAGTTGATTATGATAACTGTTGTTTTTTGGGTTTTCTTTTTTCATATTAATATTTTTTTAATATCTGTTTGCATGGAACAACAATGGCAAGACATGCTTACACATATTAAGCAAACACCAGCCAAACATATAAAGATAGAAACCAGATGCAACTAATTATTTATTTCTGCTTTTGTTTACCCCCATTTAAGTCTGTTTGCGTGGTGCTCTGTGATTGTTTAGTAGTGCATGTGAAAGTATACTACTTTATATACTATCCAAGTAGCTAAATGGTAGAGTGACAGTCTAAAGTTTCTTAGGTCTTGGGTTCGAGTCCTTAGCACACATATTATTTGTTGAATGCAATGTAAAATGTCTTTTAAATTAAAATCAGTACTTTTAAAATTGGGAGAACTGTGTGGTGCTGAGCATTCCTTAATTGTGGTTAACAGCTAATATTGTTTGTGCACTGCTAAGCTTAGCTAAAACCACAGTCATGCAAGTTTTTGCGATGTTCAACTCCACTTAGCTGGTTTGTACAATGCTAAACACCATGGTACTTTTTTGAATGTGGCTAAATGATGTGTAAGGGTGGGAAAACAGCCTATATTAAGGGCACTAGGCAGGAATTCTGCACCATGGAGTCTGGTTATCTGCTGATATCCCAGGTGGTGTTGGAGAGGATGCTCACTTTCAGGCGCAAAGATGGGATGTGCAGGAGCTCAGCATTTTTGTTGGATCCTCATACAGAGTTATGAGCCTAGGCTGCTGCAGAGAGGTTACCATGGCTCAGAGTGTAAGGCTGGCATTCCTTGCACTGGTGAGCAGTGTCATCACCACTATAATGACCTGAAGCAGAGAAAGAGGGGAACACTGGACACCTGGGTCCAAGAAGCTAGGGGTGGGCATGCCCCACAAATATGTAAGTATTTTTCCACTATTTTACAAAAATGCAAGCTGAATGCATGCAAAACTGGTATGCATAATGATGTGCTACTCTTCCAGTAGCTGCAGCTGAGACAATTTGCAATATTCAATCCCATGCCGAGTGCCTTGTCAGCTTGCGCCATGAGTGTGGTAAGTATGGATATATTATACTACCTGTAGTGCAATAAGCAATAAAGAATAAAAAAATGTACTGCACTAAAGAATAAACAACAAAAACAGTAGTGCAATAAATGGGGGATTATAAATGTACTTCAATAAATGGGCAATTAGAGCTGTAGTGCAATAAATGGACAATAACAACTGTACTGCAATAAACATGAGAATTATCAACAATAGCAATAAAGTGTTAAGCAGTATTATGGTTTCCTAAATAAATCTATCTTAATATTTGCAACATGGCTGTATCCCTTGCATGGGTGTTCTACTGTCACTTCAGTCAAGTGTAAATCTGTAATAGCTCTACAGTGCAAAAGGAATGTCCTATAAAATGATTTTCTCAACTAATAGCATGGTTTAACTTTGTCTTCAGGCCAATTTCAGTCACATAATACTCACATTTTCTTCCATTCCAGGAACAAAGGTATATGGCTGAAATAGCCCAGTTTATGAGCAGATACTGTGTGGAGATTTCACAGACAATTATCAGCAATACCAATAAAGAATTAATCAGCTTTGTAGTTTCCTAAATAAATCTGTCTTAATATTTGCAATACAGCTGTAGTCATTGCATATCTGTTCTTGCCAAGGAATTGTTATGGCTAGGCTTGTATAGGCCCTAGGGCCAATAGCCTAGTACCAACCTATGAACCTATGAACCTAAGTTGCTGCAGTCAATTGTTACATTATTTGCAGATGTCCACTGCAATCACAGATATTGGGTTATACTCCCATGCCTGCCAGCTAAGGCATGATGCCTGTCTTGTACACAAACATGCCTCTCAACTCTCATGATTTTTGTAATATAATTACAACCGCCTAATCTGTCTGTTCAATGATTTCAACACAAATGATTACCTGGACCGCTATATATTTTTAAACTAATTTACGTAACACATTGTTAGTTATGTAAGTCCACATTATGTGAAACTGTTCTGTGTAGTTGTGTGCCTGCATTTGTTGCTCCTTGTCCCATACTGTCCCAACCTAACAGTCTGAGAGGTATGTATGTGCTATGCCAACTATAGAATAATTGTAGTCGCTGTACTCACAACTGACACTGCACATCTGTAGAAGTTTGTAGTTGTACTCTGTGTAGTAATATTACCTATTCTCTCTCCGCACCCCTTATCTTCTTTATTTTATTGTTTATTATTATGATATGAACATCGACGTCTGTGCAGTAACTGAAACCTGGTTCAAGGCTCCTGAGAGCACCCCAGCGCTACCAGGCTATATCATATCATCATCATTTTGGCCCAAACCTGGGCGAACCAACCAGGGTGAAACAAATCCAAGTCCCCTCCACCAAATGTAAGCTCCTGTCTGGTGGTGGATCTCAGCCATAAAAAATTGTAATGAAAGAAGAAGTACTGCACGCCAGAGCAAAATCCATGAAATCCCAAGACATCTCAACATCATGAGAAAACATAAGCGTCTCCATAAAAACATCAAGGCAAACTTTGAGAGAAAAAAAAACTAAAACACTAAACACTAAAGATAAAAGCAAAGCCTCTTCAGCTATGTTGTTAGACATGGCGGAAACCTCAGATATGCTCAGGTTTGTTGGTCAACAACAACAAAAATATAGACCCACCACAGATATTGCTAACATTCTGGCTGGCAAGTTTCCCTCCTTCTCCCTCCTTCCCCCCAAAAGAAGAAATACTTATCCTAGTAATCTCCCTGTCATCTCATCATCCCAGATGTCCAAGCCCGAAACAAAACTCAAAAACAGCATCAAAATGACCTGATGGTATGGGACGCGCGTGTAGTGTGGTGAACTCCAAGAGGAGCTAAACTAAACCCACACATAAAAATTAGCCTTAATTACTTCCTTACTACTATGTACCTGCAACACTGGCGCATGGTCCCACTCAAGAGGGGGGGTGCCTCACAAGGGGCCTGAAACTACGACCCATAGAAAAGCTTAACTAGCCTAAGCCAAAGCTGAAAGAAGAATGGAAATGGAAAATGGCAAACAGAGACACAGGGACACCACACTTGACCACCCTTTGACCCCACCCAGTTCGCAAGGCAGATCCTGCCTTGCTGCCTGAAACACTCAAACTTTTTTTTTCAGCACTTTGAGCAGGCAAAGCAGTCCACAGCACCTGGATTAGCATACCTGGAGACACACAACTGCCTCTGACACAATACCCCACTCAGGCATCATAGATAAGCTAAACAGCTTAAAAAGTATGGGTTGCATGTCACTAGATGAGGAACCCAAAAGCTAAAGGATCGAACCCAAAATTAAAAAAAAAAGCCAGTCACAAGTGGTGTCCCTACAGGGTGTGGTCCCCTGGGACCTCTTGTCCTTATTTATTTTCAGATGCATTTATTTCAATGTGGAGGCAAACATGGGGAGGTGTTTGCTGACAACTGCAACCAGGCGCCATAGTCGATACACCAGCAGAATCACACATCCTACACAAAGGCCATCCTACAAAACGATGACTGGTGCCCTGTCACTGTAACCAAAACTAAAACTGGTAAATGCCAAAAAAAATGTAAAAACAAACAAAAAACAAAAGTACCCACAAATTACACACACACCCAAAGTAATCAGAAGTAAGAAACCTAAGTAATCACGAGGGACTCAACCACCTCTCCTGTCTCATTTGATTTGACACCCACGCTGTCAAACTAGAAATCAACTACCCTACACACCTCACATGAAGGGATTCACATCCAGATCCAAGGATATCATAAAATTCTATATTCCTCCTCCCTCACCCCATGATTGAGTACAATGCCCCCCCCAGTTTGTACCTCACCCCCATTTGCAACAGCTGGGAGAGACCAGACCACAAAGTGCCCCACCCACATCAACAAAAAGAAATAATCATATGTCTATGATTCTGCTGCACTTCAGAGCTCTATTCAGCAAGGTTCAGCTGCAGAGAGGTGCATGTTCACTGACGACAAGGCCATGTCCAATCAGGATCTGATGGACATGCTCCACCTCAAAAAACATGCTCCACCTCACCAAATCAGCTAAAGATCATACCCCAGAGACTTAAATGAAACCACAAGCATGGAGGGATAGGACAAGGCAGATAGGCTTCCCATGCTTTGGAACAGAATGATAGTTTGGGGCTAGGGCGGAGCTCCCTCATCTGTGTCCTTTCAAGAGAAAGTGATGAGTGAATGGAGATCGTAAGTTTCATCAAGATTTATCACATCTGTGTCACAGTGCACAGTAGGCTAGATCTATTAAACTATATACCAGACCTTTATTGTGTCACTACTAGACAGAGGCACAGAAGTATATTAGATCTAGACTGTACATTTTTACTTTTATTCAATTTGCAAAAACACTAAGTTCAAGGCGGCTATGGCCAGCCCCAGGGCAGATAGCCTAGTACTATACTATGAAACTATGAAACTATGAAACTATGATAGTAACATATTTTGTTATACTAACTGTTTTACTGGCCTTATGGTTTCATTCATATTGGTTTGCTGTTAACATACTTACTGTTATGTTGCTTAATGTTGTGTTACACATACTATACCTTAATATGTATTTGGAATAATAAATATTAGGTTTGATTCTGTTAATACCCACATTGGTTTGGTTAATACTAACTTTAATATATTGTTATAAAACAACAGTGGGTCAAGGTCAGCCAGTTCCTTGTGATCTGCCTACCTTGCCTCCACCAGCCATGGCACCAGGTCCCAGCACATCTGGAACTAAGCCTGGTGGCCCCCCTCTGCTGCCCCTGCACTACCTGTGGCGTCTGCTAGTACCACTGCATGTGACAGGGCCTGGCCCCTGCTGAGGGGGGTGGAGATGGAGTTGTCACTCGTGATGAACTGCCAGGTTTGGTGAGCAGTATCATCTTCCATGGGTTTGGACGATGCCTGCCTCAGTTAGAGAGCATGCTGGCCACCCTGGTAGGGCAGGCTCTCCCTGGAGCCCAGCCTCCACCACTGCCATTCTCAGGCCAATGATGGAACAGTGTTGACAGTTTCATGGCTGGGGATTTGAGTCATGCTGCTACCTTGCAGAGGCACAATGAACTGAGATTCAAAAACAGCCTCCCCGTGCAAGGTGTTTGCACCACTCTTGTGTTACACACCACCCATGTCTGCTGTCTTGTTTGTCTTGTCTGCAAAAGCTTCCTCACCTAACCAGTTTACCTCCCCCATACATACCTATGTCCCTCCCCCAGCATTCCCCTCCTACCTTAAAAAAAAAATAAGGGCACCTGTCCCAAAAACAAATGTCCCATACATAGCTCTCCATTTTACACACATGTCCACTGGACACACATAATTTAGTCCAATTGGCTTAAAAGCACAATTATGTTGTCCTCACCTGTCTCTCTGGAGGTTAGAGTCCAAATTCATAGGTAGGTACTGGGCTATCAGCCCTGGAGCCTATACAAGCCCAGCCAAACGGTACCCTGGCTTTTGCCACCCAAGAAAATTATTTTCCTGTGCCACTGTCAAGCAGAGCCACAGAGGTGATGCCCAGGGTGAATTTCCTATTTCCCATCCAATCATCAAGATTTTTCTTGAACAGTGCTAATGAGGAGCTTTGTTTGATATAGATAGGTAGTTTATTCCAGAGTATGGGAAGTCTCTGGGACAGGAATCTATCCCTCTGGCATGTTCTGTTTATTGTGGTGACAAGGTTTAGGTCCCTAGAGCATGTAGCTTGGAGGGATTGGGATTTCTTTAAGTGGAGCACGTCCAACAGCTCTGGGTTTGACATAGCTTTGTATGTTAGTCAGAGATCACCTCTGAATAGGTGATATGCGACTGAGTAAAGCTGGAGTTTTTTGAGACAGTCTGTGTAGAGCATCTGTTTGAGGCCAGTAATCCTCTTTGCAAGGTATTTCTGTGGCCTTTCCAGTTGTTGTAGATGTCATGTGAGGTACATACCAAAAGGGGCGTTGTATTCTAAAATGGGTCTAATGTGTGATGAGTAGAGGTGAACAATGACCTCTTTTTTCTGGATGAGAAACCTTTTGTGTTGAGGTGTGCCATGTAGAAGGATTTCCTGACTACTGTGGTGATGTGATTATCAAAAGAGAGAGTACTGTAAACCTGTGTCCCAAGGTCTCTTATCACACTTTCGGTGTTAAGTATACTACCACTTATGTTGTAGTTCATGGCTACAGAGTTTTTACCAAAGGGGATGACAATGCACTTTTTGCCATTGAGCTTGAGGCCATGGCTTTGACACCAGGCATCTGTCTCAGTGAGGCCCTTTTGCAGGATGTCCACATCGTTAGGAGTTTCGATTATGGCTCCTAGTGTGCAGTCATCTGCGAACTTCATTAGCCAAAGACCTTCTGTGTTAGCCTGTACTTCAGAGAAGTAGATACCAAACAGGAGAGGACCCAGGACTGAAGTCGGATTTGGAGTCTGCTACTTTCACAGTGTCAGTTCTGTCAGTGAGCCATTTGCCAACCCATCTTGTGACATAGGGATCTATACCTAGTTTAGTGAGTTATCTATAATTCCAGAGTGGGGGATGGTGTCAAAAGCCTTGCCAAGATCTAGATAGGCTGTGTGAACCACCTTACCCTTGTCTACTGCTTTGGTGACTGCTTCAAAGAAGTCTATCAGGTTTAGAAGACATGATCTGCTTTTTACAAACCCGAACTGGGTGGGGTCTAGAGATTGGAGATTACCAATGTCTTTGTTTATAAGTTCCACGATGATACATTCCACGGTCTTGCAGACCAGGCTCATCAGGCTAATGGGGCGGTAGTTCCCGGGGTCCGTGGTGGCTCCCACCTTGTGGAGTGGGATAACCATTGCTGTGTGCTATTTAGCAGGCACAAAGACTGAGGTGAGGCTATGACTGAACATGGTTCTTAAGTGGGGTGCTAGTTCGTTCTGTAGTTCGTCTACAAATTCTGTCAAAGTGCACAGTTGTTGCTGTATAAGAAATGAATTGCTATGGTTCTTTTTTACACCCTTTCTGCTTTTCACTATGTTTTTCCCCTGCTTGCACCCCATTTCACCGCTTTCCTACATCCCCATTTTTCTTTTCTTTATATATTTTTACCGCAATTCTGTGCGATGTATCTGGAGCTATATTGATATATGTGTTTTAAATAATACACATGTACAAAAGAAACACCTGTCTCCTACTTTGAACCCGCAACCATCACACTTGTAGGATGCTGCATTAACCTGCCATGTCTCACAGCTGTTAAGTAAAATAGCTAGTATAAGCAAAACATAGTAGTTGCAGGTTATAGTTATTAAGCTTGTTTCAGCAGGAATGTGCATTGCGTTGCATCGCAGAAACTTGCTTAAAAATAATTGGAAAAACTGGGATTGCACCATGGAGTCTGGTGCAAGTTTACACTACGAGAAAGCCAAACACACAAGAATGGATGTACGTGAGGTCTCCAATAGCAGGCAAATATCCCCTTTTATCAGCAACATTTACAAGTACATCTGCTAAGGCATTACTGGCAAAATACATGTGCAACAGGGATCTTGGAGTAGAAATACATTCATATAAAGGCATGCACATAATGATGGCTGTAAAAATAGCATGTCACAGTCTGTATGTGTCTACTTATATCTTGCAAATTCACCTGTTGCAACAGTGACTCAGTAGCTCAGTCTGTTAAATGCCTTGCAAGCAGAACATTTTGCCACACACAGTCCTGGATTCAAATCCAGGGGTGTGTAGCATTTCAATAACATTACTGTGAAGCCACCAATTACTCACTGAGTCATGTATTCTTTATCCACAGAACACATTACAAATAAAATGTCTGCTTGTCACTGATGGAAGTCACAGGCCTGCAGATGGAAGCACACTTCACATATCCCTATAGCAAAACTAAAAGTGCATAAAGTATCACATCATGCATTAATATGCATTCACAGAGGTTTCTATCTTAAGCAATGAAAATGAGGCCCACTACTATCAGACTGCAGTGCAAATTAGCAGAGTTGAACAACTAACATACGCATATGCAGCTCTTGCTTGTAACAAGGACTGTCAGCATACATGTTCCAAATGAGTAACACACTGTAATGCATGGCCTGACAGTTGTCCAAATGGTGGACATAATGCTATATTTATCCCCTGTGTTGCTCAATGATACAACAAACATGTAGCCTATTACTCTGTTAATGATACGATTGCCTAATATACTAAGCTTAAACACATGCCTTAATTGGTGTGGAATGGCTACCCTCTCTCTGGCTGTGCCTCTACTACCAGGCTGCCACAGCTGCCACAGTTACTCCTACAGCTTGTTGTTCTCCAAAGTGTTCACACTATCTGGCTAGTCCTGTTATCTGCAGCAGCAGCTGCAGCCTGTACTACACACATCTCTATGTAACAGTAGCTTCTACAGACCTACCATCTGTGATGACGTAGTCTGCTCACCCCAGTAATGTCCAGCACAACATATGAGAAAGGGCTTGTAATCAACATGGAGGCCTTATATCTTGTAGACTGGTTGTATGTCATTGGCTGATGACAGTGCAAATCAGCTGTGTTGTCTGCAATTAGTATCTCAGAACCACAGATTGGTTAAAAGGCAATCACCTGCTAATCAGAAGCATGTTAAAAGGCAAACATGCTGGCTATGGGGAACCATTCTGTATGAGACTTTCTGTACACAGAACACACATTTGCAAAAACTGAAATATCACCACATATCAACAGTGGACTTTTGCACTCCAGCAGGTATGTAACCTTTTTGTTTACAACAGGATGCATATGCGTGAATATACTTACAGGGAAAAGGGGTTACAGCATTAAGCTTTTCTTAGAACTGTGATAATGACATGGCATTGATATCCAGATTTGTTACACCTACAGAGGACATACAATACATCAAGTGTGAAATGTTTTTTTGTCAATGTGGCAGACTGGTCTCTTGGGACTGTCCCTTTATAGTGGTTGTAATAGCACACTGCTATTTGTTTGGCACTGTTGTTTTGACATATTATCAGGGGGGCTTGCCTGTAGAGAATAAACTACAATAGACTCCAGTGTTGTATGTATGATCATACAGCAGTATCTGTCATGGCACACACAGGAATAGCTGACTATTGCTAGTATCTTAGTTGTATCCACACGCTTAGTATGTCTGCACACTGTGGAATAGGACATGTGTGATCAAGCAGTGGAAACTGGCAGCCATTCTTTTCTTGTTGTATCTCTACATAGTGTACCTCCATGTATGTAATCATGACTTGTGTTCCCATTCTGCTGTCTTTCAGGACATATGTACCGATGACACCATGCACCTTTCATGGATGCAGAGAATGATATTATACTGGAAGGCCTCCGGCAACACCATGAACTCCTACTGTCCAGGGGAAGACAGAATAGGGGACAGCGGGTAGCATTGTGGCTGACCTTTCCCATGACATGAATGCTACAGGTCATCAGAGCAGGACATATGAGTAGGTTCGACACCACACAATGTACATGATCAAAGCTAAATGCAGAAGAGCAGCAGATGCAGCCAGGGATCATGACACCACCAGTGGCGGGCATGCAGCAGAACAACCACTCTCAGCCACTGAGGAATTCCTAGTGAACCTAGGCACACATGACAGTTCCCAGGCATCCATCACACCATACATCATGGATGTGTGTGCTACAGTTTCCATGGCAGAGGAACATGCAGATAAGCTTAGTTTGATCACCATTGCAATACAGTAGCATTCAGTGTGTCAGGGTGTACATACTCTTACGTTGATGTCAGGTCTGTGTTCTTTGTGGGGGGAAAGGGTTTAACTGCAGTTTGACTCTCCTGTTCAGATGTCGACCGATATAATTATTAACACAGTACCTATTGTAAATGTGAGCTATATGGATGGATTACCTTTTTGTGGTGCAACATGCAGTGGTACTGACATTATCTCTCCCTCAACTTTTCACAGGTCAGTCAGGTATTGGACAAGGCCGTGGTCCTGCTCCTGGTAAGCACCGCACTGTTGTTAGAGATGTAAGTTTACAGCAATGCAATCCCTAAGGTGTCATCCAAGGCCTGGTGCCTGGAGTGCTCTACTGTTGATATGCTTGCCAACTGCACAGATATTTTATGACTGTACACATGTTACAGTCATAAGTATGCCTTGTAGGTGTCAGCACACTGATAGATGGGACAGTATTGTCAGGACATTGCAGATTGCCATATGTGTCAACTGTGCAGAGTCTTCACAAATGTCAAAAGAGAATCTCATTTTTGTTGATGAGATTGCTGTGTAAAGAGTATTTATTTTCAAGTAACTACAGCTGTTTGTGGGAATAGTAATATCTTCTTGTCCTACGATATGAAGTTGGAGTTTCAACAGGTCTGTAAAAGTGGCAACAATGTATAAAGCTGTACATTTATTGCAACATAGTACTGCAGAGCATAATAGTGTAGGCATCAATGGACTTCTTTTTCATCTCTTATCATAGGTGACCAGGGGGGGTTGGTCTCTGTCCCCTACACAACCTGATGTAAGTGTATTTTCAGACTCTGATGATGGTGATGGACACAGTGTGGCACAGTTGGCATTTTCAGGGGCTGAATATGTCCTAGAGGGTGACATCACTCTTCTTCCCTCATTGTCACTGGACACAGTTAGTGCACCTACACATACCCAGTCACCAGAGGCCGCAGATATTGGACAGTCAGTGGGTGGGGACATTGAACAGGAAAGTGTGGCAACTATGGCTGCAGTGAGTATAGATACTGGTCATAGCCAGAGAGATGGTGAGGTTCTACACAGGTGGACTGATAGGGGTGCTTGTAGGAGGCCTGCTGTCCTTCCACCACCTGTTGCAGGTATCATATCATGGTTCACTCGGTGTATGTTTCAGGCCATCATGGAGGCACAGGCACATTCTGAGAGGAACTCCAGATGTATGCTCAGGGTTATGGATGCAGCATAGTCTGACATCCCTGACTGCCTCCACCACATTGCTGGCACCCTGGATCAGTTCAGTGATGCAGTGGATAGAAGGTGGGCCGAGACAGTGTCTGTCTTGGAATGCTCAGTGTCTGTGCTGGAATGTGCAGTTGGAGATGAATGTTGACTTCATGGACATAGGTCAACAAGCCCATCTGCTCAGAGTCCATGTGGCCATGCACAGTCACGCTCCTGTAGTGGCAGTACATCCAGCACTACAGAGGGGAGTGTGCTGTCCCCACCAAGACATGGCAGGCTATGGGCTCATGATCCTGTGTGTTTCTGTGGAAGACACAGTCCCAGCAGACAGCAGTCACATTCAGGTACTAGCACCGCTTATGACCTTGGGCATGGAGGTGCCAGTGCAACTACTAGCAGAGCCAATTTCCATGTTCAGGCCCAGAAACAGTGAACTATCAGCTCTACCATGCATGGTTCAAAGCTGTCCAATATACACGCATGTAGGGCTAGTACAGTGCTTGACTGTGACTGTCTACATGCACACACTCACACACCACTGTCCAATGCAGGTCACCTATAGACCCACACAGCACAATTCCATGGTCTAATTTACCCACTTCCCATCCTGACTGACACCCATGCTGTCATTCTTTTGGATCAGCCTAGGCCTCCTGTACCCCCACTCAACACTCTGCGCAAGTGATTATACCTGTGCTACATCTCTGTCATTCTCATCATCAATGCAAGAAAATTAAGGCATGTGTCTGATGCACACTGTGACTATATAAATTGACATATACTTGTGTAATCCATTGTTTATCCAGGCCACCTGTAGTGGTCACAGACAGATACTGTAGGCTGACTTTTGTAATGAGTAAGTTACATACTTTTGTGTACCTTATGTTGTACGATGTTGCCATGGCTGTATACTTACACAATGAAAGGTGTGTCATGAACCTGTTTATGTTTCTCTTTTAGGATTTTGTTGGGGACACCTATGGACACACAGCAGAAAGACAGCCATGGATATCACAGCACAAGATAGACTGTCAGCATAGAAGAAATATGTCATCAGCAAGGTACAGCACTATAGGTGCATGGCTCCATAAGTCCATATGTGTGTAACAGGTTAACAAGGTCAATGGCTTCATTCAGCATACTCATGCATGCCTAATCTGTGAAAAGATCTGATGTCACCAGGGTGTTGGGGCCTAAAACATATACAAGCTGTGGTGCTGGGGATGACCCATCTTCAAATTTCCTGTGTCCAGTACAGACATTTGTCTGACAGCAGCTATGATTATCATGTTCTGCATCCCATGGTATAACCTGCACACAGCAGATGTGTGCTTCACATGCTAGGTGGGCCTTTTACATATTGGGTTTACTACCTGTGTGACATACCTGTCTCTCCAACATGTAGTATTTATACCACAGTGATGGTGTAGGTGTGTAGGTTTTGGTAAGACATGTGTTAATCCTGTCATGGATGCATGGGAGGTACACAGTGGGATCTGAAACCTCCCTGTAGGGCAGCCATACACATCCCCTATAAAGCATTTATGAGACAGACTACACATGTACGGTTTTGACACAGATTCCATAGGACATGTTATCTGCAATGTGTATTGCAGTACCATGGAACCTGTGTGGCTGCTACAGTTGTAAGATATGCCTGTGTAGTGACATAGAAAGGGTACCATTGTACACAGTGATAGGTGTGATGAGTGCCACATTCAGTATGGCATTGACAGTGTAGGAGTTACATCACAGACCTGTCTATTTATAATGTACAACACTGAATGCATCCCCACATCTCACCGACCACTGAATGTCAAGGCTACATTTCTCACTGTGTCCATATGTGTCCATGAATAATGACTCAAATGTGAATGGTTTGCATACACTACTATATTTCCCAGGGGTGAGGACTTTACAAAGTATAGTATTGTGCAGTCATTAGCATTTAGTATTTGTCAGTGGCTCAGACCGCAACTGAATGTGTGTCACAGGCCATCTTGGTTAACTGTTAGTTCTGTGTGGGATTCAGTGACAGCTCCTGATATGCAATCACCTGCTAATGTAACCATTCAAAAGGCACTGACAGTGGCTGTGACTGCAGAGAGTGAATGGCTGGAAGGGGCACACTATCAATGATGTCTGGGGAAATCCATTTGTGACTCGTGTCATTGCATTTTAGGTCTCCCAATGCTATCTTCCCAGATTATGACCGTCAGACACTTGCCTACCCACCAGCAGAAATAACACTTGGTAGATAACTTACACAGTTTCCAGCAAGACCTATTGGCCTAATATTATCACCTTGTCAGGCTATGGGAGGTGGAGTGAGTAATATTTCCATCATCCATTGCATAGTGTAACACTCAATGGGGTCCACCAGCTAGAGTCACTAGGCATGATTTGGCCTTGACCATAACAAATGGTGTGTGGTCTAGTGCCATTAGGTGTATGATAGTGTTAATGCTCATATCCATTCTAACTCCTTTCATGGCATTTTATGTCACATGACTCAGAGTTCTGGGGACACTGCTTGGCACTATATGCCCTTTGTGCAACTAAATATTGCAGTTGTTTCCAGCATGTTCCAAGAAAAGAGCCATCCAAGGTGTCTCTACAGAATGCAGACAGATACATTAGGGAACTGTAATATGTATACCCTGTGAAGGTAATGCTGGGGTTTTACATATGTATTCTGCAGATGGACACCACCTAAGCAATGCATATTGGAAGGATACATTTACCTTATGAAGACTGTGGAAAGCAGGGGATTCCAAAGAATTGCCGGTGCTAACTACTAATGCTGGTCTCACTGACATGACTGTCACATACGATACCATGCTCTGATATGTTTTCTGTCATCACACTCAAAATGGTACTACAACGCCCATGATGACAAGCAGGACACAGCCTGTTTGTTCATCCACATAGCTGTCCCACAGCATGACAGCCTCTGTAGGCTTCACATACCCTTTTCCAAGTAGATGCCAGAACCTGGGAAATCAGTTGGCTTTTGCACATGTTATACATCTGTTCCAGGGTTGATGGTATGTCAATAGGGAAGTGACAAGAGAGGGATTACTAGCACTTCTGTAGGACCACATTATAATGTACGTTGTCCATTGGCATAGATACCCAGTCTTGCTGTAACAATCAGCATACTGCCAGTGAGCCATCATAGGTGACACTTTCACAGCATGTTATGCATCCTGCCCTTCAACCCATTATTGGTGCATATCTGCATGACATGGCTGTGTGGCCTATTGCAGCAAACAGACCACCTTTGGCCAATCTGTATCCACCTGACACATGTCCTAGGCATGTACACTTATGTACCCAACACACATATCTGTGTTCCCACATTATATCACACAACAACCAGTGTGCTGTCTAGTTGCTGCCAGGCATTGTATGCTTGTGAGGCCAACATAATGTCAGCAAAGCTGAACAAGTCTGCTATGCATCTGTGGGCATCCACATCTTCACTTCAAGGTGTGCCTACAAACACTGTATATCAAGTTATCAGCCCCAAGGGTGTGACACCATGACCCTACCTTTGCAGGACCTGCTGCTGAGGTTTTGGGTGTGCCCCATCCACCTACTCCTATGACACACAAACACAATATGTCACAGATGTGACTACATTTCAAACCTTGCTGCCATGGTGTCTCCAACAGCAGTCATTGAATATGGCAATGAACATTATGTCAACATGCACAGCTCACATCCTGCACAACCTACACTCATATCACACACACCTGCATGTGTGCAGCTCCTTACCAGACACATTGTCAGACACATCAGAACATCCTGCCTTAGGAGTGCACACTACACATAATACTGCATGCACCACTCTCTCATCAGTCAAACACCCGAGGCAAAACACAAAATCACACCTCTTAGTCAGAGGTGATTACATTGTGAAACACATTGATGTCTGTGCCAAGTGGCTACATATGGGACAGTTGACAGATAGCTGACTGTGGGTTGAAACAATAAGCCTTACCACGCATTGCCACAAATCAAGGGGTATCAGTTAAAATAATGTTGAAACCATAGTTCCTGCAGGTGTGTATGACTAGGGACATATGTCACCAGCCTGTATGAAGACACATAACTGTGCTTAGCCAGTCCGTGTCTCTTGTGGGTATACATATACCTTGCGGCTGCAATTGAAACTCACCTAGGATGATGGTTCCATACACATGGAAATTGATGGATGTCAATAATTGCCTTAGTATTTGGTGCCATTTTCACGTGATCTACTACATGTCTGCCTGGGATGCATTGCTCAGCAGACATCAATGCTTTACCAGTGATGGTGTTCATCTCTCACCTCCAAGATTTGGCATAATGGCCATGGCTCCTGACACCCTCACAATGCAACTTTGATGCACTGTTCAGGGAAAAGTTGGCAATGAGAGCACCATCTTTATATAGCATCATGGTTATGCTGCTACACAGTGGTTATGGCAGCACTGAACCCCACACTGTGGAATGTGTCCTCACCTTGGATTATGCAGACATGTGCAGTCAAGGGCATCTGGTTCAAGGCTGTGGACAGCACCGCAGCCATACCAGACTAAATGTCCTGCTACATCTTCACACCTCAAAATGACAGTGTTCAAGGTAATGCAGGTGGTGTATACATACTCATCAAGGATAGATACACATCTAGATTTTGTGAAACACTGTGATTTCCTAGGGACACTGCAGGTGCATTCAGTACTGGAAGGGCATATAATCAAGCAATAGCTGTCTACAGAAGCAGGTCCATGTATCCAGACACCCATTGTGAATATTTGTATGTACATGTGTCTATCAAGATATATCATTACACCATGTTGTGGGTGGCATTAAGTGACCACCAGCTGTGTTGCTTAGTCATGCTGCAGCTTACTTGCCCAAAAGTTAGTGTATGTCCTTAACTACAATGTCCTTGTAAAGTGCTGCACCCCCCCCAAGGGGAGTCAACATATTGCAACATTAGTTTACCAATATGGGTAACCACTGCAGCCCCCCCAATGTGAGGTCCTCTCTGGTGGGATCTGATCACAGATCAATGTCATTAAAAGTACCAGCACCAACCCCCACTTGCAGGCAATACAGAAATATATATTTCAAGAAAGCTATTTATTACCTGCTGTGGGATGGTTTACTTAGCTTGACTGCTCCACCCCCACGATAGGATGGCATGTATGCAGAGCTGTACACCCATGCGTTATCCCAGCAGCATTACAACTGCATGACCTCAGCTGTAACTGATAGGAGGAACACATGCTCCTCATGGCACAGCAGGCCTGCCTGGTGGACAGCTGCCATTATCAGGCTATGCAATAGGAGATGTATATTGCTGTGTGACAGTTGGAGTGAGGGTGCCCCCCTAAAATGGTGACACAACCTCCTCAGCTACAACAACCACAATATAGTGTAGTGAAGTTGTGTAGACACAGTAAGTGACAGAATTATCCACCCACGCAAAGCAGAACCACAACACACAGTGTAGTTACATGTGTAACCTCAAAGCACAGGCCAGATAGTCAGTGAACTCAATGATACCACACAGAATGGGTCTGTACCCATAGCTAACCTGTAGTGCCACATGTTCTGCATCTACTTTACTCCCCTGTCCCCACCAAATTTGATGCATGACATTCCTACAATCTGTCCTATAATGTCCATATCTACAGAGCAGGTCATAAATGGCCTCTCTATGGAGGAAAGACAGTATCTATTGGACATGCTAACATCTCAGGCTGCATCCTACATGGGATGTGTCATGGATTACTAACACCATTAGGAACATCTTGCAATCATACTGAAACCATGGATGAACCCCAGCTGACTGGAAAACAGCAACTGTTATACCCCTGCACAAAGGTGGTACATGCACTGACAACCAGAACTATAGATCTCTTTGCCTGAGTATCCATATCTATATGGCCATAGGAGTAATCATGATGAAGCTAATCAGCACACATATATCTGATCAACACACATTTGACTGTATTTGGATGTCTGGCAAGGGCATTATAAATGTTAAACTTGGTGGATATGTCCAAGGCAGTCACCAAGGACCTGGATGAGGGGGACATCAGGGTATACAACCCCCTGGACTGAGCCAAGCCATCTAACTATATCCCCCACTCAGGCATCATGTACAAAGCAGCCACTTAGGCATCCATGGTACTATCATTGTAGGGGTCACTTACTGGCCCTTCGATCGCACACATACTCAACATAGGGACATTTGCCTCCAATAGCTGATCTGTAAACAGCAGTGTTCAACAGGCTCAGTCCTGGGTTCTCTACTGCTTGGAATCCATTTAACCATGATACAACTAAATACTGACTGTCTGTGGCTAACTATGTTTTCTGATGCCTGCAAAGTGTGAGCAATCATGGAGTTTGTGAGCTACGTTGATTTCATACAAGAGTGTATTGATGAACAAATGCCTGTTGACATAGTAAAGGCCATAAACATCATGCAAATATACGTGTAGTATCATTTCCATCACTAACACCTATGTACCTGGTAAGGAGGACATGAGTTGCAACATGTGATGTACATACTCAGGGGTGAAAGAACTGGGCACACAGACCTGTCCACATTTGTTTACACCTAATATGCCTGAGATTACCATGTCTCTCCAGTGGTATGATAGGAATAATGTGTGGTAGCAGAGATCACAATCACACATAACTGACATACTCATAACCTTCATGTACTCTTCCCCCAGCATGTCAATATCTGACTGTAATGGCCATTTGTTAATGGACCTTTTCAAGCAGTACTGGCTCTTGCACACAACAGTATGGTCCCTCACAAGGGAACTTCAAATCTTCAGCATGTGTTCAATAGGCACCATCTGAAATGAGTGTCATTGTAGACTGTGGCATATAGATTACTCAGAGGTGATCTCTGCCTTGCATATGGGGCAATGTATGAACAAACTTGATTGTAAATGCTGCATATCTGTAGGTGGCATAGTACATGGATTAATCATTGTAAGGACATTAACCTAGTATGTGATGTTAATAATACATGCTGGTGGGAGATATTTGTCTAGTAGACTTTAACTCACATTTGCAACATAACCCTGGCTAATGGCAAGCAAAGCACCTCAGTGCACCTCAGCACATGCCATCTGTATGATTGGCTGGCCAACCATCATTTCACCACACGGCTTCTTCCTGTGTCCGTCTTGGACTGCAGCAATATGTGCTGATCATGTAAATAAGAGTATACAGTAGTCTATAATTGTGATGGCTGTATGGCCAGTATGCTAGTGAGGTTCAAATGTCCTGTGGTACCATAAGATGATGTAAATTGCTCTAGCAACCATACACAGAAACATGGCTACATTGAGGTAACACCACTTCCAATTACTACTTACAGGACATGGCAGGGCACACACATAGTGCAAGTTGGCTGTATGTAGATTAGACCACTTACCTATGTAATGGTACGCACTACAGATCACAGAATATGATGCATGCAATACATCTCATGTCTGATAGTACTGCCAACTTATGACATATTATGCTTGATGACATCATATGCCAAGTTAGGGTCAAAAATCTGGAGGGTAACATTACCTGCTACAACTAAAATTCTGCAAAACCCTTCCCCTTTGTAAGTTAGTGAGGTGATCATATTTATGTCATATGAACATACACACATGCAGCAACTGGCATGCAGTGAGATTAGAATCCCTACCTAGCTAGTCTTACACACTATAGATCAAAGTACTTATTGCACATGGTAAGGCTTAAGTCAAATCCTATAATGGCAGCTGGCAGTCTTAAGGTAGATAAAATCATCAGGCCTTGTAGAAGAGGGCAGTTTGGAAGCCAGCAGCAACTTACAGGGCCAAAAGTGCATAACCATTGCAGTTTGTTAGCCAAAAGGGATTTTCAGTTATTCAGCCAGGTGATACACAAACACCAAGTGGCCTGTAGTGAGATTAGTACCCCTACCCATCTAGTCTTATACCCTACAGATCACTGTACTTATTGCACATGCCACAGCTTAAGTCAGACTCTATAATGGTGGCTGGTAGTCTGAAGGTAGATGATATCATCAGACCTTGCAGATGAGGGCAGTTTGGAAGCCAGCAGCAACTTACAGAGCCAAAAAGTGCATAACTATTGCGGTTTGCTAGTCAATGGAGTTTCTCAGTTGTTAGGCAGGGGGATACACGCACACACAAAGTGGGCTGCAGTCAGAATAAAACCCCATACCTATCTAGTCTTACACACTACAGATCACAATATTTATTACATGCATCACAGCTTAAGCTGGATGCTACACTAGCAGTTGGTAGTCTTAAGGTAGATGACATCATTAGGCCTTGAAGAAGAGGGCAGTTTGGAAGCCAGCAGAAACTTACAGGGCCAAAAATTGCATGACTATTGCAGTTTGTTAGAAAATGAGGTTTCACAGCTGTTTGACAGGGACACACACACACACACACACACACACACACACACACACACACACACACACACACACACACACACACACACACACACACAGTTTGGAAGCCAGCAGCAACTTACAGGGCCAAAACATGCATAACCATTGCAGTTTGTTAGCAAATGGTCTTTCAAAGTTGTTTGATGGGGGATATACACACACACCAAGTGGTCTGCAGTGAGATTAGAACACCTAACCACTTAGTCTTACCTATTACAGATCACTGTGCTTACTGTATGCACTACTGCTGATGTCTGTTTTATATGTGATTGCAGGCAAACTACTTCTGGATTACACAAACTAGGCTTGTGTTGAACTGCATCTGTGGTTTGCAGAGAGATATTGCTTTGTACTGTTATCTGCATCTAGTATCCTAGCAGTGAGATCACTGTTGTTATTATCCTAGCTATGAGACTAGTATGGCCAAATGTGGCTGCTTGCACTTGGATAGGCAAGCCTGTGAGGAGGGGCAATGTGCCCTGTCCATGCGTGCGTAGATAACTATTACACCTCCTACCACCTGTTTCTATCTATGTGGTGACACCCAGCAGGCACAAGGGTCTGTAGATAAGTGCATTATGTACTGTTGAGCCCATACTTTGGATCCTTTGAGCAACACTATAGATGTGTGATAGAACAGCTTTACGCACAGTATTATGGTATGTAGGACAATGCAGACATCCACACACATATTTCTGTATATAACAGGGATGTATATATAACTGTAGGTGTGTGTGTGTGTGTGTGTGTGTGTGTGTGTGTGTGTGTGTGTGTGTGTGTGTGTGTGTGTGTGATATGTATATGTGTTATGTAGATATATGAGGAGTGACTGGAAGGTAGGTTTTTATATATGTATATAGCTACACACACACACACACACACACACACACACACACACACACACACACACACACACACACACACATATATATGTGTGTATATATATATATATATATATATATATATATATATATATATATATATATATATATATATGTGTGTGTGTGTGTGTGTGTGTGTGTGTATATATATATATATATATATATATATATATATATATATATATATATATATATATATATATAGATAGGTATATATGTATTTGAAAATACATAGAGATTCATATATTATGTATGTGAGAGAGATAGTGACAGATGGGTATGTATACATATATGTATGTATGTATAGACATATTTATACATAACAGGTCATTTTGATCCAAAGGCAATAGGACTGGGCTCACTTTAACTAAGTGTATGGACATGCCCAGTGGGAATGTCAGTACTTATAAAGTGACTCCAGGTCACACCTACCTGAACTCCAGTATGGGATTTTGTGTGTTACAGACATTGACATCTGTCCCTGTTTCTGCAGTACTGCACTTCATTCATTATGTCCATAGCATTCTCCATCTGTATGATGTAATTAATATGTGACAGAGGTTCATAATGTTACACGACACACTGACTGACATTCTATGACAACACCAGCATAATAATACCTCATATGCATTCAATGCGGATAGCTCCAGATTTGAACAATTAACAGCATCACTCATGCTAACTTCCCCAGTCTACTGAGACAAACAACCTGCCAGCCAAAGAGTAGTCACTCATCACATAATCAACAGCATACATGTGTACATTGTTATTCCTGCATTAAATGAGACATAACATGTGTGCTCGATTTCTATGTTACAGGCCTGAGTTTGTCTGCTGCTATATCATTGATGACCTACTGTTAAAGCAGTTATATGGGGAAACTGCTGCAATGACTGTGGGGGAGCAACACCACATGTTTGGTTGGGATACACAGTAATCCAACTATCATTTGACCCCAATAACATCTCCCTTGACTGATGTAGTGTATATTCCAACACAAAGGAACACCACACCAAGTAAAAAAATGTCACTAAAATAACTGAAACACCATCCTTGTAGAAAATGCACTCAAGAAGTAAAAATAAAAATCGAGTAATTTATTAGTATTAAGTGCATTCATCTCCTGTAAGAAACTTCATCAGAATACAATTTCCTACTAAAAACTAACCATTTAAATACTTTCAATTAATGACATCATAATTGGACCTCATTAATTCCAAAAAGTTTTATACATAACATTAAAGAAACCATGTCATAAAAATTTTGAATACATTCATAACTCCTACTAAAATTCGCATATAAACATATAGTATCTATCTACTTATAGTAATGTAAAACCCAAATTCACATACATAAATATATCATGTTTAAAATTATATATTACTAAAATCTATTAGCCCTTTCCAACAACATGGGAGCAATAGAAACAGTCTCATTCAGACTGGGTGGAAACATTGCAGCTAACTTAAGCTGCCACTAAGTTTCTCTTTTCTTTAATAAATGCTTCCAATCTCTACACCTAGGGTTCATTTTGACAATGTCCAATATACCAAACACAAATTTCACAAACCCTGTACAAGTGAGGGAATGCTTGTACAAAGCATTGGATAATTTATGATTTTTTTATATCATTGTGTTCATACACTCTGTTTTTTAACACATTCTATTTTTCCCACATTACAATGAGTACATGACACACATACTGCCAAATAAACTAATCCTGTGCTGTTACAATTTCCCTTCTTGAATATAATTTTACTTTTCAAATTATTGTTCAAAACCAAACTACCCTGCTTGCTAATGTATGGGCATTGTGCACACATCCCACATGGTCTAGTGCCTAAACAAACTACCTCATAGGTTCATAGGTTCATAGGCTGGTACTAGGCTATCAGCCCTAGGGTCTATACAAGCCTAGCCATAACAATTCCATGGCTATTTCTTCCCACACTATTTACTTCCCTGGACCCCTGTCTAGCAGGGCGACTGACATGATCCCTGGGATGAATTTCCTTTCTCCTATCCAATTGTCAAGGTTCCTTTTGAAGAGGGCCAAAGAGGCACTCTGCTTGACATGTAAGAGCAGTCTATTCCAGAGTCTGGGGAGTCTCTGGGTCAGGAACCTATCCCTCCAGCATGTTTTGTTTATTGTGATGACAATGTTTAGATCCCTGGAGCGTGTGGCTCTGAGGGGTTCGGATTTCTTTAAGTGTAGCATGTCCAACAGCTCTGGATTTGACATGGCCTTGTATGTTAAGCAGAGATCACCTCTGAGTACACGATATGTGAAAGAGTATAGCTGGAGTTTTTTTAAGGTGGTCAGTTTAGGGCATCTGCTTTAGGCTTGTGATTCTTTTAGTGAGGTATTTCTGCAGCCTTTCTAGTTGTTGCAGATGTCTTGAGAGGTACATACCAAATTGGTCATTGTATTCTATAATGGGTCTAATGAGGGATTAGTACAGTGGGACAATGACCTTTTTTCTGCATGAAAAGCACTTAGTGATGAGGTGTGCCACATAGAAGGATTTCCTGACTGCTGTGGCAATGTGGTTAAAGAAGGTGAGACCACTGTCCACCTGTGTCCCTAAGTCTCTTATCACACTTTCAGTGTTTAGTGTACTGCCACCTATGTGGTAATTCATGGGTACATGTTTTTTCACAAAGGGGATAACTATACATTTCTTGGCATTGAGCTTGAGCTCATGGCTCTGGCACCAAGCATCTGTTTCTGTCCTATCTATTTTCATTTCAAAAAGTTTTTTTCAGGTTTATACCCATCTTGTTAATAAACATCAGGGTTTCTCTCCCACTTTGTTGAAAATTTCCCTGTTTGTTCTAAAAGTATTCCAGTTAGATCCTATCACTTTTTTTTATACGACTGGTATTCCAGTTGTGCTGCAATACACACGTTTTTTTCAAACTTTTTGGTCTGAAGACCATCCTTGAAATGGTTCACACTTGTAGTGAAACCCACCCCCAGGAGTGGTTTATAAAAAACATCCCATTTCACATGTACTTCATTCAAAATTTTTCTACTAAATATTTGTGGTATCCCCTATCGTGGAACATACTAGAAACCTTTTCTAGTTCAGGGCCCAAGTCCACCATATGCAAAGTCATATAGGCCACCCTGATGGCCTGACCCTTACCAATACTTCTCTTTTGTCCAATGGGTTGGTTACTTTGAAAATGCAAATATGCATTGCAAAAAGTGTCCTTTCTATATATTTTTGACGTAAAACCATCAATACCTTTCGAAATATAAGTATCCAAGTAATTTATACCTTTGGTATCATACTGATATGTAAAATCCAAACAATCCGTGCTGGAATTCAAATACTGAATAAACCTAGGAACTTCAGACTCACTACCCTCCCAGGGGATAAAAATGTCGTCCAAATAACATACATACAACTTGACACTACCCCAAAAAGGACAATCTAATAAATACTTATTCTCAACCCAGAAGGACCAAGTTGGCATACACAGGCAAACACACTGCCCCCATGGGTCTATATTAGAACATCGAAGTTTCAGAACTTCGAATGTTCTAATATCGACCCGTATTCAGCGAAAGCAGAAAATAGTGAAGTTACAGAAAATTGAATTCTTTCCTAGGGAAAGAATCCGGATGTCCAATCATGTTGCTTTGCTATTTTCAGCACCGTGGTGGAAAGTTACAGGTCGGTTTCAGTTAAGTGTGCGATTGTGTGGACGTGAGGGTTATGGCAGGTTAGGTGAGTTAGGGTTAAGGCACGAGTCAGGAAAGTGTGCGAATGTGTGGACGTGAGGGTTAGGGCGGGGTAGGTGAGTCAGGGTTAGGGAGCGGATGAGGTGTGTGTGCGATAGAGATGGACCTTAGGGTTAGGGTTTGGGTTAAGGTAAGTGGGTAGGTAGTGGTGTATGTACAGTTTAGTGTAGGGTTAGATGTAAGATTTTAGGTGTGTGTGTGTGTGGATTGCTGTTTGTTTGGAGTGTTTGTGTTGTGTGTATGTGTTTTGGAACAGCAAATTGTTTTCCGGAGGAAAAAATTCGCTGTTCTGAATTTTTGATGTTTTCAGCTTTTGCTGAATAGGGGTTGATATTAGAACATTCGAAGCACTGAAACTTCGATGTTCTAATATAGACCTGCCCCCATGGCTATACCCCTGATCTGTTGACAGTACTCTACCTCAAACCATAAAAATTATTATCTAAGACAATGTTCATCATCTCACAGACCAGTGTAGCCATGCCATTTTCCAGTTCAGATTCCTTTAATAACTCTTGTTCAAACAACATGAGGCCTTCCCCGTTGGGAATACTGGTGAACAAATCTTTAACATCCATTGTTAAAAGGATAATGTTCTCTGTTCATAACTCTTTTTTTTATTAAACCCAAAAATTTGCAAGAATCCTTTACTAAGTGCAGGGTCTTATCAACCACATGCTGTACACAAGAATCTATTAACACAGCCAAGGGATGAATTTTGGAGCCCCTGGCTGCCACAACTGGTCTAAATGGTGGTTTCAAAACATTTTATGAATCTTGGATATACCGAAAAAAATTGTATCACAAGGGCCCTGCTATACAAAAATACATATAGCTCAACATCAGTTCTTCCATCCAGCAGATATTCCTCAAGATATGAATCAGTCCTAGAACTGGAAATATTAATTTGATTTCTAGAAACACCCAAATAGGTAGTCTCATCAAAAAGTAAATTCTGCATCTCATTTAAATAATCTAAACTTTAACTATTAGAATTTCTAACTTCTTCCCCATAAGGAACATAACATTTGTTGTTAATTAATTCTTTAATAGGATAGACCTGTTTGTTTAAATAACTTTTCTGGTCCCTTTCCAGCTTGCATTTTTTCTTTTGAAAAATATTATAACATCTCCTTTCCACCTTGTCAAGCACTTTGAAATACATTGCATTGTACTGAAAAAACAACAAATCTATTTTAATTTTGTATCCAAAACATCTACCTCTTTTGCTATCACATCTTTTTGCTTTTCATAGTAGAACACTGTTTTTCTAAGCAAATTCAACCCTATTTCATAAAAAAACTGCACAAAATAATCAACAATTTCTTCATTGCATGTTATACCAAAGGGGAATTTATACAGTCTTAACCCTTATGGTATAATTTTTAAACTAATACATTGATTCAAATATGCAATATCCATCTGTAAAGTTTTGAGTTTGAACAGTCTCTTTTCAAGCTGATAAATCAAGTCCTTAAGGGAGCATAGTTCAGTCCATTCACTTTCACCAATACGCTTTTCATCCCCTGAAAAGTTAAAACTGTTTACTCAATATGGTGGAAAATTTTGCATTAACATCCCCAGGACCTGATACCTCATCTCCCCACCTTTGCGAGGTACCAGAACCACCTTTAACAGTATTATTACTATAACCAGCAACATTTTTGTTGTAATGAACAGTACCTTGCTATGGATGACTGCCACCAGATGAATTAGGGACATTAAGCACTCCTTGTTGATTTAAACAAATGTCCTGGTGTGGAAAAGCAGAAAAAGTAGAAGAATTCACAGAAATGTGGCTCCATACCTCAGAAGCCACAGTCACTTCCTTTTGAAATCCCGGATCGACTCCCATGCCACCCACATAGCCAATAGTGTTGTTGTTTCCTTTGGAATCACCAGGAGGGTGATTTAAAATGGAACATGCCTGAGTTCTCATAGTACCATGGCTATAAGGATGTAAATGGGACTGTGTACCCAAAAAAGACTGCCCAGCAAGTAGGCATGAACAGTTTTCCTTCTGAGTAAAAAGCTCAATTAATTTGGTAAGCTCCCCTTTCAACTGAGTGACTTCAGACCTTAGCTATTTTACCTCCACTTTGGTCTCTTTGGTAACATCAGTCCCAGAAAGATTAAAGGCATCTAAAGTATCCATTTAGCCTCTCAAAAGGAAGGTATGCATGTTCAAAATGTGTACAAACACCAAGGAACACCACACCAAGTAAACACCACACAAATGTCACTAAAATAACTGAAATACCATCCTTGTAGAAAATGCACTCAGGAAGTAAAAATAAAAATCCAGTAATTTATTAGTAATAAGCGCTTTCATCTCCTGTAAGAGACTTCTTCAGAATACAACTTCCTACTAAAAATGAACCATTTAAATACTTTCAATTAATGACATCATAATTGAACCTCATTAATTCCAAAAAGTTTTATACATAACATTAAAGAAACCATGTCATAAAAATGTTGAATACATTCAAAAACCCTACTAAAATTCATATATAAACATTTAGTATCTACCTACTTATAGTAATGAATTCACATACATAAATATATCATGTTTAAAATTATATATTACTAAAATCTATTAGCCCTTTTTAACAACATGGGACAACAGAAACTGTCTCATTCAATCCTGGTGGAAACATTGCAGCTAACTTAAGCTGCAACTGAGTTTCTCTTTTCTTTAATTAATTTTTCCAATCTCCACCCCTAGGGTTCATTTTGACAATGTCCAATATATCAAACACAAATTTCACAAACCCTGTAGAAGTTAGGAAATGCTTGTACAAAGCACTGGATAATTTATGATTTTTTTGTATCATTGTTGTATTCATACACTCTGTTTTTTAACATATGTTCTGTTTTTCCCACATAATAGTGAGTACATGACACACATACTGCCAAATATACTAATCCAGTGGTGTTACAATATCCCTTCTTGAATGTAATTTTACTTTTCAAATTATTCTTCAAAACCAAACTACCCTGCTTGTTAATGTATGGGTATTGTGCACATATCCCACATGGTCTAGTGCCTAAACCCATCACCTCAGTCCTATCTATTTTCATTTCAAAAAGTGTTTTCAGGTTTAGACCCATCCTATTAATAAACATTGGTTTCTCTCCCACTTTGTTGAAAATTTCCCTGTTTGTTCTAAAAATATTCCAGTTAGATTCCATCACTTTTTATACTATTGGTATTCCAATTGTACTGCAACACACATGTTTTTTCAAACTTTTTGGTTGGAAGACCATCCCTGGAATGGTTCACACTTGTAGTAAAACCCACCCCCAGGAGTGGTTTATAAAAAACACCCCATTTCACATGTACTTCATTCAAAATTTCTTCTATAAATATTTGGGGTATTCCCTATCTTGGAACATACTAGAAACCTTTTCTAGTTCAGGGCCCAAGTCCTCCAAATGTGAAGTCATACGGGCCACCCTGATGGCCTGACCCCTTAACAATACTTCTCTTTTTGTCCCATGGGTTGGTTACTTTGAAAATGCAAATATGCATTGCAAAAAGTGTCCTTTCTATATATTTTGACCTAAAAGCATCAATACCTTTCGAAATATAAGTATCCAAGTAATCTATACTTTGGTATCATACTGATATGTAAAATCTAAAAAATCTGTGCTGGAATTCAAATACTAAATAAACCTAGGAATTTCAGACTCACTACCCTCCCAGAGGATAGAAATGTCATCCAAATAATGTACATACAACTTGATACTACCCGAAAAAGGACAAATTAATACATACTGATTCTCCCAACCCAGAAGGACAAAGTTGGCATACACAGGCGAACACACACCCCCATGTCTACACCTCTGATCTGTTGATAATACTCTCCCTCAAACCATAAAAAAATGATTATCTAAGACAATGCTCATCATCTCACAGACCAGTGCAGCCATACCATGCTCCAGTTCAGATTCCTGAAATAACACTTGTTCAAACAACATGAGACCCTCCCCCTTGGGAATACTGGTGAACAAATCTTTGACCTCTATTGTTAAAAAGATAACGTTCTCTGTCCGTAACTCTTTTTTTTTACTAAACTCAAAAAATCCCAAGAATCCTATATTAAGTGGGGGGTTTTCTCAACCATATGCTGTACACAGGAATCTATTAACACAACCAAGGGATGAACTTTGGAGCCCCTGGCTGCTGCAATTTATCTAAATGGTGGTTTCAAAACATTTTTATGAATTTTGGGTATACCGAAAGAAAATTGTATCACAAGGTCCCTTCTATACAAAAAGTCATATAGCTCAACATTAATTCTTCCATCCAGCAGATATTCCTCAAGATACGAATCAATCCAAGAATATGAAATATTAATTTGATTTCTCGAAACACCCAAATAGGTAGTCTTATCAAAAAGTAAATTCTGCTTTTCATTCAAATAATCTAAACTTTTGTGTAGCACTACCCCTCCCCCTTTGTCTGGAACCATGACACAAATTTGTCTTTCCTTAAATCCAACAAGAGGCTGTATTCTCCTTCTGTTAAGTTACTTTGTCTCCTGTTGTAACCCTGAGCCATGCCATAAATATCTTCCAGAACAAGCTTTTCATATGTTTCTACTAAGGGGTGCATGGGTGAATTATAGGTACTTCTTTTTTTAGGTAAAGAAATAGGTTTATTAGGGTCTATATTAGAACATCGAAGTTTCAGAACTTTGAATGTTCTAATATCGACACCTAGTAACCGAAAACCGATAAGACCGAAAATTTAGAACATCGAATATATTTCTAGGGAAAAGATTTGCTGTTCCAAAACACATACACACAACACAAATACACCAACCAAACAGCAATCCACACACATACACCCAAAATCTTACATGTAAACCTAGACTAAACTGTATATACACCACTACCTACCCACTTACCTTAACCCAAGCCCTAACTCTAAGGTCCGTCACTATCACACACACACCTCACCCGCGCCCTAACCCTAACTCACCTATCCCACCCTAACCCTCACGTCCACACAATCGCACACTTACCTGAACCCGACCATAACTTTCCACCAGAGAGCTGAAAATAGCGAAGCGACAGGAATGGACAACCAAATTCTTTCCCTAGGATAGATTTTGGTTATCTAAAACTTTGCTATTTTTAGCTTTTGCTTATTAGGTGTCGATATTAGAACATTCAAAGATCTGAAACTTCGATGTTCTAATATAGACCCGTTTATTAGAACTCACTATATTTTCATTTTCCTTATTAACCAACATGATTTTGAAATTTAATTTCCTGGTATAGATCTTCAATGCAAGAATATTTTCCACTAATTTACTCTTGGAAGAAGGAATAAACATAATTCCCTTGGAAAATAAGTGGAAATAATTATCAGTAGTTTTTCTACTTGTGAAATTATATATAGCGAACCCATCCTTTGTTTTCTCAATGTCCAGTCTTGTGTATGCTAATTCCTGTATCTGTTCCCTTTGGGGTATGCATTCCTCCTTAGTGGGTAATAACTCTTGCTGTATTCCCCATTCTCTGTGTAATGATGCGCTAGTCTCACTGAGCATCTGACTACTGGAAAAATCCTGTTCCCCCGCACATTTCTCCATCCATGTTTCAAGTCTCACCTCTTCTAACCACTTCACTATAACTATTAGAATTTCAAACTTCTTCCCCATAAGGAACATAACATTTGTTGTTAATTAATTGTTTAATAGGCTAGACCTGTTTGTTTAAATAACGTTTCTGGTCCCTATTCAGCTTGTGTTTTTTCTTTTGAAAAATATTATAACATTTCCTTTCCACCTTGTCCAGCACTTTGAAATACATTGCATTGAACTGAAAAAACAACAAATCTGTTTTAATTTTATTATCCAAAACATCTGCCTCTTTTGCTATCACATCTTTTTGCTTTTCATAGTAGAACACTGTTTTTCTAAGCAAATTCAACCCTGTTTCATAAAAAACTGCCCAAAATCATCAACAATTTCTTCATTGTATGTTATACCAAAGGGGAATTTATACAGTCTTAACCCTTGTGGTATAATTTTTAAACTAATACATTGATTCAGATATGCAATGTCCATCTGTAATGTTTTGAGTTTGAACAGTCTCTTTTCAAGCTGATAAATCAGGTCCTTAAGGGAGCATACTTCAGTCCCTTCACTTTCACCAATACGCTCTATTGGAATTGCACCATCACCTGAAAAGTTAAACTACTTACTCAGTATGGTGGAAAATGTTGCATTAACATCCCCAGGACCTGATACCTCATCTCCCTGCCTTGTCAGGGTACCAAAACCACCATTAACAGTATTATTACTATAAACAGCAACATTTTTGTTGTAATGAACAGTACCTTGCTATGGATGACTGCCGCCAGCTGAACTAGGACCATTAAGCACTCCTTGTTGATTTAAACAAATGTCATGGGATGGAGAAGTATAAAAAGGAGAAGAATTCACAAAATTGTGGCTCCATACCTCAGAAGCCTCAGTCACTTCCTGTTGCAATCCCGGATCGACTCCCATGTGACCCGCATAGCCAATAGCATTGTTGGTTCCTCTGAAATTGCCAGGAGGGTGATTTAAAATGGAACATGCCTGAGTACTCATAGAACCATGGCTTGTTGTCGTTGTTGTGTCTTTCGGCTTTTCCCGGTTAGGGGTCACCACAGCTGAACTGGTCTGCTAATGATTGGTAATTGATTTTTACATGCCGAGTTGCCAGCCCTGATGCACAACCTTCAACGAAGGTATGCCCATTCATGCATGTCTCCACGCAGAAGACGGTCTAGCTGAGAATCGAACCGGACAGTGTCTTACTGTGCGGCGAGACAATGCTACTGCAGCACCACCACCGTGGGTACAGAACCATGGCTATAAGGATGTAAATGGGACTGTGTACCCATAAGAGACTGCCCAGTGGCTAGGCATGAACAGTTTTCCTTCTCAGTAAAAAGCTCAATTAATGTGGTAAGCTCCCCTTTCAACTAAGAGTCTTCCAGCCTTATCGGTTTTATCTCCGCTTTGGCCTCTTCTGTAACATCAGTCCCAGAAAGATTGACAGTACCTAAAGTATCCATTTAGCCTCTCAAAAGGATGGTATAGGTTTGCAAAATGTATACAAACACCAAGGAACACCACACCAAGTAAAAGCACACAAATATCACTAAAATAACTGAAATACCATCCTTGTAGAAAATGCATTCAGGAAGTAAAAATAAAAACCCAGTAATTTATTAGTATTAAGCGCTTTCACCTCCTGTAAGATACTTTGTCAGAATAAACTGCCTACTAAAAATGAACCATTTAAATACTTTCAATTAATGACATCATAATTGAACCTCATTAATTCCAAAAAGTTTTATACATAACTTTAAAGAAACCACGTCATAAAAATGTTGAATACATTCAAAAACCCTACTAAAATTCACATATAAACATTGAGTATCTACCTACTTATAGTAATGTAAAACCCAAATTCACATACATAAATATACCATGTTTAAAATTATTTATTACTAAAATATATTAGCCCTTTCCAACAACATGGGAGCAATACAAAAAGTGTCATTCAGACTGCATGGAAACATTGCAGCTAACTTAAGCTGCCACTGAGTTTCTATTTTTTTTTTATAAATTCTTCCAATCTCCACCCCTAGGGTTAATTTTGACAATATTCAGTATACCAAACACAAATTTCACAAACCCTGTACAAGTGAGGGAATGCTTGTACAATGCACTGGATAATTTATGATTTTTTGTATCATTGTTGTGTTCATACACTCTGTTTTTTACATACATACAATTTCCCTTCTTGAATGTAATTTTACTTTTCAAATTATTGTTCTAAACCAAACTACCCTGCTTGTTAATGTATGGGCATGTGCACACACATCCCACATGGTCTAGTGGCTGAACTCATCACCTCAATCCTATCTTTTTTTTTTTTTTGTTTTTTTTTTTTTGGTTTAGACCCATCCTGTTAATAAAAATTTGTTTCTCTCACACTTTTTTGAAAATTTCCCTGTTTGTTCTAAAAATATTCCAGTTAGATTCCATCACTTTTTTTATACTATTGGTATTCCAATTGTAGTGCAATACACAAAGAATCCAAAAAAATATGTGCTGGAATTCAAGTATTGAATAAACCTATGAATTTCAGACTTACTACTGTATAAAAATGTCATCCAAATAACATACATACAACTTGACACTACCCCAAAAAGGACAATTTAATACATTCTGATTCTCCCAACCCAGAAGGACCAAGTTAGCTACACAGGAGAACACACTTCCCCCATGGCTACACCCCTGATCTGTTGATAGTACTCTCCCTCAAACCATAAAAAATTATCTAAGACAATGCTCATCATCTCACAGACCACTGTAGCCATGTCATGTTCCGGTTCAGATTCCTGAAATAACACTTGTTCAAACAACATGAGACCCCCCCCACCTTGGGAATACTGGTGAACAAATCTTTGACATCTGTATATGTGTGTATAGGTATATATCTATTTGAAAATACATAGAGATACATATACAATGTATGTGAGAGAGCGATAGTAACAGACGGATATGTATAAATGTATGTATGTATGTATAGTCATATCTATACATAACAGGTCATTTTGATCAAGGGGCAACAGGATTGGGCTCAGTTTAACTAAGTTTATGTACATAAATGCCACTAAAATAACTAAAATACCATCCTTGTAGAAAATGCACTCAGGAATTAAAAATAAAAATCCAGTAGTTTATTAGTTTTAAGCGCTTTCATCTCTTGTAAGAGACTTCATCAGAATACAACTTCCTACTAAAAATTAACCATTTAAATGCTTTCAATTAATGACATCATAATTGAACCTCATTAATCTTGTATTCTGATAAAGTCTCTTACAGGAGATGAAAGTGTTTAATACTAATAAACTACTGTATTTTTATTTTTACTTCCTGACTGCATTTTCTACAAGGATGGTATTTCAGTTATTTTAGGACATTTGTGTGGTTTTTACTTGGTGTGGTGTTTCTTGGTAAGTGTATGGGCATGCCCAGTGGGACTGTCAGTACTTATAAAGTGACTCCAGGCCACAACTACCTGCACTCCAGTATGGGATTTTGTGTGTTACAGACATTGACATCTGTCCCTGTTTCTGCAGTACTGCACTTCACTCATTATGTCCATAGCATTCTCCAGCTGTCTGATGTAATTAATAAGTGAAAGAGGTCCGTAATGTTACACCCACACTGACTGACAGTCTGTGACAACACCAGCATAATAATATGTCATATGCAATCCATGCGGATATTTCCAGATTTGAACCATCAACAGCATCACCCATGCTAACTCCCCCAGTCCACTGAGCCAAACAAGCTGCCAGCCAAAGAGTAGTCACTCATCACACAATCAACAGCATACATGTGTACATTGTTATTTCTGCATTAAACAAGACATACCATGTATGCTCAATTTTTATGTTACTGGCCTGAGTTTGTCTGGACTGCTGCTATATCATAGATGACCTACTGTTAAAGCAGTTATATGGGGAAACTGCTGTGATGAGTGTGGCAGAGCAACACCACATGTTCGGTTGGGATATACAGTAATCCAACTATCATGTGACCCCACTGTTTAACATCTCCCTTGACTGATGTAGTGCATATTCCAACCATGAGACCTAGTGAATGTTAAGGAATACATACTAGTGGACTGGGTAACTGTAGTTTAATGTGCTAATGTGCATGTTATTTGTGTCCAAATAGCCCACTATATTTACTTGCATAAATGCATCAAATCCATACATACAATAGCGTATTATAATAATCCTTACAAGTAGTTTGTAGGTTAGGGATTTAACTTGTGAATGCAGCAGTTGACAGAACTGTACTTTAGGGCTGACTGTGTCTGATGCAACAGTACATAGCCAATACATGAATAGGTAGGCCTGGCATCAGTTTTACTATATGTATGTGAGTAGGAGTAAGTTGTTAGCCCTAGTCCCTAGGTTGTCCGTGAGTGTGCTATGCGTTTTCTCTTAGCCAAAGCCATGCCATACTGGGCACACCTACATCTGCCTACAGAGACATCATCAGGGGGTTCCTCCTCCAAGTCCTCCTGTGACTGTGGCTGTGGTGACCTAGGCAGTGGTGGGGGATGTGTATCCCTTCCATTTGCTAATCCTGCTGCAGCTGTTTTTGCAGGAGCATATTGTGTAGCATAGCACATACTGTGGACATATATGCATATGTGGCTAGACAGTACCGCAAGGCTCCACCATATATATCGTGGCACTGGAACCGTGACTTCAGAAGCCCAAATACATGCTCTATGATGTTCCTAGTTTGTGCGTGTGCTTCATTATGGTGTTCTTCTGTGGGTGTATGTGCATTTCTAATGGGTTTCATCATCCATGGTAACAGGGCATAGCTAGCATCCCACAGTAAATGGCCATGTGGGATGTCCACCCTAGCAAATATCTGGTACAGCTGTGATGAGTGCCAGATATGGGAGTTGTGCTAACTGTCAGGGCTGCCAGCACACACATTCATGATAATCCCCTGGGCATTCCATATGACCTGGCAATTGATGGAGTGGTACCTCTTGTGGTTGATATAGATTCTACCCTCCTCACTGTGTGGTGCCTTGATGTGTACATGACTGGAATCTATGGTACCCAAGCATATACCTTTCACTTACTTTGCAGTATACTACATGCTGCCACTACTATGCCCTTTTCCCCACTGTAGTGCGATCTGGGAGTTAGTATATATAGTTAGAGGGGCCTATGGGTTTCAGTCAAGTGACTTTTCAGTCTTTTGAAAATTCAGTCTTATGGTCTCAGTAAAATAAGTTTCAATCAAATGAGGTTTCTATCATATGATAGGGATCTATATATAGCATTTATATCACGTTATCAAAAGATGAAAATAGCGAATGCTATTTCATCGGCCACAAAACATCTAAACATGAAAATATCGAACATTCAGAACAGCAGATTTTTTTCCATGGAAAAAATTTGCTGATCCGAAACACATACACACAACACAAGCACATCAAACAAACAGCAACCACACACACACACACACACACACACACACACTTAAATTCCTACATCTAACGCTACACTAAACTAAACATACACTACTATCTACCCACTTACCTTAACCCAAACCCTAACCCTAAGGTCCATCACTATTGCACACTCACCTAACCCACGCCCTAACCCTAACTCACTTAAACCACCCCAACCCTAAAATCTGTCACTAACGTACACATGCCTAACCCGTGCTCTAACCCTAACTTACTTAACCCGCACCTAACCCTATCATACAAACAATCGCACATTTACCTGAACCCAACCCGTAACTTTCCACCACAGCACTAAGAATAGCGAAACCACAGAAACGGCCAACCAAATTCTTTCCCGAGGAAAGAATTTGCTGTTCTGCATCTTCACTATTCTTAGCATTTGCTGAATAGTGTTTGATATCAGAACATTCAAAGTTTTAATACTTTGATGTTCTGATATAAACCCTATATATACAAATATCTATATATATATATATATATATATATATATATATATATATATATATATATATATATATATATATATGGTTCCCCTTCACATGACCGAAGTTCTGTAAACTCGAAATTCATAAGCCCAAAACCAAAGACTCGAATTTACAAAACCTCAAAAATATGAAGGGGAACTAAAAAAAAACAGACACCTTTACTTAAATATTCCTACTCCGAGATCGCACTACAGCGGGGGACAGGGAAATCTTCTGGTTTGTGCTATATGCGTAAGCGCAAACTGGAAGATTTCCCTGTCCTCCGCTATAGTGCGGTCACGGAGCATATAGATTTAGCTGCGAGGATGCAGGGGGACCTTGCCCCTTGCAAAAAGGTAAGTCAACTCTTTTTTTTTAAGCTCTAAACTTCCCATTCACAATTTCGAGTGAATGGAAGTTTGAGAGTCTGGGCTCGAGCTTATGGGTTTCAAGCTTCCATTCATTCGATCTTGTGAAGGGGAACTATATATATATATATATATATATATATATATATATATATATATATATATATATGGATTCACTTCAGAAGCTCGAATCCCCAAAATCTCGAATTTCATATAACCGAGACCAAAAGATCGAGTTTTGGAAACTCGAACGTCTGAAATGAAACCATAAAAAAACAAAAAAACTCAAACACCGCTTTTGCAGGGGGGCTTTGCCCCCCTGCACTCCCCATGTGGGGGGCTGTGCCCCCAAACCCCCCCTACTTAAATATACCAACTCCGAGATCGCGCTACAGTCGGGAAAAGGGAAATCTCCCATTTTGCGCTGTATGCGGAAGCGCAAAAATGGAGATTTCCCACTTCCTATCAACACAGCAGAAAAGATAAAAACATTACGTGCACACAGACCATACAGGAATCCTTGCCTCTGTGTGCACGTAACATTTTAATAAAAGTAACTTCTTATTTTTTAACACTTTACATATTCGATTTACTGAAATCTCGATCATATGGTTTCGACCATATGCAATTCGAGATTTCAATAATTTGATTATGTGAAGTGTTCCCATATATATATATATATATATATATATATATATATATGTATATATATATATATCTATACAGATATGCGTATGCATATTTGTTTTGTTAACCCAGTCACATCATCATAGCTATCATCATCCTCCTTTTTCACAATTTGTTTCTACACAGAATTGGGGTGTCACATCAAATGTAAGCTGTCTTATTGTGTGCCACTCTCTTACCATCTCTGACAATTATGCCTGAGTTTAAGAGGTCTTCTCTCCTGCAATCCATCCATCTCTTGTCTAGACAGCTTCATATTATTCTTCTTCCTTCAGGTGTTTCTCAAATCTTGTTTAACATATCATCACCTTCATCCTGGCATATGTTACTGAGACACCATGTTCTGTTCTCCTTGTCCTTCTCTGCAATTTTTGGCTAACTTGGATTCTGCCTTGATGCCCTTATTTCTTCATTTATGCCAATGTGTGCATCCTGATACCTATCTCAGGCACTTCAGCTACCTTACCTTATGCTTCAACAGATGCTCTGGCTTCACTGTCCAGGTCTGTCTGTTATACAAAAGCACCGTTTACATCACTGTTTTGTAGACCTTATTTTCAACTTCTTTGGCACTCTTCTGTCACACAGTACCCCTGCACTCTGTGCCAGTTGGCTGCAGTGTCTACTTCAAACTTTAACCTCCTCTTTTAGACTTACATACTCTTTAACCCCATCTTGCAAACACTCAAAGCTATTAGCTATTATCCTGTTTCCACTATTTCCCCTTCTATTTCTATTTTCAGTTTCTCTTGATTTCTTCCATTTGCTGCCATGACAGCTGACTTGAATGAGTTTCATCCTATGTGCTTTCAGCTTTGCATTCCAGTTTTGTATCATTTGCATTAGTTCCTATTCAGAAAGGGGTCTACTTGTAATGGCATTGACATTTCATCTGCATAGAACACTTTACAGACCTTTCAACTGTCTGGACTTTTGCATTATGTCCAAATTTTTGCCACTTTTTTTGGTCTACTGCTCATAAAATTTGTGATTTTTTGGCAAATCACTGAGGTTTGCAGTTTGAAAATAATGAATACATTTGAGTTTCAGACTTTATATTTTTCAAAAAATTCATGCTAACAAAAATCGTACTATTCTAGCAACCTCTACATTTATGAGCAGTATTTAAAATGTGTCCCTATTTTTGGCCCTTTGTCCCCCCATTATTTTAGGCTTTGTCTGGATTTCTTTGTACTAAGAGGTTGAGAGGTAGTTTGTTGATATGCCCTCTGTGATCTGTTTGCTAATGCAATATTTCACACGCGTGGGCTCAGAGTTAAAACATGATGCACACCCACTCAACTGGGAACGCTGTTGTGAATCCAGATATTGTCTGTACCTGTGTTATTTTGTCCTTATACATAGTCTGTACAAATTCCATCAATGTTACCTGGAATTTAAACCATCTCAGGACTGCCCAGATCAGCTTTCTTGGAACTTTATCAATTGTTTTTTCTAAGTTTAAAAATGCATATTTTGATTCTTTCCTCATCTTCAGCCTCTTCTTATTACCTGTCTCACTGCAAACATTCGGACAGTTGTGCTACATTTGGAACTGAAACTAAACTGCTCATTTTCCATCTAACTTTCTTCTCCTCTGAATATGAGTTTGTCACGTACCATCTACTGCACTTTCCTGCAGTGAGAGGAGTTTGGCACCACAGTGCTATGCACAGCTGTTGCTTATCTTAACTTGATTTTTCCTTAGTGCTCATTGCAGATGTCCTTACATTCACTTCTGCAGTATTATAGACTATATGGGATTCCTTGCTGAGGAAGCCCAACACCCGACCCGTGTTCTAAAGACTTTTGAATTTAAAAGGTATGCCAAATGTCACCATATGCTCCCTGCATAATGTAGGGCATAAAGGTGACATTCTGGCTTACCAAAAACAGAACTTCTTTGCCACCACTCTTAATGTATCTTTTCCACCATCAGTCTGTTTACCTGAATCTGTTTTCTGCCAGTTGAACACATTTTCATTCTGCAGGGACTTCCTAATCCTGTTTGTTGTTTTGGCAACATAAGTGCCCCATTGGGGATTTTGTTTTTTCTCATTTTTTTGTGTTCCTCATGGTTAATGTTATCCAGGAAGGCTAAATGCCCATGTGGAAGACAGATTCCCTATAGTGACCATCAAGATATGTCTTTTTGCTTATAACCATACATCTTGTTCTATTTGTCAGGCATTTGTTCCAAAAACCCTTCACAGTAGACTTTCTTCCCTTTCCTTGTATCTTGAGAACCAGCATCTTAGGCTTCTCAGTAAAGATACAATTGTAGGAATCTCCCACTCCAAGGGCAGTTGTTAAGGAGGAAGAAGGTAAAAAGGTGCAACTAGAATATTTTGCTGTCCAGCCTCTGCCAGGTGTTTCTCCTGAAGTGGTTATGAACCCAGAGGATTGCCCAGCTGTGTTGTCAGATTTGTCTGCTGTGACCGTGTTGGAGGCTGGTGAGGATCCGCCTGGCAGCACACCCGAAGAGGCTTTGCAGGCATCCATCTTGGATATTGAGAGGGAACCACAGTTGATTTTTTTGGAGGGGCCTAGGGGAGTTCCTCAGTTTTTAGTTGGGAAAAAAAGTTGCTGCTACAATTCTCGACTGATGTTCTGGATCCGACCCTTCTCAGGACATTCTCTTAAAAAAGAAACAAAAAATTAAACATGTTTCTTCTGCTTCTAGGTAGCCACAAAATGAGTGGCAGTCTTTTACTCAGGAGTTATTTTCTACCTTAATGTCCTTAAAGCCTCCTCATGGGGTTTCATTTCCTGCTCCTTCTTTGTCCTCTATTCCTTTTAAAAGGCCTAGAGACCAGGATTCTTCTGAGGATGAATCAGATTCCACTGATGATTCCCTAACTTATTCTACTCAAATTTCTTCTCTTTTGGGCTATGGGTCAGAGGAGGAGGAATCTATGCATCCTGATTGTCCTTTTGAGGAAATTTCCTTTGGGTACACACTCTCTAGGATGATAGATTTTTTAAATGGGATAGTACTCAAGGCTCTGATATCATAAAAGGTACTATGCGTTGTTGCAGTTGGACTCTCCAAAACATGCGGCTATTCCTCCAGCCTTGGCTGCTTTACTGTATGCTTTCTCCACTGCCACTCAGGCACCTGATTTTCTCCACCCTGCTCCCAGGAAGCCTGATAGGTTTTAAAGGGTTCATGAGAACTGTTGTTTTTTATATAAATGTCCTGCTGCTGACCCTTTGGTAGTGTCCATAGCCACTGATAAGCCATCTCAATTGCTTATTTCACTAAGATTATTGCTTTCTTACATGGACAGCAGAACTATGAACAGCCTGGGCAAAAGCTTTATACTTCAGCCAACCTAGCTTTTAAAGCTACTGCTTATCAGGCCAATATGTCTAGGTATGTGTTGACTCTTCTTTCTCAGGCCTGTCAACTTATTTATTATTTTCCAGACTATAAAGGTAAAACTTCAGCTCTTTACTTACTAGAGACTTCATCTTAAGTTGTTTTTCATTTTTTTAAATGTAGTTATGATGTGGTAGATGCCTCTTCTAGGTAGCTGTTTTTGGTTCAGTTATTCTTGGCTTAGGCTTCAACCTCTATCTGGTGATATTAAAGCTAGGTTGATGGATTCTCCTCTGTATTCTAATCTTTTGATTGTGGAAGCTGCTGCTGGTTTGTTTAAGTCCCTTCAGGATAAGGGTAAGGCCTTAAGGGAACTTAAGCATGTGATTGCTTCTCCAGTACCTACATTTCAAAGAAACTACCCTGCTAAGCCTGCCCTTGTTTGAAGTCAATCACGTCCTTCTACTAAAGGTAAGAAGTGTGGCAAATGGACTTCTCTTGCTAAAGCTACTCAGTTTTTGGGGACTCCAAAGCCTTCCTTTCTTGACAAACCAGGTGCTGTGTGACTATCCATTCCTTTCCAGCCACATTCCTCATTCTCTTCACCTTTCTCTTTCTCTTCTGGTTTGTCTTCAGATCACTCAGGATTTTTGGGTTCTGTCAATCAATTGTCAAGAGTAATTCATGTCGTGGAAATCCCATCCTCCATTTATGGGAATTCCTCAGCCTCCTCGGGAACATCTTCCCTTTTTACCAGAGGTTCTTCAAGATCTCTTGTCTCAGGGTACTATTCAAGAGATGCCTGTATCCCAAAGGGGGTAAGTGATCTACTCCTGACTGTTTCTAGTGGCCAGAAAAGAGGGCACTTAGAGACCTGTTCTATACCTCTCTCATCTAAACACTTTTCTAAAGATACCTTCCTTTCAGATATTGTCCCTTCAGATTATATTTCCTGTCTTGCTCCCTCAGGTTTATATGGTGTCTCTGTATCTCAAGGGTGCTTATCTACATATTACAACCTGTCCTCTTTTCAGGAAGTTTTTGTGTTTCTCTTTTTCTTCCTAACATTTTCAGTACTCTGCTTTGAGCTTTGTCCTTTCTACTGCCCGAGGGTGTTCACCAAATGCTTTTCTCTTGTGATTGTCTTTTGCAAACTTTAAGAAATCGAAATATTTCCTTACTTGGATGACCTGTTGATTCAGGCATCCTCTCAAGAGACCCTTTTGCAATATCTTCATTTTGCCATATCCCTTCTTCAGAGCCTGGGGTTCATGATAAATTTTAAAAAGTCTTCTCTGACTCATTCTCGGGATCATGCTTTTCTGGGTTGCAGGATTCAGAAGGTGCCAATGCTTGCATCACTGCCCCCTCCAAAGGCCTTAACTCTCATTTCTTTCTTTCACACTCTTCTTCCTCTGGCTTCCATTAACACCAGGGAGTTTCTGAGAGTTCTGGGTTTCATGGCATCCACCGTTCTGATGCTTCCTCTTACCAAACTTCATATGAGAATGTTTCAGTTGTTTCTCAAGTCAATGTGGCTTTGACATGCTCATCCTCTAGAATTTATAGTTCCTCTTCTTCCTTGCCACAGACAGGAACTTCTCTGGTAGATTTAGTAGTTGTCTCTGAATCTAGAGATCCCTTTTTCACCCCACTCTTCCCTCTCTAGAATTGTTCACAGATGTCTTAGACATGGGATGGGGGGGGGACTTTTGGCTCCTTAAGGGAACAGAAGGTGTGGCCTTGTCAGCAGAAGGAGCACATCAGTGTCAAAGAGATGAGAGCTCTTTTTCTGGCTCTTCAGGCCTTTCAGTCTCTCTTTTCTCTCCAGGGCCTCTCAAGATATTCACAGACAATACCATGGTGATGTGGTATATCAGCAAACAGGGAGGAACAAGAACTTATCTTCTTTGCCAGTTGGCACTTCTGTTATGAGATCTTGCTGTCAAGTGTCAAGTGATGCTTCAGGCAATTTATATCCTTTCTGGTCAGAACATTGGGCAGACACTCTGAGCAGGTCCTTAACTCAGTCCCACAAATGGATGTTTCACAGGGATGTTTCTGTCACTTTCTGGATATTATGCACCAGTGGGATACTCCTCAAGTGGATCCTTTTGCCTCCCCTCTGAACAGACAATTTCCTCTGTTTTGTGCCAGAGTCCAACTTTCTCTGGTATGGAAGGTGGACGCCCTCTCATTCTCTTGGAAGGGGGTGTTTATTTATGTATTCCCTCATCTTCCTCTCATTCTGAAAGCCCTGTTTGAAATTCAACAGGATGCTCCCAAAATCTTGTTGGTGACTCCCTTTTGGCTGTTAAAATACTGGTTCTCTCTTCTTCTGCATCTAGCCAGGGTCAATCATCATAAGTTACCTCACAGGGTGGATCTAATCTCACAAGACAAGGGATCTCTTATCCATCTCCACTTGCCACGCTTCAACTGACACTGTGGGTGATATGGTTTTAATCCCACACAGACACCTTTTTTCTGAGGAAGTATTGTACGTCCTGCAGGAGGTTAGGAAACCTATGATTAGGAAATCCTACTTATCCAAATGGAATAAGTTTTCTTTTTGGTGTCTCTCTCATAACCTACACCACTTACTGTGGGTGCTGCTTTGGTTCTCCCTGATTTGTGTGAGTTGTTCAATGCTGGTTTGGCCTATTTTTCTATTAAGGCCCACCTATCAGCTACCTCTGCTTGTCTGCCTTTTTCTCCTCCATTAGGTGCTAGACTTTAGGTGAAACAATTTCTGAAAGGCATCCTTAATATTAGAACTCACAGGAAGCCTGTTCCTCCTCCCTGGGATCTTAATTTTGTTTTGGAGAAGTTGACTTAGACTCCCTTTGAGCCTGCTACTTCAGCTTCCTTGCAACATTGTTCCTGAAGACTGCTCTTTTGTTAGAGCTTGCTTCTACCAGATGGCTGTCTGAGTTGCAGGCTCTTTTGGCTTTTCCTCTTTTTTTTTGCTTTTCATGAGGACAAAGTGTCCTTGCGCACTAACCCTTCTTTTATGCCAAAGGTGGTTAATGGGCTATCTCTTAATCAATCTATTAATCTGACTATTTTCCCCCTCTCTGAAAACTGACAGTGAGAGGGTGCTGCATACTTTGAACATGCATAGGTAATGTTAAGTTTATTTGGATATGACCAAGGCTATCAGAAAATCTGATCAGTTATTTGTTTCTTTTCATCCTTTATCTTTGGGATGTGCTGTATCCAAACAGACTATTTCTTCTTGTATTTCTAAGGCTATTTCCTTTTGTTACACTTTTCATGGCAAGAGCCTACCTGTTTTCAATTAAGGCTCATTCTAGTAGAGCTGTGTCTTCTTCTTGTGCTTTTTTTCAGAACCTTAAATACTAATTCTGTTCTTGAAGCAGCTACCTGGACTTCTGTGCATATCTTTACCAAGCACTGCAAGTGGGATGGTATTTCTAGGACTGGTTTTGCTAGTTCAGTTCCTCATGTTTTTTTTAGGGGATTATTCTGCCCCTTCCTCCTCCCTAGTTTCTTATTTGAGCTTTGACACTAGAGTATTCACTCCCTGCCTCCATCCCCCTAGTTCTTTACCTTCTTGGATGTACATATTACTCTTGGGTTCCTTGGACTGGTGCTCCTCCTAGGGCTATCAGTTCTGTTTTGGGTAAGACTGAATGTCATCTTTATGCCCTGTGTAATGCAGGGAGTGTATGATGACATTTGGCATACCTTTTAAATTCAGAAGTCTTTGGAAGACTGGTTGGACGTCAGGCTTCCGCTGCAGGGAATCCCATACTGTTAAGAATACTGCAGCAGTGAAGGCAATCACATCTACTGTTATGGTAAGATTTCACACAACTCTACTTTCTTTTATGATGGATTGTTTTTCGTCTTTTATTGTAGGTTGTGCATTCAGTGATCCAGCTTTGTGGGATTTCCTCAGTCAGAAGTTGATTGAAATACTCCTTTTATCTACCTTTGATGTCTTCTGGACTGGTGAGTAGAGTTGTTGGATTCCCTTAAAAACAGTCCCCGGGATTCAAGAAGCTCAGGGCTAGGATGGTTTTAGCCTTGCTCTGAGCGTCCTCACAACATGTATTGTGCACAGGAAACATGTGTGAGTGCAGGGGGCATGTACAAGTGCTCTACGGAGGCGTAAACATGCCCCGATACTTGTAAAACCTACTATGCCTACTAGTAGAGCCCGCCCCTAATAGTAAGTCAGTAAGTCAGTGTCCATGGATACCGAAATGTATGCTAAGCATACAAGTGTGCCCACGAAAAGTGAAATAAAATCAAAGTAGTAAACATACAAGCACATAGTGGAATGTAGAGCCCTATCCCTAGAACTGTCACAATTAGATTCCATGTCCCCGTGTCCCTATTATACATTCGAATTGCAGCAATATCGAAGGTGTAAGCAAATGGCAGCATATCTGCATGTCACTGCCCTCCGACGAGCATAGCTTACACATCATATTCATTCAAATAGAGAAAAACATGCAGAATCAACGTAAGTGTCAATAGGGTAGTGTTTAGAGCATCTGCCTATCAAGCATGCAGTCACTGTTCAAGCCCAACAATAGCACGTATCATTTTCCATGTGGAATGAATGTCGTTTTGCTGTAAAACCGACATAAGAGTATCTCATGAGATATTTAACTTAAATATAATTCAAGCAAAGTGGCACTGTCATAATGAATAAAGTACTTGTAAGCAGGTGTAGGCACAAATAGTTAGCAGTAAACACATATAAGTACCAGTAAGCACGTCTGAGTGCACTTGCGTGGGTCTAAGCAGTGCCCAGCATAGGAAATGTATATAAGTATATACAGATATATATATATATATATATATATATATATATATATATATATATATATATATATATATATATATATATATATATGAAGAAAGAACGAAGTAACAATAAAGCATACAAAAGGAATGAGATGGGAATCAACAGCAACCCCAGTATTATATAGTGCTGTCATTATATCTCATATCCAGTTGGGCAGGAGTGAGCAAAGCACTGCTACTCACGCCACAGGCAGGATGTTATCAGTGGGAGTAACATTGTTGATTTGCTAAGTCTACTTTACACACAGAGGGTAGTCCCTGGTGGGACTACCCAAAAATTGATAGACCATTTGGCCTTCCCATCATTACACAAGCAGGGGCAGGTATGTTCAAGGACTAAATGGTGGGAGAGCCTGATAATACATTGGTTTGGACAACATACGTGTAGGGCCCCTAACGCTCTGGATAGGGCAATGTGTTGAGGTGTGTCATGGCTGCGATAACAAGTGGAAAATGGATGGTATGCATATATTTTGAACACGGGTGGGGTGGAGGAACTATGGGTATGAAATTATGGAGTCAGGCATGCCAGGGTTGAACGGGCTGGTTCTAATTTGACTCCCCGTGGAGGTCAGTGAGGTCGTTATAGGTATATATGCATACACACATGCAGACATCAATATGAAGAAGTACATTCTCTGTAACACATTCATTCCATTTGCAGACATAAATAACATGAATGTGCCCTTACAAACCTTGGCAGTAGATATAATAATAGGTTGTGCAGAAGAAGGACGGGGCGAAACTGCTAAAACACAGAACTGTGTACAATGTCCGAAGTCAGTGCTGTGCTGAAAATAATCAAATGTGAGGACTTCCCCACACATGGAATTATGAGTGTGATCTGCCTGCTACGGCAACGCCAATTACTAAACCAGTCTATTTGTAAAAGAAATACGCCAAACACGTACATAATTAGGCTCTCATGTGTAACGTGTGCGTTACCACATAGTCATACATATTAATTTATTGTAGTGTCATGTTAACTAGAGTAAGGATGTAATGAAGTATAGAGTCTAATCTTGACATAAACACATGCGTGTCCCATGTGGGACAACCCAAAAATTGTGAATAGTATTCTTTTGGTCGCTCACGTCACCAATCTTTGTGGCCTAAACATTTGGGAGTTCTGAGGATACGTGGAGTGAGTCAACCGATGAGATGGGTTTATAGGAATAGGGAGTGGCCAATGTGTGGTGGTGTGGATACACAGTAAATCCAACTGGAGAATGGATGACAGCAGTGTTAGGGAGGCATTGGGGTGTGTGTTTGGGGAACCAGGAGCCATGGGTATATGAGTATATATATGCAAATGAAGCAGCACAGCAATAGTATATTGGCTAGAGCAACCCATTCCCGTACCCAATCCCACTGTATCACATACCATCGGTAATCCGTACATGAACATATTGCAACATCTGTCCACAGTATAACCAGCAAAATATCAATTAAAATTAACTGAAGTGACGTGTTAGTGTCATAATGAAAAAGGCACTAGTAAGCAGGTCAAGCATATATAAACATCAGTAAGCATGCGTAACTGTGTTTGCGTGGGGTATGTATTGCTTTACAGACACAAATATATATACATATAAATAAATAAATAAATATATATATATATATATATATATATATATATATATATATTAATATATGGTTGCAGACATAGACATATACATATACATATATATATATATATATATATATATATATGTGTGTGTGTGTTTGTGTGTGTGTGCGTAGATATACACAGATATACAGCTATGATAGGAAATAGCACATAAGAATGACATATGTTCACCGACTATGCCAAAGGAAGTGAGGAGCCCAAGTAAGAAACATGAAACACGTAGCATGACCTTCCACCCCCCCCCCAGCCGACATGGGAAACATACATACAAACAATGTAAAGAGTCCGCTGCTCCCCAGACCACAGGCAGGATACAACCGGGGGTTACACAGTGCACCCGTGAATTCTATTCTTGGAACACAGACTGGAGCATCCCTTGCGGGACACCCCAAAATTTGCCAAGACCAAAAGAAGGTGATAGACTGACCATTCTGGCTGGCGTGTATACATATTCGGAATACAAGGGTGGGAAACCCTGATGACCCATGGGCCGAGACAATTGTATGAAATGGGTCCCATGAACTGGAGAGTGAGCAGCGTGTAGTGGTGTGTCCAGAACAGACCAGGACCCAGAGTAAGGGTGGGTGCTGTTGAGGAGGTGCGGGTGGGGGAGCTATGGGTAGCTACTTATGGGTCTAGGTGTGCAGGTGTTGGCTGATGTGGGCCTATATGAATAGCCCTAGGGATGTAAGCGAATGTGTTCACTGGGCAGAGGCATCACCCAATGAGCAGTCACACCCACTACGAGTCCGACTGCAGCAAAGTGTAATCTATATGGCAAGGAACGGAATAGGCAGATGTAGACGTATATATGTAGAGGTATGTGTGTGTATATCTACCAATAGCGACATAGAGATAAGCCTCTCCCTCTCCATAGTACAAATGTATACATACAGAGACAGAATACAGATACATACCCACATATAAATATATACATATGCAGACACCCATAGACCCATATGTTGTGATATATATATATATATATATATATATATATATATATATATATATATATATATAGACAGCAAAATATAAATATACATGTATGCATACATATACAGATATATCTGTATATAGTAATGTATATATATATATATATATATATATATATATATATATATATATATATATATATATATATATATATATATATATATGTGACTGTAATTATACACATGTATATAGCTAGGATATGATACAGCAGTTACGAGTAACATATGTTCACAAGCCATGCATATGGGGGTGAGGGGTCCAATAAACAAACGTGTAACACGTAGCATCAACCCCCCCCAGCTAGGCCCGTGAGACATACAGACACATAATAAATGTAAACACACCACTGCTTCCCAGACCACTGGCAGGATACTACCATTGGGAGAAACCTGCCGGGTCTAATCTTGAAACATAGACATCGACGTCCCTTGTGGGATGCCAAAAATTAATGATCGGAGGCAGTCCCGGTAATGACTTATCAAACCGGCCCGTAGATGTACATGGATCAGTAGGTTGTGCAAGCCTCATAACCCATGGGTCGACACAACCTATGACATGTGTCCTGACATGGGGGGAGTGGGCAGTGTGTAGTGGTGTGTTTATAACCCACCTGCACCCACAGTAAGGATAAGTGCTGTAGAGGAGTGGCAGGTGGGGGAACTATGGGTATGCAATTATGGGCCTAGGCGTGGTCATATTAGGACCACCCCGGGGATGTAAGTAATATTCCGAAATGGGCATAGCTGATGGCCATACCTCTCAACCCCTAATAGCACATCCACTGGACCGGACATAAACCATTGGGTGAACAAATAGGGACCATACCTCTGAACTGTCCCCAGTTTCCATGGACGTCCCAGATTTCGACACAGTTTCTAACTCTGCCCCACATAATCCCTCCTAAATCTAGTGACATTTAGAGGAAAGGTGGTGAATTACATGTAATGAATAACGACAACAATTAAGAGTTATAAACATCATTTACCTCAGCAAATGTGTATGAATTCATATGCTCTGAGTCTGTCAATGTGTCAGGTTAATAGCACCTATAATTTAAATGTGTCCCTGATGCTGTTATGCCATGTCCCTGATTCAGTTTGTATATTTCCCCAATTGGATGAGAGATTTGATAAGGACAGAAAGCACATATTCCACTGACAACCTTAGAAAGAAGATTGAATATTAGGTATGCAGTAGCATGACTCGGCTGAAAGATGTGGATTCCAAAACCCAATTACTTGTTTGTATCGAAGAGTGTCAGTTCCCATGTATTAGCCAGATGAGTGCAGATTGTAAGAGGAACACACCAATAATAGGAATCAAACTCTGGACAGATCAAGGATTTTGTTCAGTCGAACGGCATGCTGTCGCCTAATGGGCAGCCATTCCCGATACTGTTGGCATGTAATCTGATGTAATAGGCATCACAAGGTAATATAGTAGTCCTCACTCTCACGCAGGGGCGTGAGTGTCAGATGCAAACACCAAATGCAGTGCATTTGGAAGTGCGGGAGCAAGCGGGTGTAAGCCTGTTTGGCAGCCAGTATGCATGTATTACACTGGTAAAGCAATGTAGAGGCTAACTGAGTGTAAGAAACTGTAACCAGAGGTTAGCATTGTGCAAACCGACGCACACCCACTCACAACTGCTTTAATGTGCCTTAATTACACCCTATCCAATGCACTTGTTCTGCCCAGCAACAAAATAAATGGCCTCTGCAAGGCTCAAAACCAGGACCCTGCACACACAGCTATTGTGATTTACCACTAAGCCATGGCAGATATACAGACATCAGACCTTATCACAAACATATCATCCAGCGCAGTCATTCAACAGTATAGGAAATGTATTCCATCATGTAGATGTATGTGTAAGTGTTTATGTCCAACATATAGATACAGACATATATATATATATATATATATATATATATATATATATATATATATATATATATATATTTATATATATATATAGATATATAGATAGATAGATATATCAGGAACATCTCATGTGACAACAAAGCATTACAAAGGGATGAAAAGGGAAACACCAGCAACAGCTGTATTATGTATTGGTGTCGCCCTATGTAATATCAAGACTCCCTCGGACAGACGTGTCAGTCATACATGCAAACATTTGTACATTGGCCATATACATCACTCTGTGCATGTCATTCACATTAACACAGCAGTTCCTGTCCAGTCATTATGTGAGAACAGTACTCTTGCAAGGTGCTGTGTGCGACATCGATCATCATGATAATTGTAAATGGGGTAACCATAGAGGGACTTGTAGTGTTCTGTGTATAATGGGGTCGTCCACATCACGTGTACCTGGAACATTTAGGAGTCATGTGCATACTAGGATTGTGCGCCTGAGAGACACGGGTGAGGACAATTGGAGTATGTTGTGATGCATATTAAAAGGGTTACATGTGTCCAGTGGACATGTGTGTGAAATGGACAGCTATGTATGGGGCAAATGTTGTTCTAGGAACCTATTGGCCTTTTGTATCCATAGGGTGAGAGCGGGATGTGGGGGAAGGAGAGTAGGTATGCTTGTGGAGGATAGGTAGGGTAGGATGACAGACGGGACAGCATACAGGGTCAGTATATGACACATGTGGGGGAATACACCTCGGACGGGGAGGGGTGTTTTGCATTTACAAGCCCATAAGCCCCAAGATGGAAACAGTGGGATGGAGGTTCCCAGCCATGAGCAGCCACCACTGCACCAAAACAGCTGCTAAGGTGGCAGTGCTGGGGGCTGTCTAGTGGGGCAGCCTCACCCTGTAAATGTGACACTCTGCCCTTGAGCTGGCGTATCTGGCCTTGAAACCTCTTAGTGAGCCCCCTATGCACCACGTCCAGGACTGTATGACAGCGGACATGTCCCTGTCTGGACCTGCTCCCAGGGGGCACAAGCCCCATCCTCAGTGACTGTACCACCAGAAGGTGGCACAGAGCCAACAAAGGTGGAGGTCCAAGGCTGGGCCCTAGATGTGCATGGCAAGCTGAAGTGGAACAGGAGGTTCTGCTGGGACCTCCAAACCCATACAGCCTATGGTGTTGCAGTTTAAACACAGATATGGCTTAGTAATAGTCAACAGCATTCAGGATTCCTTACAACATGCATGCATAGGTAATGGCCATCAATCCAACACAACAGATGGTATACATTTGCAGAGAGAGCACAACACGTGCATATATACTGCATGACATCTGTACAACATGTAGAAGACTTGTGGCTGCAGCTATGAACAGTGGATCATTATTGGCATGTCACTGAGAACCCCAGACAGTGTCTGCCATACCACTGTTTCATGTGACATATGTCCAATCAGGGATGCGATGGCAGTAACTCATCACTATCACCATGTACTGGCTGCAGTCCTCACACTATGCTCCTGCTAGTCACAGATGTGTGTTCAGTGAGTAACACAGGAAACAAATGGTTCTACACACTGACCAGTCCACAGATGGCCCTACAGATCTGGATCCCTCACAAACAGAGCACTGTCTTGTCAGTTTTAAAACATGCAGAATAACCATTACCACACACACACACCTTGTTAAACAGGCAGTTGTCTCATTGAAGCATAGTTACACTTACATGCTGTAGTCATGTCTAGCACATCACCCTCCTGTCTTTAGGCTATTTCCCCCTGTGTATGTTGTTTGAGGAACATCCAGATATCATCTGTGATGCCATTTACTAAACACCATATCCAGATACCACTCACAGCGACTGTCACGGGCAAACACCAACATGATGTTCCTAGATATTGTACTGTGTTTTTCAATTGACTGGCTATGGGAACATCACCACAGCTGTTCCACATGCAATCAGTTAGAGGAGGACTGCAACAGGTGCAAAGACCATCACCCAAACATGAACATTACT
>NC_056732.1:919139842-919144842 GCF_019279795.1 Protopterus annectens
GTATCGAAGAGTGTCAGTTCCCATGTATTAGCCAGATGGGTGCAGATTGTAAGAGGAACACACCAATAATAGGAATCAAACTCTGGACAGGTCATGGATTCTGTTCAGTCGAACGGCATGCTGTCGCCTAATGGGCAGCCATTCCCGATACTGTTGGCATGTAATCCGATGTAATAGGCATCACAAGGTAATATAGTAGTCATCACTCTCACGCAGGGGCATGAGTGTCAGATGCAAACACCAAATGCAGTGCATTTGGAAGTGCGGGAGCAAGCGGGTGTAAGCCTGTTTGGCAGCGAGTATGCAAGTATTACATGGGTAAAGCAATGTAGAGGCCAACTGAGTGTAAGAAACTGTAACCAGAGGTTAGCATTGTGCAAACCCATGCACACCCACTCACAACTGCTTTAATGTGCCTTAATCACACCGTATCCAATGCACTTGTTCTGCCCAGCAACAAAATAAATGGCCTCTGCAAGGCTCAAAACCAGGACCCTGCACCCACAGCTATTGTGATTTACCACTAAGCCATGGCAGATATACAGACATCAGACCTTATCACAAACATATCATCCAGTGCAGTCATTCAACAGTATAGGAAATGTATTCCATCATGTAGATGTATGTGTAAGTGTTTATGTCCAACATATAGATACAGACATATCTATATATATATATAGATATATCAGGAACATCTCATGTGACAACAAAGCATTACAAAGGGATGAAAAGGGAAACACCAGCAACAGCTGTATTATGTAGTGGTGTCGCCCTATGTAATATCAAGACTCCCTCGGACAGACATGTGTCAGTCATACATGCAAACATTTGCACATTGGCCATATGCATCACTCTGTGCATGTTATTCACATTAACACAGCAGTTCCTGTCCAGTCATTATGTGAGAACAGTACTCTTGCAAGGTGCTGTGTGCGACATCATCATCATGATAAATGTAAATGGGGTAACCATAGAAGGACTGGTAGTGTTCTGTGTATAATGAGGTCGTCCGCATCATGTGTACCTGGAACATTTAGGAGTCATGTGCATACTAGGATTGTGCACCTGAGAGACAGGGGTGAGGACAATTGGAGTATGTTGTGATGCATATTAAAAGGGTTACATGTGTCCAGTGGACATGTGTGTGAAATGGACAGCTATGTATGGGGCAAATGTTGTTCTAGGAACCTATTGGCCTTTTGTATCTGTAGGGTGAGAGCGGGATGTGGGGGAAGGAGAGTAAGTATGCTTGTGGAGGATAGGTAGGGTAGGATGACAGACAGGACAGCATACAGGGTCAGTATATGACACATGTGGGGGGAATACACCTCGGACAGGGTGGGGTGTTTGGCATTTACAAGCCCATAAGCCCCCAGATGGAAACAGTGGGACGGAGGTCCCCAGCCATGGGCAGCCACCACTGCACCAAAACAGCTGCTAAGGTGGTAGTGCTGGGGGCTGTCTAGGGGGGCAGCCTCACCCTGTAAATGTGACACTCTGCCCTAGAGCTGGCGTATCTGGCCTCGAAACCTCTTAGTGAGCCCCCTATGCACCACGTCCAGGACTGTACGACAGCGGACATGTCCCTGTCTGGACCTGCTCCCAGGGGGCACAAGCCCCATCCTCAGTGACTGTACCACCAGAAGGTGGCGCAGAGCCAACAAAGGTGGAGTTCCAAGGCTGGGCCCCAGATGTGCATGGCAAGCTGAAGTGGAACAGGAGGTTCTGCTGGGACCTCCAAACCCATACAGCCTATGGTGTTGCAGTTTAAACACAGATATGGCTTAGTAATAGTCGACAGCATTCAGGATTACTTACAACAGCATGCATAGGTAATGACCATCAATCCAACACAACAGATGGTATACATTTGCAGAGAGAGCACAACACGTGCATATATACTGCACGACATCTGTACAATGTGTAGAAGACTTGTGACTGCAGCTATGAACAGTGGACCATTATTGGCATGTCACTGAGAACCCCAGACAGTGTCTGCCATACCACTGTTTCATGTGACATATGTCCACTCAGGGATGCGATGGCAGTAACTCATCACTATCACCATGTACTGGCTGCAGTCCTCACACTATGCTCCTGCTATTCCCAGATGTGTGTTCAGTGAGTAACACAGGAAACAAATGGTTCCACACACTGACCAGTCCACAGATGGCCCTACAGATCGGGGTCCCTCACAAACAGAGCACTGTCTTGTCAGTTTTAAAACATGCAGAATAACCATTACCACACACACACACACCTTGTTAAACAGGCAGTTGTCTCATTGAAGCATAGCTACACTTACATGCTGTAGTCATGTCTAGCACATCACCCTCCTGTCTTTAGGCTATTTCCCCCTGTGTATGTTGTTTGAGGAACATCCATATATCATCTGTGATGCCATTTACTAAACACCATATCCAGGTACCACTCACATCGACTGTCATGGGCAAACACCAACATGATGTTCCTAGATATTGTACTGTGTTTTTCAATTGATTGGCTATGGGAACATCATCACTGCTGTTCCACATGCAATCAGTTAGAGGAGGACTGCAACAGGTGCAAAGACCATCACCCGAACATGAACATTACTTACAATACACAAGCTGCTGCTGAGCAGGTGTACACCTCCACATCCACCAGAGAGTGTATGAGAGGGACAGACAGAGGCAAGGTACATCAGAGAAGGGCTTGGAGACTAAAACCTAAGCATCGGCTGTCATACACCTATCAGTACAGGGGTGCAAACCCCTGACTGACTAGTCATTACTATTACAAGTGCATGCAGCTACTCCATGTGCCACAAAGCTGACATGTTGGTGTGCTGTAAGAATATATATGTGTGTTGGTGTATGACATCTGCAACAGAGATATAGTAGACATACATTAGGTGTAGCACACATGGCTGTCCACATGAACGGATGTCATTGTCAACACAACCACACTCTGTAATGGAATCACATTGACAATCTTTGCCAGGCCCATAAATACACTCCTAAACCACTTAGTTTGCCACACTGCAGTAATGCACAGGTATTACATGCACTACAAGGGATATCCGCAGGTTCTATGGGCTAGGGCATGTGAATGTCTTTGACATCTGTTGGTATGCCAATGGGAGTTACATTGGGAGTGACTGTGGTTGGGAGCAACACACCCCAAACGCAGACACAAGGTGCCAGTACTGACATGCATGTGTGCATTGCTTCATGGGTGTGTAGTGGTTGGCTGTGCAAGATGGCTGTACAAGGCTGGGTGAGGGGTAATCCTTAGCATCACACCACCTGACAATGGTGTGCAGTGTGGTACAGGGGTGTAGTGTCTGCAATGTCCCACACAGATGGGTATTGTATGAACTGTCCTGACATCCTGGTTACCATTGTGTATGGCCATAGCTTGCAATGCATGCCATGTCTGTGTTTGATAGTCCTTGACATGGACATTGCCAGGGATGTGCATGTCCCACAATAATGTACAGTGACATGTACAGGTGTACCTGGTTTGGCTGGCGCATGTTGTGTACACAGACTGTTATCCTCCAATATAACAATACTGGCCTGGTGTGGCAGAACCTGCTTATAGTCAGCAGGTTGACCCTGCACCTGCATTGATAGCATGATACAGGTATTCTCTGGTGTCAGTGGCATCGGTACATACAGGGCACATGTGAATGGCATTGTACGGCCTCTGTGGATCACATTTGATGGCACCACATATGTTGCAGGCATCCAGAGGGGAACATAGTGAAGGCACATTGTCCGCAATTATGTGCCTATTGTACTGCTGTACAGGGTGCCATGCCCTCTGCAGCCACACCATGCCTACTATCTGTTATCAATGTGCAGGGTACTAGCAACATAGCGGGATATTCTAGGCAAGTGTGTTTGTGTATGACACATGGGTTCAGGACATATTCCGGGTAGTAGTAGGGTTGCATACTTTGTTGACCAGGCCTTTTGCCAGATGTAGGGGTATGGTTTGCCAAAACAGTCCCTTGGCTGACTGTCATCTGTACTCCTTGTGAGGTGGACATTGTGACATATAAGATGGACACCACATAGGAAAACTACAAAATCTGCTCCCCGGCATGTCCAGTGGTTAGACACTCACAGCCACCTCAACACAGGCTCTGACAGTTAAACACACACACACACACACACACACACACACACACACACACACACACACACACACACACACACACACACACCTGCCATATCCTGGAATAGAATCCCTACCTAATTAGTGTATCACACAGCAGCATTATGCAGTTACAGCACATGCTACGGAGATTGCTGGGTTACTGCAGTCCCAGAGGTGTATGTCTAGGTGGGTGACATCAGCAGGATTTCCAAAGGTGATCATGTGAATTGTAAAGAGTGTGCTTACTCTAAAAACCGTAGTCCCTGTCTCAGGCAGACAAAGACACACACACAGTTGGTCTCTCTTGGAATAAGAACCCCTATCTAACTAGTTTATTACACTACAGCAATACGCAGTTACAGCACACTACGGAAAATACTGGGTTACAGTAGTCCTAGAGGTGTATTTCTAGGTGGGTGACATCAGCAGGATTGCTGAAGGTGGTCATGTGAATCATAAAAAGTGTGCATACTCTAAAAAGCATTGTTTCTAACTCAGGCAGACCGAGACATACACACACAGTTGGTTTCTCTTGGAATAGAACCCCTACCTAACTTGTTTATCACACTAAAGCAATACACAGTTACAGCACACGCTATGGAGAATACCGGTTTACAGCAGTCCCTGAGGTGTATTTGTAGGTGGGTGACATCAACATGATTGCGAAAGAAGGGCATTCCAAGTATACCGCGGGTTGTACATGTCTGTTACCTGCATGTACCTGCTGCTTACTGTCACAACACATTTACACCTGCTTAAAAGTGTCTTATGCGGTCCTAATTGACAGCATCATAAAGGCTTGCAGGTCTTGAACCCTGGACCATGCACACTGAGGCCACTGGACGTACCACTAA
>NC_056732.1:919147342-919324842 GCF_019279795.1 Protopterus annectens
CACAGTGATGTCATGGCACAGGTGACAACTGCTAGACCACAACAATGAGCCAATGTCCTGCTGTTATTATGATGAAGTTTTCCAGTGTCTACCATAACTTGTAACATCTGTTTTGTGTACAACATTATTATTTTTCCTCTATATTATGTTATTTCTCTATTGTGTAGGTCACAATTAATATCTTTTGTGCATATATATATATCAGGTTCTGCAGCAGGCTTTTTGGAGCCAACTATATTATCAATACAGTTTCTTAACTGATTTTGTTAACTTGGTTCTTACCAATATGAATAGTATATACATTACTATGTGAGCATCACAATATTGATATATTTTTGATATACTTTTGATATATCTATCATTATAGGCACTATTGCCATTGTATGCTTCTTACATCACTATATTAGTCTTGGATACACCTTTTTAGGCTTAGTTTGGAATATCAGTGGTTTTTACAAGCATTATTATGGCGTACTTGCAGGCCCTATAATCCAATTGTGCTTCACTGTGTTGATGTGTTGACTGTTTGTTAACATCATATTGATTTTGGCCATTTACTGGGCACATCTTTATACTGGTACTGTTTGTGTTGTACAACAGACTTACACTTCGAGAGGTCACCAACACCTAATTCCAAGGTGTATAGACTGCATATTCAGACTATTGGTTTGGTTCTTACCTTGATATCTCCTCTTGCTGTGCTGGCTTTGTGTGTGTGGGTTTTTTTCTCTGGTACAATAATCATACTTTTTTGGTAGTAAGTAGGGAATCTTGATGCGACTCAGGGGCTGATATCCATTATCACTATATATTATTATTAAATACTGATTCTCTGTCATAGTGTTTTAACTTGGTTTGTGGTTTCTGGTTTTGGGGCTTGTAACATATATCAAGCATGGACCTAGACAGTATCATTACTGGATTGTGTGCCGATCGGGAGGACATTGGAGTTTTCGGTATCCATGCCTCGCCAGGCAGCAATTCCAATGAATCAGTGGAACAATCAGCCATGAATTGTGAATTGGCATTTAATTCTCTTTCTTAGGGTCTTAAGAACCTGAGATCAAACATATGGCACTTATGTTTGTTCCGGGCATATTTACATAAAAATATAGCCCCAAGGGGTCTTCGTATTCAGTTACAACCATTGGTTGGCAGACAAGAAGACAGATTATCTAATGAGTGTTGTGAAGCCTTACAGAAAGGGTCCATGCTTTTTGTCAACATACTGGCTCAATATTATGAACGTATGATTGACATTAACCTTCAGGAAGTCAAAACTATGTGTTTAGATTGTAAAAGTTTTGAGTCTCAAACAACATTTCAAGACTCTATTAACAAGCTATCACAGGAACTCACAAACCATGATAAAATTACTAAAGATAGAAAAATCGAAAAGTTTAAAAGAGATTATATGGATTACCAAAGGGGGCACCCTTTTGACTCCCAGAGAACAGTGAAATTTATGGGTACCAGCTCCGGCTCCACATCTAATGTTCCCACTCATAGTCTTAACAAGAAAAGACCTCGGTCTATTTTGAAAAACAGGGATCAAACATATGCCAGCTCAACAGGGGAGGATTCCTCATGTACTGATTACGACAGATCCAGCAATAAGGATTCACCACATAGAAAAAAATCGAATAGAGTTATCCCTTTAGACAAGGTCCCAGGCGTAGGGGTGGACGCAAACACAGAAGTGGTAAACATGCCCAATTCCCTCGAGGGGTTGATCCAAAATTTTCTAACGTAAATCAGGAGGTCAATCAAAATGTTTTGAATTTATCTAAAGAAACTTTGTCCGTACAGCATTTACAACTTTTGAATAAAGGCTTGGGTTTTATCCCTGGGTTCTTTTGTAATGAACATAATACTGTCACTGATGTCATGAGTTTCTGTCGTAACTTGAATTTGAAACTGTTTTTTGCAGATAAAGACTCCCAAAGAACTGAGGAGGTTAGATTCATCAAATCTGATTTTCAACCACCTATGCACAAACATGTTTCAGTTTTTTTGCAAGCGGTACTTAGGGACCTACATTTTGCACACAGGAAACACGATATAATGAGATCTAATCTTTCTATACAGGAATCCACTGCACTCAATGAGCTCAGGGAGAACAAAAATATTGCCATCCTACCAGCAGATAAGGGGAGAGCCGTGGTTGTCATGGACATGAGTTTATACTTGAATGAGGGTCAATCTCAACTGTCTGACAAAAGATGCTACATGCACATGGCATATGATCCTACTACTCATTTCAAACAGGAAATAGATAGGTTTTTGAATCTTGCCCTTGAGGAGGGTATTATAACTAAAAATTGTGTTTTTCAGTTAACAGTTAAGGATCCTCAGAAACAAATCTTATATTTGCTACCAAAAATACATAAGTCCATTACCAATCCCCCAGGCAGACCAATTGTATCTGGCATTGGGTCTCTGATGGAACCTTTATCTGCCTTTCTTACCCAATATCTTAAACCATTGCTGTGTTGTGTAAGGGCCAGATTGCAGGATATGACCCAATTTCTACAGATCATACAGGACTGCCAACTTGAGCCGGGGTGGCTTATGTGTTCATTAGACGTCAAGGCCTTATATACTAGCATTCCACATTGGGCTGGCCTACAGGCCCTTCAATATTGGTTGGATAGGGCTGCTTTATACTCTCCAGGGTTCAACACATTGCTTATCTGCATGACAGAACATGTTCTCAACAAGAAAGTCTTTTATTTCCAAGGACAATGCTATTGGCAACTGCAGGGCACGGCGATGGGAGCTTCTTTTGCTCCCATTTACGCCGATTTATTCATGGCATTTTTTGAAGAATGTATGATCTATGACCCACTTCATAACATCTATTTGGTCGAAATAGACATTTGGCGCAGGTACTTGGATGATTGCTGGATGGTGTGGTGGGCAGATGTTAGGTATCTACAGGAATTTGTTGAATATCTTAACCAAAATGTATGGGGTATTGAGTTTACGGTAACATACGATCTCCAAAGCATTAATTTTTTGGATGTTACCATTACCAGAAATACAGACCATACATTGAACACTAGATCCTATCATAAATATCCTCAATATAACACTTTGTTGCATGCCTTCAGCATGCATGCAGGCCACACCATCCGCAACATCCCCAAGTCACAATTTATGCGTACTAAACGCCTGAGCTCGACACAGGGTGATTTTGATCAAGATGGTTTGGATCTCTATCACAGGTTTGCCAACAGGGGCTATAGACACCAAGATATTCTTAATGCCTGGAATTGGACTAAGAATGTTGAGAGAAAAACTTTGTTACAGTATCAATCCAACATCAGGGATTGCTCCACAAATATCATTCGGTTTGTAACCACGTTTGGTAGAAATTCCAATGCTCTTAAGGGTATTATCAATAGGCATTGGAATATTCTCATGGCCAACGAATATTTGAGAACAATATTGGATCAGAAATGCCACTTCTCCTACAGGAGAGGCAGAACTCTTGGCTCTCTCTTTTCACACTTCAAACACAAAGAAAGTGGGGGAGCAATACACCAACAAATGACTATATCAGGGGATATATTAGTAGGCACTTTCCCGTGTGGCCATTGTGGCTCATGCAAACAAGTCATTAAGAGCAAGGAATTTACTAGTCGTAATACTAGCAAAGTGTATCAATGCAGAATATTTGGCAACTGCAGCAGCAGTTGGCTGATTTATTTGGCAACTTGTCGGTGTTTAGCTTTTTATGTAGGTCAAACCTCTAGACCATTGAGAACACGGATCAATGAACACAGATCAGATATTAAAACCAGGAAAGATACCAATGCCCTGTACAGGCATACTCTCAAACATCCTGAAGCACAGTTTTCTTTTGTAATCATTGACAGAATTCTGGGTGACCGCAGTAATCCCCAGGGATGGCATAAAATACTTACTCATAAGGAACAACATTGGATCATTACATTGGGGGCTCTATTTCCCCCTGGACTTAACGACCACTTGTAAATATAGGGATAGAGGTGAGTATAGTTCATGTTTCAGGCTTATGTTAAATGATTTATATAACACATTTTTATCATGAATTATTATGATTATTGGTTTATAGTAATCTGTATGCCTCTATCTCTTATATTTTTCTACAGTTTTTCTTATGTGTCACATAGAATCCGATGAAGGGCAGTCACAGGTATATCAACATACCTGCTTCGATTATAGCTGAACCAAGCATTATGGAACCTTGGACCAAGCATGGATTCTCCAATCTGGCTACATCATCATTTATTAACCACATATTTTTGGTTGGAACACCTAGTGCACTTTTTTCATGTTCTTGATGTGACTCTATGGTTATGATTACCATTAACCATATTATGTGTTTTCTCATATCAGTTACATTCATGATATTTAATTTAATATAATATGTGGGGGGCATTCCATAATATTTTTCTTATCATTATCTGAAATTTATTTAAATGTTACATTTGTTATCTAATGTTAAGCCATGATTATATTTACAATTATGCATTATAGTAGTGTATATTTTTTGTGTTAAGCCATGATTGCATTTACTATTAGGCATTATAGCAGTGTATATATATTTTTTGTGTTCTTTCTCTTTAACCACACATTGGTTGCATTTTCCACTTGTCTCTCAGGTGGGGTGTGTCTATAAATGGATTGTATTTTGTGTGAAATGTTCATACACTGAAGAAGGCATCGGTTGCCGAAACCGGTCTGTCTTACTAATAAAGGGCTGTTTTCAGCCAGTTATATGTAATAGACTTAGTATTTTTATTTTTATTTGGTCACTTCTGGATCATATACTGCTGGCCTTGTGTTGTACAACTGAATGGTTTTGGCCGTGCATCAACCTACCTGAAAAGCATCATGATGGGTTGTGTTTTCCAGTGTCTGTCATTCCGGGCTGTCATGACCGAATGATGAGCCTTCAACACAGAGCACAAGCATCCATGTTACACGTGTGTGTGGATAATACCTAGGTCGCATTTACCCATATACTGCATTCCAAACCATATGTCACAAGATGGGTAGCAAACTGGCTAAAAAACAGAACCCATAAGGTTAAAATTGCTGGAGCCATGTCAGACTCAAAACCAGTCACAAGTGGTGTCCCACAGGGCTCAGTCTTGGGTCCACTCCTATTCGGCATTTACTTCTCAGATGTGAAAGCAAATATGGAAGGATTATGGCTGACAAAGTTTGCAGATGACTGCAAACTGGGTGCCATAGTTGATTCACCTGCCGACACACATCCTACAGAAGGGTCTCACTGAAGCGGACAACTGGTGCGGAATCATGGCCTCAAACTTAACCAAAAATGTATAGTCATCCCTTTGGGAAAAACAAAGTACCCACAAATTATCACGTAGACAATAACCCACTGAATACGGAAGAAGTAATCAGAGACCTGGGGACTCAAGTCGATAGTGACCTCTCCTTTGACAACCATGTTGCCAAAGTGGTCAGAAAGACATTCTACCTTGCCCATCTCATCATGAAGGATTCTCATCCAGATCAAAGGAGGTCATTGTACCTCTATATTCCTCCCTTGTCAGGCCCATGATTGAATATAATGCTCCATTTGGGATGTATCTCACCCGGCACATGCAACAACTGGAAAGACCCCAGAAGTACCTCACCAAGAGGATCATAGGTCTCAAACATGTGCCTTATCCAGCTAGATTAAAGAAACTCCAGCTCTATTCAGTAGCATACCGCCTGCTCAGAGGTGATTTGTGCCTAACATACAGGGCCATGTCCAACCAGGAATTGATGGACATGCTCCATCTCAAAAATCCAAATCCACCAGAACCACACGAGCTAAAGATTTCAACCTCTGCACAAATATGAATAGGACATGCTGGAGGGATAGATTCATAACACAGAGGTTACCCATACTCTGGAACAAAATCCCAGTTCATGTGAGACAGAGCCCTTCATTGGCACTGTTCAAGAAAAATCTCGATGCATGGATGGGAGATCGCAAGTTTACCCCGGGAGTTACCTCAGTGTCACTACTAGACAGAGGTATAGTTTACTAAATAATGGGGTCCAACATGTGTCACTACTAGAGAGGCGCAACTATATAGTATGGGGTGGCATAAAGCCACATCACTGTTGGGTAGGCTTATAAATGCCCCCGGGCAGATAGCCTAGTACACTACTATGAAACTATGAAACTATGAAATGTCCTACACACAGATATAACATCCTGACACCTACATGACAATTGCATTGGCTGCTTATGCTAACCCGTGCTAGATGTGTGGCTTTAGTAATCCATTTGCTCAATGTAGAACCTACAATGGGGAATACTGACATCTGTGCAGTGAGGAACACCTGTCTGAAAGCTCTGTAGTGCACAATTGCACTACCACCATATAACTCAGATCCAGACATGTGGGCGATAACAGTGGTATGGACCATTCCAGGTGGTGATGTACACATATTCGTAAAGGCTACTCACATGTAAAGACCACTACTCTGACATAACGCATCACAGATCAGTCAGGGACAGGTGACAGTGGCAAATGCTGCATTCTAGGTTGTATCCTCATATACATCCACCACCATCTTCCCAGACTACCAACACACATCCATATGTGGTATGACATAATATGGTGGACCACCAGATGACCCCCGATTAGTGGTCTGTACCTAGGCCTATATCAACTGTGTAAAGTACCCATGTACAGACACAGCTGCATAATGTGTTATGCAATGCAATAATATCACTGTTTGTAACCAGCTCAGTTGTACACATACCAGGGTCCCTCGGATGTTGTCAGCATTAACACGGTCGAGTGTTGCTGTACACCAGTAAACAACACCCTCATGGTTGGATATGATGTAACCGTACCTGCCCTGGATATGTATATCCCACACAGATACAACATAAATTACATTACCATAGCTTTTATTTACCTTTCCACATAGAGGTGGCTACAGTCATTACATGCATGCACATAGCAGATAGCATGCTAGCAGTACATAAGGTTCGATATCTATGTTGACAGAGGTAATATCACCTCTCTATGGGTCACCCATGACTCCTATCATATCATACAACACCCCATGTGGCATGTATGTCTTTAGACATGTCCACCTAATGCAATGCCTACAAACATACCCAAATACAGGACCGTAGGACCTACACAAGGCCTGCATTGATAGACTCAGGGAAATCCAGCTCTGCTCTGTATGTTCCTGAGTAGTCACAGGTGATATGTTCATGACATGTACAGCCATGTGTGGCCACAGCTCCTACATATACCCCATGTCAACAATTGCAAGCCATGCATGCTGTGTGCTGTCTGGACATTAGCCTTAGTACCACAATAGCCAGTACATGCTGGGGTGAGATGTTTATAAGCAACAGACCTCGCACATGCTTGAATGAGTGTACTGCCTAGCTCTAATAGAGCACATTGCTGGCACTCTTCCAGTACACATGAGGCGTGTGTGGCAAATATGATGGGCTCACTGTTGACCATTAAAGTGCCCCAGCTTCACCATGGCACTGTCAAAGTAACATTTTACAGGAGCATGACATGGAATAATGCTGTGTGTGTCACGCTGATATGTGCTATTGTAATGTATGTGCACATGGCTACTCGGTGAAAGTGGTGGTGTCCTACCACTACATGAATACAACATCCATTATGATGTAATGCTCGGCTATGTTTCACACATGGCATGGGGAAGGTGTAGAATGTATCCTCTTGACCTGCTAGTGCACGTACTGATGTAGATCGCATATGTGTACATGTATTGCTGTTTGTGTAGATTCCATGTGTGCGCAGTGTCTGATGTCTGAAGGGGACTGTTGTCTTAGTACATCATGCTGTTGCAATACAGCCTCAACATTGCCAGCTGTATATTGTGATATGCTCTAAGTACAGTAAGCCGTACATGAGGTATGGACAGATGTTTGGACATGACCACCAAGTAGCGGGGCTTTCTTGCCGATGAATGATTACTGAGAACAGCTCACTGATGTGTTACAACCAGTCCTACAGTAACCTGTGTACCTGTTAAGGTCAAGTTTTGTTAATTAAAGTGGAAGACAGACAATGTATAATACTGTAAGGTTGACACTGAAGGCAAACCACATGACACCTGTAACAGTAATACCTCCCCTGTGCATATATTGTGCATATATCAGCACATTTGTCAAAGGAAAGAGTCAGTAAGCATTGTACCAGATGCGATAGTGCTGTACTTCTGTGGTACCTATCATGAGATAGGCTAGTGTTTGATTCACAATACTGGCATATGTGGGTGTGTGTCCATATATGTCACGTATGATTGGGAATACATCCCACATGTTATCACTCTCTTGATCACTGTTGTTGACACCAGTACAGAGTGAAGTGTAGAAAGAAAGGCATAGGCAGGTGGTTAACCACACACATGTAAAGTGTCTGTATGTGTGTAACATAGGTGTATATCTTTGTGAGTGCCAGTGTGTGTGCGTGTGCGTGTGTGTGTGCGTGTGTGCGTGTGTGTGTGTGTGTGTGTGTGTGTGTGTGTGTGTGTGTGTGTGTGTGTGTGTGTATGGCTGTCCGTGTGTATGACTGTCCGGTTCCTGGAGTGAGGCTGTATTTTACCATAGTGAAATGTTAATGCCCCCTCCTCCCATCCACTCAAAGCAATCTAGCATCCCTGTTGATATCATCAATCGTAGATGGGCATACTAACCGCCTGTTAACATGTACTCCCTGGGGTGTGACCTGTTGTTACACAGCCTACTGATGGACCCCCCTCACCAACATACTCTCACTGCACTGTAGTATCCCTGTCGATGTCCTCGATCTTAGGCCATTCCAACTACCTAAACTTGTGTAATCTCTGTGGCAAATCTTGTAATTGCGTAGTACTATAATGATGATATGCACATAGGCAGGGGTCTCCTCCGAATACTGGCAACTGTGTGTGTGTGTGTCAGAGTATGTGTTACTGTGTCTGTGAATCCCTAAGTGTGTGGCTGTGTCTGTGTTTCCATGCTGTCATGGCAGTGGGTATTACCACTTCCCAATGAGAAGCCACTATATCCACTGGCCTTTACCCTTGTCTTCCAGCATACCACTTTTTTACCCACACCGCACTCCAGGTATCTATACCTGCGATGTCACCAACTATGGATGTGACGTCTCTGAACACAGTAGCTTACTACACAGTTATCATGCTCTTGGATCATTAGAACAGTAAACATAATTGAAACATGGGAGAATATAACTGTGATGTATGTGCATGCAAGTATTGTCATACTGACCTGTGAGTAGTCAACGTGCACATATGGGACTGCCGCGCACACCAACATCCCCCGGCACATGCAACTACACCTGAAAGAGGAAGGCAGAATGTCAGGATCAACATGCTGTTAGTGTTGTTACACATGATACATACTGTCAAATGTACAAAATGCACTGTACAACTGCAATATATGGTATGTCTGCTGCCTGTCAACACTACTCGACAATATTAATTTACAATTGTCTACCTAGTATGTTCACCCTGTGCATCAGACCATATGAACATGTCCCTGCACCGATGGTGTGGATGACAGGGATGCTGCACAGGCATCATCATATGCACAGGGTGATAATGTTTGCCAGAGGCCTAGGCTGTGCCATTGGATGACATCAAGCATGTGTGTTAGGGTCTGTGATATCAGTGGGTGTGTGTGGATGTTATGCGTGTGTGTGTGTTGAGGTGCCCTACATTTGTTTCCAGTGTGTGTGTGTATGCATGCACACAGGTCTGGCATGTGGCTGGCCTAAACAGGGGTAATATTGACAGCTGCAAATGGTACAAGGCAGGTTTCACAGTTCACTGTGTCTGACCATGGCCACGTGACCTGCACCTACCAGGGGTTGCACGGGAACTACCAGGCAGAGGTCCAGAATGGGTACTGTCTGATGACACATGTCCACTGGATTTGTGTCCCAATTGAGACAGTCCAGGACCATGTGCTCGTGGCCTGCTGTGTCCTGGTGTGGACTGCACAGCACCAGTTGCACTGCTGCTGCTACCGCCACTATGGGAGCGGGCATGTGCAGTAGCATGTTCATGTAGACCTTCAACAGGTGATGAAGCGGACCTGCGTCCACATGCCTGACACCTCACTCCCACCAGATGTTCCAGCACAGACATTCCATGCTCGAGGATTGACATGCCATGGTCAAGGACTTCCACCATGTCACCCAATCGTCTATCCAACACAACTGCAAGATGATGGTGAGCATTTGCAAGTGCCTGGATGTTGTCAGTTAATGAATGGGCAGCAGCTCTCTGATGCCTCAGACCTTCTCTGTTGTGCCATTCAGCACGTGCCTCCATTACAGCCCGAAACATGCATTTGGTGACTCCAGCTGATGTGCTTGGTCTCGCAGGGGCGTGTTGGCCAGTGGTCCTCCTACGAGCAGCGCTGGGCACATGCCTGTGTGGGACATCACCAGTCTGTTGACTGGGATCATGGTGTGCAGGCACACACACTTCCCTGTAACATGATACCACCCTCCAACTGTCCTTCCTGTATGGCTGGTGGTGATGGGATATGTGCAGGCAGGGGAATTGTGTGCGAAGATGAGGGTGAGACAGGTGAAATGGTAACCAATGGCACAGATTCAGCCCCTGACAGCCGTGCCTGTGCCTCAATCATACTATTTTCATCACTGCTAGAGTCTGTGGGGACATTAACATCAGGTGGACCGCAGGAGGGCAACGCACATACATCAACACCTGTGAGGGGAAGACAAGAACTGTACATTGCACGTTATACCAGACACACACAGACAGATAAACACACAGACAGACAGACAAAGACATACAGACACACACACACACACACACACACACACACACACACACACACACACACACACACACACACACAGACACACAGACAGAAACACACACAGACAGACCCACACACATACAGACAGATACACACAGACAGACAGACACACAGACACACAGACAGACACATAGACAGACACAGACAGACACACACAGAAAGACACACACTGACACAAACTGACACACACTGACACACATGCTACATGCAGGTGATATGGCAGATGGCAATCAGCTTAGACAATTATAGTTTCATCTTAGGCAGTTATAGTGGTACTTATCATACATCCCTGAGTTGCACACAACAGCATGCATGTGTTATAGCAGACGGCATGCACCTTACATAATTATAGTGGTTGTTAGCATACATACCTGTATTGCACCATTTGTGTTAATAGCCTTTGCCCCATACCTGCAACACAATGCATGCACTTTGCACTGTTATACTACACTGCCATGGTATGTGCAACATATACCACATGTTAACAGACCATCACTGACCTTTTTACATCTGTCACTGATGCTCTGTGTTGGCCACCACCCCTATGTGTGGGGACATGAGCTGTAGGGTATGTCGACTGCATACTATGTTTACCTGAGCCCTAGCTTACATATCTCCCCCAAAACAGTGCATGTCTGTTCAACATTATTCCACCTACCCCTGAGCTGAGTGCAGACATTGTGCATGTGGCTGTACACATATGTTTGACATGGCTGTCCCTACTTTGAAATAGTTCCACAGACCAGCACAGGTTTACAGTACACCGGCATGCTGTGTGGTGTATGACCTTGCCAATCACATGTAGTATGACATGTCTTCTACTGACGTGTTGAATGACATGCATACATGTGTAACACAATGCTGTCCTTTCCAATCTACAGTACGGTAATGGTGTCCCAATGCAAGAACATGTTATATTAACATGGGCCTTCAGCTGATGCAATGTTGTCTGTCCATCCTAGAAATATGCAGGGACACACTGCACATTGAGCTGATGTGTATAGCCATTGCAGGGCATTATGTGGCTTCACAATTGCTATACAGTGTGAGCTACTGACACAGTTCATAGCCATGACTATGTTCACATACAATACATATCTAATGTGGAATGTGACACATATCACCTAGTTGTATACACAATAAACCCTAATGTGAAATGTGTGACACAGGTCACAGAATGGTATACGACTGACACCCCTGCACATCTGCAACCATATTACTGATACCTGGCAACTATGCCCACACATGGCTAACTTACACATACTCTATGTCCCACATGCCATCTGTGCACCTCACACACATGAGGAGCAGGCATGACAGTGATGTATGACACCAGCATGGTGAATGTACTGTATCCGTGTCTTGATGTGGATGTATGTGTATGTTGTGCAACACATGTATGTATTTGGATACTGTATAGGTGAATGCTTCCATGTCATGACACACTTTAGTTGTTCAAGAGATGTTATGTGGTGATTACATGTTATGCCTACACAAGCTTTGCACAGGCCTGTTTGATGTTTAGTGTTTCACACCTGCAATATCACCATTTCACAAAGGCCATAGTTGTAGTTTGTCAAGCCAATGTACAACAGGGTGTGCACACATGTATATCACTTCAACTGTGTGTGTTGTTTCATGGCTCTGGCCATCCTCCATGGTCATGTGTACACATGTTCAGTCCAATGGATGTGATGGCCATCTTCTTTCACATGTCAGTGTTATCCCATATGACATACACCCATAGATGTCATATACCCCACTGAGGACAGGGTTATGCAGATAAAGGTGGCATGTATGGGATGTGAGACATGTTTTGCAGGATAGTTGAGCAGTGTTGCAGTCAGCCCACTACATGTCATGGACATGTCTGATAGCACTTGACATTGTGTGACATTCATAGCAAGGGTATACTCCACAAGGGTGTATCCTGTGGGCCGGGCATACTCCAGCTCCAACACATGTATTGTGTGTGCACACATATACTCTGTATACAGTACTGTTCATATTCCAACAGGTGTAATACTGATATATAGTACCTGTCCCTACAGTGGAACACACTTCCACCATTTTATTCACTGTTGTCCACACATCTAGCAATGGCAGTTTGGAAGGTTACTGTAGGTGTTTCATATAGTCTTCAATTGTTTCACATAGGTAAACAGTGTGATGCATTGCAGGTCTGACAAATGTCCATTAACAGGACCACCATACATGATGTGTACGTGTGTTATGGCAGATAGCATACTATTAATACGTTCCATGCATTATCAGGCCTGGTAAATAATAACAATCTCACCTGACACAGGCTTCTGTCACTGCAAAACACCAGAGGTACCTAAACAGGGGTGTCACAGCATTAAGATCATTATCCACACCTGTGTGATGGCTACAGGGTGCAATGTACATGTTAGCACATAAGCCAGTACAATACACTCTACTATGGAGTATGAACATCTGTGCATACATAGAATAGCAGACTATAGTATGTGGCATGTGTGCATACATGCCTTGCATTTGATGTTACATTACATATTGTACAGTAACTCATGTAACTATGTGAAATATAGTTGTGTTTTATGTGCAGTAGTGACTTAACAGGCAACATCAGACTCGGTGGTTGAGAGACACCCACCTCCACAATATCACCTAAGGCTTGTGGATGGAGGTCTGCAGGTGTCCCCAGGTTGGCCAGTAGCTCCTCAGTATGTGTGAGTGCAGACTGGTGAGTGGCCCCCCACCTGTTGCATCTTGTTCCCTGGCAATTGAATTAGCATGCTGTTTTGCCCATCTTATCAGGTCAGTGCAGTGTTGCGCCCATTTTATCAGGTCAGTGCAGTGTTGGCGCACCTGCTGATAGCTGCAATTGTGACAGCCAACAACATTTTCCCTCCTGCAGAGTTCCTCCCACAGGGCACCCCACTGCTGTGCATCCTGTGGCACATGGCTGAAGAGCATCGTGTAGTTGTCAAGGATGTATTGGATGAGGACCTCATCCTCCAGGCGGCTGTACAGCGGCAGTCTGCTACGTGGCATACCTGGAAGACATAACGATGGGAACAGGTCACAGTAACTCACAGAGAAGTACAGCAGTACAGATGAACATACGTGTATCACATTTATTAAGATTACATATATGTCTTTGTAAATCTACATGACACTAACACCACTGACATGTAAGGGTCACACACAATTGACACCTACTGCTGATGTGATGTTATCACCATATATGTGTGTGTCATGTGATGACATTGCTCATACACCATGTGGGTGTTGTCTTGACATGGGCATTTCTGTTTGCCTGTAGTGGTGTCTTTACCTATCAGCACATGCCTGGATGTATTCACATTAATGCAATTGACCTTAATGTTGTGTATATGCCACATATATATAGTCATACATAGCCATTAGGGATATGACCTGTGACCCTGCAGATTTGCAAGCATGTATGTGTTTTGCCATATAGATCTACATGGCACTGTACAGCTGTGTAGCATCCTGCCATGTATTGCCTGTGTTGCACATGTGTAACACATGGGACAATAGCTAGCCTGTTGTTATTTGCAGGGTTGGATATCAACTATAGCATGTATGGTCATAGTGATCTAGTAGGCTATATGCCCTGGGCCATTTATGAGCCTAGGCAGACAGGTTACGTAGCTGTAAACAACAGACAGTTAAGTTGCAGTGGCCAGTTCAGCAGTGCCACAGAACTGATGCACATGGTTACTGATATATTTGCGGTCATCACACCATGTCACAGAGAGGGGCGATGTGCAGCTTTGCTAGACAGGGATGCATAGTATGGCAAGAGTATGTTAAGTGTATTGGACAGGGATCTGTCAGGCATGTTGTAATGCTTGTACTAGAAAGGTGGATATCCATGACATATGTGTTTATTTGGGATCAGGATGTGTTAAGTGTAGCATGTCCAACAACTGTAGGTTGGACATGACTTTATTCAGGGTAGGCTGCATGCTACATAGTGCAGCTAAGGATTGTGTAGGGCAGTGCAGGCCATCTATACATGGGCAATAGCCCTTAAAAGAAAATATGTGATCTATTATGGGTCAAATGGGTGTTGAGTATGGCTGAGCAGTTATCTCTATATTCCTGGATGGCACCCTGTCATGATTAGGGGTGCCACATATGACTACCTGTCTTTTGTGGTGACATAACTATCAAAGGGAAGTACTATCCAGCTGCATCCCATACACACAGTTGCCATTATGTTGACTGCTGCCAAGGTGGTAGTTAATGGGTACAGGGTTTGTAACACAGGGGATGACAATGCAATTCTTAGCTGTCAGATTGTGGCCGTACATCACACACCACACATCTGACACACTAAGGCCCTTGTGTATGTTGAACGCAGCACACAATGAGTCAACTATTGCTCCTAGTTCATAGTCATTTGCTAACATCAGTAGGCTGATGCCTTCTGTATTAGTATTATGTGGTATAGATAACAAATAGGGGGGATTACCAGGAATGGCACCTGTATTACTGTGACTGGCACTGGTTTGATGTTCGTGTATTCATCAGAAACCTTCTGTAGTGTGGGTTCTGCCAGCAGTCCAGTTGCCAACCACTCCTGTGACATAGGAATATACACCTAGTTTACTGAGTGTAGCTGGAACACAGTATGGGTGATGGTGTCCTACGACCTGGTAAGGTCGTGATATGCAGTGTGAATCAACCCTACTGTCATCTACATCTGTACTGAGTACATCAATTACATTGACCATGGTTCATGGCCATACAGACCAGACTCAGCAGGGTAGTTGTGCACTATGTCCCATTATCAATGGTGTCTCCCCCTTTGTGGGGTGTGATAACTGTTGCTGTGCACCATTCAGTGTGTACACAGCCTGACATGGAGCTATGATTGAACATGATATGTATGTGGATAGCTGAATGTTCTTACATTTGTGTAGGATACACCCTGGGATGTTGACAGGTCCCATGAAAGCTGTATGTATGGCATTAGAGAGTGCAGCTTGTACCTGCATAGTCGTTAGTACAGGGGCCCTATAGTGTACATGGATGCATTACTAAGTGTACCTGTTGGGGGTGGGGGGAGGTGGGAGTGGGTTTACATTCTTCGAGACCCTATCTGGATGAACGGGTGCTATTTCTGTAGGTGCAATACTTCCCATGCCATAGTGCTGTGCAGCACGGCAGGTCTTGTCATTGCCATTATGATTAATGACACAGCTATAGAATGCTCTGTGCTTGGCCTCATATGTGGCTGATTAGTTTCACAGTAGCTTTGCATAGTTTTATATGGTGTATCTGCATCTTACTGAGGCTGACCAGGGATCACCTACACTCATGTGTGTTCACTCTTGCAACAGTTACTATCTTCTGTGGTACAGTTTAAAGCATGGTACCACCAGTTTGCCTACTTGTTTGTGTTGGGTTGTCTCCTGGTTCTGTTACAATGGCACAATCACTGCACATATGTGACTGCTTAAGGTTCATTTGTGTAGGATTCAGCATTTGCACATGCATTGTCCATCTGCATGGGTGCCATGGCACTCACCACTCTGCTCTTAGGAAACATACCATTGGCATTGGAGACTAACTATGTGTAGCATACTATTAGCCCTGTTTGTGTGACTACTGTGATCCAGGTCAGTGGGGTCGATGGAATCCAACCTGCATTGAGCGCAGGTGTTGGTACATGAGGAGTCTTCCCAGTTCATAATGGAATACTTGAGAGTAGCCAATATTATGGTTCTGTCTCAGACCTAATCTTCCCCATTACAGCAGATTATGACAGTTGGGAAGTCCGTGGCCTGGTGGGTGATCTGTCTCAAGCTGCATTTTGAAATTTACTGTGGCACAAAGGTAATTGTTCAGCATAATGCATCTGATGTTATGCAAGTGCAGTTAGCATGGGGGTGTACATATCCTTCAGGAATGCGTGTGTTCCAATAAAGGATAATGGGCAAGAGGTGAGGTATGTGTTATAACATGGTCATGCAGGTATGCTCTCCAGAGCATTGAAACATGTCTCAGCCACTGCACAGATATGTTCTCCATGTTAGGGATTGACATATGTGTGTCCTTATAGTGTTTCTGACATGTATCATTGTGTAAGCGAGACCCGCAGTTTATTGCTTGGCTGTGCCTGTAACAGCAGTGGACCCTCACCTGAACCATGCATGATGAAGGCACTATAGGGGAAGCATGAGCCCTAAGCAGTCTCCATATTCCCAGGGGTGACAGGTGCAGGCCATGTCTGGCAAAGCATCATGGTCTGTCAACCATGTTATCCCAGGATGACACATACTGGATACCCTGTGACATGCACCACTACACTAGACAATTGTGGAATACAGTCCTTTTGTCCCTGTACTGCAGTATCATTCTAGCCAATGGCAGAATGCAACCCATGCCTTGGGACATACCTGCATGGGCTACAAGACCTGACAGTTCCTACATGTGTTTCCATGCAGTCCAGGCTACTGCATCACAGGTCCTGCACAACAACATGGAATATGCCAGAGCCATGTGTATAGTTCAGAAGGTGGTCTGAGTGTATGAGTATGTGGCTAATCATGGCAGACAGGCAGCTGACAGTATGTATGCCCTCGTATAGGTTGGTGTTTAACATAGTGCTAGAGTTTGCATTCACAAATGAGTACTGTTGGGCATACTTCCAATCATGTGTTCAGAGGTGTGGCACAATTATGCAAACTATGTCATACAATTTGTGTATTTCAGTGTCTGTCTCTTCCTGCTTGGGGGGGTGGTCACTTGTTTGGCCAGATACTTAGATGTGTCTGTGAATGTGTGTGATTTCCGGTAACGTGTGTGGGTGTCCTTACTGTGTTCTGGTAAGGGTATGTGTTGGTTGTGCTGATGAGATGCATGTGTTAACCTACACCTCATGAATGTCTAGTCCAGTCATGGCTGTAGACTGGGCTGCCTTCCAGCTTACCCCTGTAACTGCATCCCAGACAATGTGTGGGGCATGGTGTTAGGTGGGTCTGACAGTGTATATGGCATAGAGATTTCATTCCCCCAGGATGGCCACATACACAAAGCTGACATTAGGAAACACCAGTAGCTGACTAGTGGACATGCCTATATGAGCAGTCAGTACTACAAGTACCAAGTAATGTATTTAGTTTACGTATTGCCTATGAAGATTTTTTAGACAGTGATGCTCACATGTAAATATTTGTGTTATGGATGTGACAACACTGGCTATTACGGAAACATTGTAGCTACCTTTAGCAGCAATCCTCCTCTGAGGAGCACATCACATCCTGTTAGTTGATTACAGATGATGCAAGTGTCTACAGGTCTGTTTCCTTCTCTGGGTATATACTCACATATCCACCAGGACCATGAGCTCTGTTGGGCACAGACACCCACTCTGCAAACAGAGTCATGTATCAATAGGCTCTGATGCCACTATCAACATGATCAGGATATAATCAGATAGTGTGAGCCATCACCCATGTTGCGGCTATTACACATAGGCAGCTGTCTCCTACATCTTACCCTTCTACTGCAGATGTTACACTGGAGTTAAAGATGATATGCAACCTGTTTCATTACCAGTGCTGTGCACTACCTTACATACAGTATGTACAGGCTGCTGTTAGGGTGGCAATGAGACGTTGGGCTACACCAACCAGGTAGTTCAACCAGTGTATCTGTACTCTCAATATCCACTCTATGTAGGTGTGCACATAGCCATTTGGCCCAGCCCTGTAACAAGGGTCACTACACATTTGCATAACATGTACACATGCACAGCTGTTATTGCTTGCAAAGGATAGTAGAGAGGTGGATATTACATGTGTTATGTGCATAGATAGTTAACTGGCTCTTCCAATTATCTTTGCTATCATGCTGCTTACCTGTCAGATGAATACTAATGCTATGTATCCTGTCAATGAGTATTTTAATTGCCAATAGACATAACTAATGTTTGCATAACATAACAGAACTGCTATGTAGAATAGAATACAGCTCTGCCTAGAATACTGTATATTACACAGTTATTGGCACAATATCCCACAATGCACACCATAATTGCAAGGTAAACCCACCTTTAACATGTTCATCTTAACTATACACCAATACATATGTCGACTGTTACAATACATCGACATATACTATCCCCTGTTATAGCACATACTTGTTGGACCAATCCTGACACTGACAGTGGCTGGAAGCGAATTGGTGGGTACCAAGCCCATATCATCCATTGTGGTGTATGTGGAGTGTACCGTGTGACCTACAGCAGTACACACATAGAATACTACAAGCATTACTACTGCTCAACAATACATTGCTACAAGATAGCTATTTCCACTATATGCATTGATTACACTGTAATTCTTACAGTACAGATACTACATACACAGACACTACACGTTATACATACCGTCTTAGTAATTGGATGTGTTATTTACTAGTGTTATATTTATTTTCGGTTCATTTTTCAGTGTTTTGTACTGTCCTACAGGTAAATACAGATGGTTTGAATGTGTGACAAGGCAACCTTTTATAGTTACAGATCAGTAACATCTGCTATCCCGATGGCCAGTTGGTGTTCCTAAGTAGCTAATTACATGCACATCAGCTGCGCTGCTCCTGCCTTAGCCAATACCATGGCCACAGTGGAGTATAACTGAGTACTCCACTTGGGCGTTGTCCCTTTCCCTTACTTGTGAGGAAGACAGCGTGGAAGTTGTATAGAGATGAACAGTAATATATTGTGTGGAATGCCTAGAGGAGTTGGTCTAAATGTGAGTACTGCTGTTATATTTCTGAACATTGCTACTTGTGCAGGGTTTGTCTATACCTAATACTTCTGCATATGTTTCAGTCTGGCCAGGTCGTTTGACCAGCTCAAGGCTGCATAGCTAAGCATATAATGTTAGGGGTTTTACAGTGTGCTTGCCAGACATATTTAGTTTGGTGTTACTGTGTATCATACTGTGCTAATAATCATTACTCAGTAAAACTTGCTGTTGTGCAAACCTTTCAACCTGCTGAAACGGGATTAGTTCATACAAACCCTGTTACATCAGCAGCTGTTCAATAGTATAACAGCAACTATTTCATGTAGGGCCATATTTGTGTGTCTGTGTCCAGGTATGTTAAGGTTTCAACAGATGTTGTACAGTAGTTGCATAATTGGTTATGGTATGACAGTATGGATTGATGTAATTATTTCGGTTGTGGGGTAGATGTTGGTGGGTGTACATAACACATGCAGGTGTGTAGGAACCCCTTTTACACAGCGTCTATATGTGTGTGGGTGTTCTTTCCCTATGTGAACACCTATCCCTTAATGGACTAATACTATGGTAATTGCAGGCTGATTCATTAAGGCACTATTAAATGCTTCCTGTATAGCATGCAGGTACTATTAGTCCTAGAATCCTTTTGGCAATACATCAGAATGTAATAAAGATTTGCAAAATGAAAGCTGACTGTGTAATTCTGTCATGGATATTTGCAGTCATTGCAGTTGTGTTGGTGACTGTGTCCATAGAACATGTTTGTAATAGTGTATTGGCATAAACTCTTCATATGTTATGTTCATATTGTTTGGGGGGTGGAATGTGTGATTCCTATGGTCCATGTTATACTCAGATATGACCACTTCGGATGCTGTCTACAGACATGTATGTATGTGTGTGTGTGTGTGTATATATATATATATATATATATATATATATATATATATATATATATATTTTTTTTTTTTTTATATGTGTGTGTATATATGTATATAGATATATACATTATTGCATACGTTTATCTGTACCTCCATAAATGTGTAGATGTTTTTAACCTATCTATATATCTACATATATATGTAGACCTGTATATATTGACATGTCTCTATGTATCTCTCTCTCTCTCTCTCATATATATATATATATATATATATATATATATATATATATATATATATATATGTATATATATATATATATATGAGCATACACCTTTAATTGGGTACATGGCGGGTTGTCCTATTTCAACACATTCCTCCCTTGTGTGTTTTAACTTGTCTGCATACAAAACTGGGATAGGTATATCCCAGGTAGCTTAGTGTTAGGTTACTCTGAGGTTGGAGTACATGGTTGCGGGTTCTACTCCTGGAAAGTGTTATTATTTTACCTCTCAGAGTAGGCACTAGTAGGGAAAGTGTGAATAACGTACATGTACGCTGTTGTGAGCAGGTTTGCCCATGGTCTGCGCAATGTTAAGCAAAGGTCAAACGTGTGAAGTGCTTCTCCGTTTACCGTGTTTCAGCGCCACTTACCATTTTGTAAACATGTGGAAACCCGCTTACAACTGCTTAAGAGTGCTTTAATCCACCTCCATCCAAAAGCCCTTATTCTGGCCCTCAAAATAACCTAACAGCCCTTGAACCCAGGACCATGAACACCACAGTCACTGATGTTACCACTAAGCCACCTGAGATATGCATAAATGTTATGGTGTTTGGAATATACATTGTACTACATACATTTCTCACTACTGAAAACAAATGTGACAGTCAGTTGGTGTACATACGTCTGATGCATGTTAATGTTCATATGTTTGTGAAAGTAGGTGTTGCAATGTGACATGACAGGGTGTATTATGAATGAGTAAGGTTCTTGCTTTGTGTCCTTTTTATATTGTCCCCATACTCCATGTATGCCCCTCCAGTTCACTTATTGGACATCCAACCCAGGCCGTCCTTGATGCATGATTGCATTACCCATCATTTCTCCCCCACCCCAATCTTCACATACACAACAACCACCCATTCTATGGTGAATTAGGTTAATATTAATTGTTATAATACCAGAGCTGCATGTGTTTTGTGTACACTCCAATTCCTTTGAAGTGCTTCTGTGTCACAAAGTGTGTTCATAGATGCTTACATATATGGCTATTGATGTAACTGTATAATATATATATATATATATATATATATATATATATATATATATATATATATATATAGATGTGTGTGTGTGTGTGTGCAGACATCACTGACATATATATATATATATATATATATATATATATATATATATATATATATATATATATATTAGTTTGTAACAGTAATACATCTGTAGACTGGAATGTGTTGATTCACAAACTACAGTACATTACAATGTACTGTACATATGTACTCAAAGTCACTGTCCCATTTGTGATCATTACAGTGAAATGCATATGGTATAAAGTGTAGTCTCAAGACCATGAAACATGTACACCTCTGATGGCTTATTGGTACGTCCCATGACTATAGTGTGCATGGTCCAGGGTTCGACACCTGCAATGCTTTATGGATGTTTTTTACTGCAGAATAAGGCTAATTTAAGCAGTTGTAAGCATGTTTAAAAGTATTTGTGTGACATTATAGCAGCTGTGAAACACAGTTAAACAAACGTTGTAACGTATAACCTGTGCGCGCAAGCACGGCCACATCTGCTAACTACTCTGGATATATACCTGTCAGTGACATAACATCTCACTATGTGCTGACATGACATTACATTCTCTGTTGACTGTACTCTCCTGCACACATGGGATTATATGGGTGATTTGTATGTTTATTATACAGACGATTACTACCTATATATACAAGCTGTGGTTAAGGTATACTTTTTCCCATGATAAACATCCCTGCCTTTATCGGAATTGTAACCTCGAATGCACAGATACTATGCGGATGCTGTAACCATTACACTGTTGACATTAACGTTGCTACCGCCTATTTCCAATTTAGATGATTTCTATGTGTAAGCTAGGCTAAGCAAAGAGCAGGAGCCCCCAAACTCACTGAGCTTCACGTACTCTTGAAATAACAACATATAACAAATGTACTGTGAGGCAACACATTACATTCCTAACTACATTAGGCATAGCCCCTCACTGACACACTTCAGGGGAAACCTTGTTGTGTGAATGGGTAGCAAACTATACACCCCTGGGATCATGTGTCCCAGAACCATACAGCCAGGGAGTGGGGGAGCCTGTCCAGTTTGATAGCTGCAAGGCCTGTTGGGGTAATTGAATGGTGTTGAATTGCCACAGTAACATGCCCTCTTTACATCACTAAATGCCCTTATCACCCTTCACAACCCCAGTCTTAAACAGCTTCCAGCAACTCTGCCTGGAATTGCTTAATTGGCTATGCTTGACAGAGGCTCAGTTACTTCATCAATGGTGCGGGGAAGGCCAACACACTGTTGCTGTGCTTCTAATTGCCCTTAGGCAGATAGATAGTAGGCTGTCTGTGAATCTCTAATGTGCAGGCCATCACAGCCATAATATGTGAATAAACAGACCTTCAGATCACAATATACAGTGTGAACTCACCATGTAGTCAGGAAACAGTTGAGTACAGAAGGAACATACAGAACACTGATACTTAGTCAATCCAAAAGCCTATCTTGGAAGCTACAAAACTTGTATAAGTTTAAGGCTGTATATTGCTTACCACTAGGTTACCTACAGGGGAGATAAAAAACAAGCACAGATGGGGAACATGCATTCAATGATACCATACTGGCCTAAGTGTCAGCCTTATGGTTTGGAATACTGGCCAAGGCTATTGGCGCCCCAATGGTACCTTATTTAAGAGAGTCTTGAAGGTGAATACCAGCTCCGTAAACAGCACAATAGCAGATTCAATGAGGTTTATGCTACTCAACACCAGGGGTTGTGATCACAACATGCATGCACTCGCATCACTCCTCAGGATGGATAACATCAACATCTGTGTATTAACTGAAATCTGTCTTAAGGCACCTAAGAGCACACCAGCACTACCAGACTACAACCAATTCCACACATTTCAGCCACAGAACATGGACTGATAGACATGGAGGGGCTATATCCATATTCATCAGGGATATCTACACCTCCATGTTAGTGGGGCAGCATGATACCTCTGTGATCATCCATGTGCAGCTAACATCATCCACAACTGCAATGTGGAATGTGGCCTGCTACAGATCACCCTCCATGACCCAGGACCTCCACTCCACCTACCTGGAGACAGTGGAGAACACAACAGTCCTAATGCACACCCTGGCATTGGTCGATGTCAACTACCATACCATTAACTGGGAAACATACTCCGGTACTCACTTCCAGGACCAGTGCTTCCTGGAATGTATCACCTCATATGCCCTGTATCAGGTGGTAACCTCCCTAACATGGGGTAAAAACTACTAGATGTGGTCATCAACATGGGCAACAGGTGCACCACAGCAAAGGTTAACCAGTCACTGGTAAGATCTGACCATGAACTATTCACTGTTTCCGCACCCTAGCATCTCCTCCACCCACGGATACCACAGTGTATACCTTTCCTACAGCTAAATTTACACTACAAGTGACAGGGGTGGGGGGTTTCAAAGCCCCCACGCTAAGGGGAAACACTGATCAAGATACAGACCGATTTACAAATGCAATCTACAAGCACCTACATGGATGTATGGATTGTGCCATCGCTGGTAAACCAAGACTCACTCCTACACAAGGTCACCATTTTGGTGGACCTCTGCAATAAACAGGCTATACTACAGACGTAGGACAGTGTTCCAGACACACAGCAAATCCCATGAAGGGCAGATATCCGTGACCACTATTAGTATGATATGTAGGTCCCTCATGACATCATCCAAGGTTAACATCAGCAGGAGAATACGCAAGGATTCGAAAGATACCCACAAAGCCTTCTTTGGCTATGTCAAGGATCTACGTGGTGACACACAGATTTGCACTGTGCCGGTGAAATATAGCACGAAATATGCTGACCCTACTGATATCACCAACATCCTTGCAGATACATTCAGTGCATACTTCACCCCCTAAAGAACCCACAACAATACCTGAAAGGTACAGTATCCCAACCATCAGAGACACACAGTTGGAAATGGCCCTCTCTAACAGCAGAACACAGCACCAATGGAGGCAGATGTTGACCCAGACTGCATCTTGCAAACTGTACAAGACAACCTGCCTCCCACCTAATTAAGCATTCCTACCTCAGCCTCTCCACAGGCTACATGCCCATACAATGGTGCATGGCAATGGTTGTTTCACTCCATCACGGTGAAATCACAACTGACCATGGTAACTGCCACCCCATAAGCCTGACTAGCCTGGTCTGCAATGGTATGGTTTGCATCCTCATGGCACTCATTAACAATGACATTGGTAACCTTCGAACACATGACCCAACCCAGGTCAGCTTAGCTGAGTGCAGTTCATGCCTACTGAACCTGTTTGACATCTTACATACAGTCACCAAGACATTAGAGGACAGGGGAGGTGGTTCACACATACTACCTGGACCTCACCAAGGCATTTGACACCATGCCCCACTCAGGTATTATTGATAAACACACCAGCCTGTACATTCACCCATGCATCACAGGTTGGGTTGCCAACGGGCTTACACACAGAACCCACATGGTACGACTAGCGGTCTCCAGGTCCCACTCTTGAACAGTCACGACTGGTGTCCCACAGGACTCAGTCCTGGGAGCCCAACTGTTTGGCATATACATCTCAGATGTACAGACAAACACTGGTGGACTACGGCAGACCATGTTTGGCAATGACTGCAAACTGGGAGCCATGATTGATAGTCCAGCTGACATGGACATCCCTCAAGGGGCCTCACAGAGAACATCACAGGGTGCCAATGACATGGCCTCCAGCCAAGTGCCACTAACTGCATGGTCATTCCATTGTGGAACTGGCACCCACATATTAACTCATGAGTGGCAGCCACTTTAATACAGACTAAGTAAATGGGGTATCTGGGGACTAAGGTAGATAGTGACCTCCCCCTGTGACAATCATATCTCCACAGTAGTCAGGACATCCTTCTATGCAGGTCATCTGACTACTAAAGAATTCCCATCTAGACATATTGGGGTTATAGTGCCCCTTTACTCTTCACTCATCAGTCCCATCATAGGGTATAATAACCCATGTGGGATGTACCTCAGAGGACACGTCCAACAGCTGGGGGGTCCACGAATGTACCTCACCAAGGGGAATACTGGCCTCCAACATATGGCCTATGCAGCTAGACTGAATAAACTTCTGCTTTACTCAGTGGCATCTTGTTTACCCAGAGATGATCTCCACTGACCAACACAGCCATGTCAACTCAGGCTTGATGGATATGCTCCACCTAAGGGAATCCATGTCACAGTGAGCCACATACTGTAGTGAGCTGACCTTGCCACAACAATAACCGGAAGATGCTGGAGGGACAGCTTCCTGTCAAAGACACTCCCCATACTTTGGAACAACATCCCTAACTACATTATACAAAGCCCCTCACTAACACTCTGCAAGAGAAACCTTGAAGGGTGGTTGGGGAACAGTAGATGCACCCCAGGGATCCCACCATTGGCTCTGCTCCACAGAGGGACGGTTAATGAATCAATGGGGTGGCAAAAGCTGACACATTTTCCCCTGGCCTTATGAATGGCCTCTGGCAGTTGACCAAGTACCTACCTATGAATCTATACACACAGTATCTGCATATGCTGATAGCTTAATTTACTGTTCAGATGTTGACTTACCTTGTGCCAATGGCTGTTGTGTGTGCAATAGTTGAGGGCTGCCGGTATTGGATGCACAGAGTAGACTGCCTATACATGACAATTTACAGGTAGTCTTGTGTGTGTGCCATCCATTTTTGCTGTGTGTGCAGATGTAGAAAGGTGTCAGTCCCTAGATGCCTACATTGTCAGTGTGTGTGCTATATGTTCCCTCTTTGCCAAGGCATGGGCATACTGGGCACACCTCCATCTGCCTACTGGGGCTGGCTCAGTGTGTTCATGGTCTGAGTACCTCTGTGCCTGTGGGACCCTTGGCAATGGTGGTGGGCTGTGAGGGCCTTCACCATTCTGTCCCTGCTGCAGCTGTTTCCGCAGGACCATATTGTGTAGCATGCCACACACTATGAAGTTATGGGCACATGTGCCTGGAGAGTACTGCAGGACTCCAACAGATATGTCCAAGCAACGGAACCGTGATTTCAGCATCCCAAACACACGCTCTATGATGATTCTGGTTTGTGCGTGTGCCTCATTATGGCATTCCTGCATGAGTGTGTGTGCATTTCTGATGGGAATCATCATCCACGGTTCTAGTGCATAGCCAGCATCCCCCAGCAGGTGGCCATTTAGGATGTCCCCCCTGGCAAATAACCGATACAGCTGTGAAGCATGCCAGATGTGGGTGTTGTGATAGCTTCCAGGTCTGCCAGCACACACATCCACGATAATGCCCTGGGCATTGCACACAATCTGGCAGTTGATGGAGGGGTATCCCTTGCGGTTTATGTAGCACCTACCCTGCTCACCGCGTGGTGACTTGATGTGTATGTGCGTGCAGTCCATTGCACCCAGTACCTCCGGGTATTCTGCCACATGGTGGAAGAGACGCATATTGCTGGCCAACTCCTCCTGCATTCAGGGGAATTATATGTGCTCATTGTCATGTGGTAACATGGCATCCAGGAACTGGTGTAGTACCCTGGATGTTGATGCCTGTGAGATACCCATGATATCCCCAGTTGGTCTTTAAAAGGTACGTGTAGCTGGTATTCTCAGGCTTACACATACCTTCGTATCCACTGGGATGGGTTCCCCTCTGTTTGTTCTGGCTCTGAGGTGTGGCCAGCACAGCTCCTCAAGTTGCTGTAGGGTGTCCCTGTCCACCCCGTAACACTCTACTATCTCCAGATCATGTAGCTCCTGGTAGGTTACCCTGGGTCTGAACACTCTCCTCCTCCTCTGGTGCCTGCGGTGATCGTGTGCATCATCCTCCACACCACCTTCAGTCTCCAACACATGCTGGTGGATCAAAGCTATGGCAGCCCCTAACATGTACATAATAAAAGTTCCCCATCTGTATACAACACTGGTGCCGAGTGTATGGAAATACACAAATGTGTGAGGTGCTTTCACACTTTATAGTATTGTGCTATTGATGCTGCTGATGTAAGTGGGTGTGTATGAACTATTCCCACTGCTGCATGTCTTAATTATGGGTTTTGCAATGAGTACTGCAAGTGTGGGGCCTTTACTGTGGAGATCTTGCTACATTGATTAATCTGTTGCCCTTTAATTCACTTTTAGACCTGGATCCTCTCCCATTATCAGGTATGCATCCACCTGCTGTCTTTCTTGTTTTGTACTTTCCCTACCCAGTCATGGCAAAATGTGCCTTGTAGCTGATATACTGCATATCTCCTTTGTTCTGCTTTGACACTTTGCTGTTTTCTTTGCAGTACAGCCCCTCCCCTTCCCTGTTCTGCAGGTAGCTGCTTGCAGCCTTGTTAGCTGTTGTCAATGGCCCACTGTAGGCTCCTAGGTGTTAATTAGTCATTTGTACTCCACTTTCACTGCTGCAGAATTTCCTTATTTCTTTCCTATATCCTTCCTGTTTTGGCTGCAGTATGTGACTCACATACCCATTTACCGGGTTTATGCCCGTTTTCATCTCCGTTCACATGCATAATCAGTTACCTTGTGTACTCTCAGCTAAGCATAGCTATGGGCAATTCGACACACACTTATCCTGCAGCTTTCCCTAGCTAGGGGCAGACCTGTTTAGCAATACTCCAATGTGCTTACAGCAATGGTGACACACCCCTCTCATGATGTCATCTTTATCTCAAGGGCTCACCTCAGTGTTATAACGCTACGCTGTGAGGTGCATCTTTATACCAGCGGGGAATCTGCAATTCAGTATTACTCCTCTCATTTGCATGGCATTGCCTACTAGTTCCTAGCTACTGCGCATAACACTGTCACTGCCCCTTAGCAACCCTTGCACCATGAGTATGGTGTAGCATGCCTGCCATTGACTATTATGGGGAAATCGTGATATGTGTTTCATTACCGTTTTATTCTATATTTTTATATATTCCTTGCGATCCCCTTTGCGCATCACTGCCCTATGCTTCCACTTCGCGATAGTGCAACTATATATATTAAATGTTAATTTTATATTTTGTACATTTTTTTCTGCCAATGGCTATATATTTAGCCATTGGCATATGTCTTTATTATAATACATGTGTTTGGTCAGCTGTCATAGCTCGATTTAGTGCAACTATATATATTAAATGTTAATTTTATATTTTGTACATTTTTTTTATGCCAATGGCTATATATTTAGACATTGGCACATATTAACATTATAATAAATGTGTTTGGAAGGCTGTCATGGCTCGATTTTACAACTGACCATGGTAACTGCCACCCATAAGCCTGACGAGCCTGGTCTGCAATGGTATGGTTTGCATCCTCATGGCACTCATTAACAATGACATTGGTAACCTTCGAACACATGACCCAACCCAGGTCAGCTTGGCTGAGTGCAGTTCATGCCTACTGAACCTGTTTGACATCTTACATACAGTCACCAAGACATTAGAGGACAGGGGAGGTGGTTCACACATACTACCTGGACCTCACCAAGGCATTTGACACCATGCCCCACTCAGGTATTATTGATAAACACACCAGCCTGTACATTCACCCATGCATCACAGGTTGGGTTGCCAACGGGCTTACACACAGAACCCACATGGTACAACTAGCGGTCTCCAGGTCCCACTCTTGAACAGTCACGACTGGTGTCCCACAGGACTCAGTCCTGGGAGCCCAACTGTTTGGCATATACATCTCAGATGTACAGACAAACACTGGTGGACTACGGCAGACCTTGTTTGGCAATGACTGCAAACTGGGAGCTATGATTGATAGTCCAGCTGACATGGACATCCCTCAAGGGGCCTCACAGAGAACATCACAGGGTGCCAATGACATGGCCTCCAGCCAAGTGCCACTAACTGCATGGTCATTCCATTGTGGAACTGGCACCCACATATTAACTCATGAGTGGCAGCCACTTTAATACAGACTAAGTAATGGGGTATCTGAGGACTAAGGTCGATAGTGACCTCCCCCTGTGACAATCATATCTCCACAGTAGTTAGGACATCCTTCTATGTAGGTCATCTGACTACTAAAGAATTCCCATCTAGACATATTGGGGTTATAGTGCCCCTTTACTCTTCACTCATCAGTCCCATCATAGGGTATAATAACCCATGTGGGATGTACCTCAGAGGACACGTCCAACAGCTGGGGGGTCCATGAATGTACCTCGCCAAAGGTAATACTGGCCTCCAACATATGGCCTATGCAGCTAGACTGAATAAACTTCTGCTTTACTCAGTGGCATCTTGTTTACCCAGAGATGATCTCCACTGACCAACACAGCCATGTCACCTCAGGCTTGATGGATATGCTCCACCTAAGGGAATCCATGTCACAGTGAGCCACACACTGTAGTGAGCTGACCTTGCCACAACAATAACCGGAAGATGCTGGAGGGACAGCTTCCTGTCAAAGACACTCCCCATACTTTGGAACAACATCCCTAACTACATTATACAAAGCCCCTCACTAACACTCTGCAAGAGAAACCTTGAAGGGTGGTTGGGGAACAGTAGATGCACCCCAAGGATCCCACCATTGGCTCTGCTCCACAGAGGGATAGTTAATGAATCAATGGGGTGGCAAAAGCTGACACATTTTCCCTGGCCTTATGAATGGCCTCTGGCAGTTGGCCAAGTACCTACCTATGAATCTATACATACAGCATCTGCATATGCTGATAGCTTAATTTACTGTTCAGATGTTGACTTACCTTGTGCCAATGGCTGTTGTGTGTGCAATAGTTGAGGGCTGCCGGTGTTGGATGCACAGAGTAGACTGCCTATACATGACAATTTACAGGTAGTCTTGTGTGTGTGCCATCCATTTTTGCTGTGTGTGCAAATGGAGAAAGGTGTCAGTCCCTAGATGCCTACACTGTCAGTGTGTGTGTGCTATATGTTCCCTCTTTGCCAAGGCATGGGCATGCTGGGCACACCTCCATCTGCCTACTGGGACTGGCTCAGGGTGTTCATGGTCTGAGTACCTCTGTGCCTGTGGGACTCTTGGCAATGGTGATGGGCTGTGAGGGCCTTCACCATTCTGTCCCTGCTGCAGCTGTTTCCGCAGGACCATATTGTGTAGCATGGCACACACTATGAAAATATGGGCACATGTGCCTGGAGAGTACTTCAGGGCTCCAACAGATATGTCCAAGCAACAGAACCGTGATTTCAGCATCCCAAACACACGCTCTATGATGATTCTGGTTTGTGCGTGTGCCTCATTATGGCATTCCTGCATGGGTGTGTGTGCATTTCTGATGGGAGTCATCATCCACGGTTCTAGTGCATAGCCAGCATCCCCCAGCAGGTGGCCATTTAGGATGTCCCCCCTGGCAAATAACTGATACAGCTGTGAAGCATGCCAGATGTGGGTGTTGTGATAGCTTCCAGGTCTGCCAGCACACACATCCACGATAATGCCCTGGGCATTGCACACAATCTGGAAGTTGATGGAGGGGTATCCCTTGTGGTTTATGTAGCACCTACCCTGCTCACCGCATGGTGACTTGATGTGTATGTGCGTGCAGTCTATTGCACCCAGTACCTCCGGGTATTCTGCCACATGGTGGAAGAGACGCATATTGCTGGCCAACTCCTCCTGCATTCAGGGGAATTATATGTGCTCATTGGCATGTGGTAACATGGCATCCAGGAACTGGTGTAGTATCCTGGATGTTGATGCCTGTGAGATACCCATGATATCCCCAGTTGGTCTTTAAAAGGTACCTGTCGCTGGTATTCTCAGGCTTACACATACCTTCGTATCCACTGGGATGGGTTCCTCTCTGTTTGTTCTGGCTCTGAGGTGTGGCCAGCAGAGCTCCACAAGTTGCTGTAGGGTGTCCCTGTCCACCCCATAACACTCTACTATCTCCAGATCATGTAGCCCCTGGTAGGTTACCCTGGGTCTGAACACTCTCCTCCTCCTCTGGTGCCTGCAGTGATTGTGTGCATCATCCTCCACACCACCTTCAGTCTCCAACACATGCTGGTGGATCAAAGCTATGGCAGCCCCTAACATGTACATAATAAAAGTTCCCCATCTGTATACACCACTGGTGCCGAGTGTATGGAAATACACAAATGTGTGAGGTGCTTCCACACTTTATAGTATTGTGCTATTGATGCTGCTGATGTAAGTGGGTGTGTATGAACTATTCCCACTGATGCATGTCTTAATTATGGGTTTTGCAATGAGTACTGCAAGTGTGGGGCCTTTACTGTGGAGATCTTGCTACATTGATTAATATGCTGCCCTTTAATTCACTTTTAGACCTGGATCCCCTCCCATTATCAGGTATGCATCCACCTGCCATCTTTCTTGTTTTGTACTTTCCCTACCCAGTCATGGCGAAATGTGCCTTGTAGCTGATATACTGCATATCTCCTTTGTTCTGCTTTGACACTTTGCTGTTTTCTTTGCACTGCAGCCCCTCCCCTTCCCTGTTCTGCAGGTAGCTGCTTGCAGCCTTGTTAGTTGTTGTCAATGGCCCACTGTAGGCTCCTAGGTGTTAATTAGTCATTTGTACTCCACTTTCACTGCTGCAGCATTTCCTTATTTCTTTCCTATATCCTTCCTGTTTTGGCTGCAGTATGTGACTCACATACCCATTTACCGGGTTTACGCCCGTTTTCATCTCCGTTCGCATGCATAATCAGTTACCTTGTGTACTCTCAGCTAAGCATAGCTATGGGCAATTCGACACACACCTATCCTGCAGCTTTCCCTAGCTAGGGGCAGACCTGTTTAGCAATACTCCAATGTGCTTACAGCAATGGTGACACACCCCTCTCATGATGTCATCTTTATCTCAAGGGCTCACCTCGGTGTTATAACGCTACGCTGTGAGGTGCATCTTTACACCAGCGGGGAATCTGCGATTCAGTATTACTCATCTCATTTGCATGGCATTGCCTACTAGTTCCTAGCTACTGCGCATAACACTGTCGCTGCCCCTTAGCAACCCTTGCACCATGAGTATGGTGTAGCATGCCTGCCATTGACTATTATGGGGAAATCATGATATGTGTTTCATTATGGTTTTATTCTATATTTTTATATATTCCTTGCGATCTCCTTTGCGCATCACTACCCTATGCTTCCACTTCGCGATAGTGCAACTATATATATTAAATGTTAATTTTATATTTTGTACATTTTTTTCTGCCAATGGCTATATATTTAGCCATTGGCATATATTGACATTATAATACATGTGTTTGGTCAGCTGTCATAGCTCCGATTTTATATTTGTAAAAATGTAAACCGTTTTCTACGGTTTACATTTCTGCATGCTTACACTGCACCTGCACCACTTCCTGAATTGCTACATACCTTCATTTGTATGCTACACTGCTGCACATAGAGTAATTAGCATACCAGGCTCAGGAGTTGTGCGGATGTAGTGTATGCAGGTAGTGCACATGGAAACAGCTCATACCTGAATTGCTGGGTGGCCATATTTGGTGTTAGAACGCCGACACTACGCCTGCACCTGGCACAAGCTTCATGAATCCCAGGGAGTGTCTTGGTAACTATCTTCTTTATTTTTCTTTCACTGCCTTGGAACCTAATAGGACTTCTTTATGCCTTCTCCTGAGTAGCTTGCTAAAGCTGGTAGTGTTTCACTAACACCTTATTCTTTATTATTATGACTAGTCTCTTGTACTCTTTGTTACCCAATCAGTGTTCCTTCTTTGCCTGGTGGTTCTGCTTTCTGCATGCCTTCTTTCTTTTGAAAACGTCATGGAATTGCAATTCTGCATTGCACTACTAGCTTGTCTTGTGTACCATATTTGCATAGCCTCAGACACACATCTATTCTATATTCTTCATGAATGCTACTTTGAGATGCTACCATTCTTTCTCAGGTCCACCTATTTCTCTATCTTTTTTTCCTGAGCTGTTAGAATCCTGAGGTTTACCTTAACTGCTTATGATTTCCATCTAGTAAATGTTCAGGTTTTCAGACATGTTTCTGTTGACCTTAGTGCCTTGTCTAATCATTGCTTATAGCTGACTGTGGCCAGCTGTGGTATATGCTCATGGCTGCCAGTTTACTGAAGATTAATGCCCTTTCTTTACTAGGTGGGAGACTACCGGAGTTAAAAGCTGACCACTTACATGTGAATTTGTGACTGCCTCTCTTGATGAACCATGAGTTAGTCACCATTATTCCATTTGTAACACATAAGTCTGAAATGATCTCTTCTTTATTCTTGTTGCTCCACTGATATGGACGAAGGCAGTCCTTTTATTCTGTTTTATCTGCACTGATATGAATATTCAGATCACCCATTATCAACACCAACTCATTTTGTCGCTCTTTAATAGGTCCAGAAACTCATGCCTGAATGAATTCTTTTCATCACCATCACAACCATTCCATATCATATGGGCTAGGATTATGAACACTGCCCTCTCCTTATAATGGACCCAGTCACTGATTCTGATGATATCTCTTACTGTCTTCATAAGACTCAATCTCCCTCTTTCAGTATAACTTCCACCACATCATTTCAACTCTGTCATTCATCCATTTTATAGTAGACTCGAGATCTCAGCTCAGCTCTTTTGCTGTCCTTTCTCCATGTCCCTTGAATACAAAGGACAACCCTCATCATGGCCCCCACTTCCAAGCTGTGTCACATCATTCAACCTATATCCAATATAGCAATCCTTAGCTTTTTGAGTCCTGTTTTCACTAAACAGAGATATTCCAGGTAACAAAGGCTGTGAAAATGGACACCAGCTGTGCTGTACTTTATGATGTTTACACATTGGTCAGTATGAAAACAAAGAGCACAAATACCATTGACCATTTTAGTGACATTAGTTGACATGAATTTCACCTACAGCTAATTTTAACACTCGAGTGGTTGGACCTCACACAGCATACAGTCTGTGGTCCATGTTTTCCTGTTAATAGGATACTACACACCACAGTTACTGCCTAAATCAGTTTGTTGATATTCCTCTTTCCCTGATAAGCACCACCTAGATTTTATGCTGCTGCCCATAACACCATTCTGCCTTGGTACATTCTATTGGCATACCTCTCAAGTTCACTAGGGAGGCTGGATTTGAACCCAGTATCTTCCATTCCTGAGTTGGAAACACTCAGCATGTATTATTAGTAGGTGGAATGAACCCCACACAGACTTGGAAATAACAAGAAAACTTCACATAGACAGAAATTAGAAGCATACCTCTTAACCTCTTAGTACAAAAAATCTGGGCAAAGGCTGACAAAATGGGTGGACAAAGGCCCAGAATGGGGACAGACTTTAAATATTGCTTTTATAAACTTAGAAAGTTGCTAGAGTAACAGGGTTTGTGTTAGCATACACTTTCTGAAGGATATAAAGTATGAAACTCAAATACATGTCATTATTTGGTGACTTAAATCTTCAGATCATCCTAGTGATTTGCTAGAAAACCATAAATTGTATGAGGAACAGACCAAAAATATGAGGCAAAAATCTGAGCAGTTGAGAGGTATGATCAGAGGGGAGGCTTGAACACAATACCGTGCTTGTGTAAAGGAAACATCTTAGCCATTTTGCCACCATGTATCTGCAAATCTCACTCTGACCATAATGTTCAAGCGGTATGATAAAGTACAACATTAATGTATAAAAACTGAATTATATGATTAATTCATACAACCTATATACAGGTTTAAAGTGGATATGTTCAACAGAAATAAAATAAAATAACAGTTTGTAAAGGAAAAAATTATTTTATCAAGAAATGAATGGAGTTGAAATAAATAATACTTAGTTTTGCTTGTTTTAAAGCATTCTTAGTGGAGCAGCAACCCAAAATCTGTAAATCATTGACAACAACAAAGGTTCATAGGTTCATAGGTTGGTACTAGGCTATCAGCCCTAGGGCTACTGGCTATTTCTTCCCACATTATTTACTTTCCTGGACCCCTCTAGCAGGGACTGGCGTGATCCCTGGGTGAATTTTCTCCCATCCAATCGTCAAAGTTCCTCTTGAAGAGGTCCAAAGAGGCACTCTGCTTGACATGTATGGGCAATCTTTGATATACTGGCAATTTTCAGTTTAAACATCGAGAAGATGATTTCATTCTTCTTACTGAAGTTAGAGTCCTCCACCAAGGTAGAGCATATTAGCTAAAGGTCTTCTCCTCTATAACACTGACATTAATAGATCTCTTTAAGGAGCATACATGCTGATGCTTGGTTCTGAAAGAGTAAAAGATGGAGGGAATTTGAAGTCTGTAATCTAGTACTGTAGGACAGTTTAAATATTACATTTAAGGTTAACACTGTGAATTTAGCTATTAGAACTGTGGTGGTGGTGCTGCGGTAGCATTGTCACCTCACAGTAAGACGTCCTGTTTGATTCTTAGCTAGAGTGTCTTCTGTTTGGAGACATGCGTGAATGGGTGTACCTTCGTTGAAGGTTGTGCATCAGGGCCGGCAACTCGGCACATAAAAATCTACTGCCAATCATTAGCAGACCGGAGTCCGCTGTGGCGACCCCTAACCGGGAAAAGATGAAAGATGCAACAACTGTGAATATTGCTATTACAGGTAGCCACCTTGTCTTTTGCTCAAAAGGCAGTTATGTTGTATGACACCAGATAATGAGATAAGCCTAAGTGTTATATAATGCAGCTTAGAAGAAATTTTCATTGTCAGCAGGTACAAGCTTGTTTTTGAGATGGTGTAGTCAAGCTTTGGTATAAGCAGGTTTATTAAAATGGTGTTATAGATTCAGCAGTAAAGTTTCTACCCTTATCAGAAAGGAAGTTGGAGAGTTAATAATTGAGCCTTAGCTGCTATAGGATAATATAAACTGATGCTTCTCAGAGAGAGAGAAAAAGACAGAAAGAGAGAAAGAGCAATATCATGAGATATATAAAAGTATCAGAAGTGCTTTCTAAAGGAGAAACCAAATAAAAGTCATGTTAATGAACCTATGACATTTTGAACTTTGGTTTCCAAAGCTGCATCAGAGTTTTAGAGCATAAGCAAAGTTTATTTCTGATACCCATTTTAGCCATCTCATGACTGAATGGAACCAGAGGCTATCTTACCAAGCCACTTGTGTAAGGTCAGAATCAGTTCTGGATGGAATGCTAGTGCATCAGAGGGTGCATTCACACACACGCACACACACACACACACACACACACACACACACACACACACACACACACACACACACACACACACACACACACACACACACACACACACACACACACACACACACACACACACACGCACACACACACACACACACACACACACGCACACACACACGCACACACACACACACACACACACACACACACACACACACACACACACACACACACACACACACACACACGCACGCATGCACGCACACACACTACAGCAAAGGAGAAAATAGCCAGATATTTTCCTTTGTCTTATTACATATTTTGTTTAACACACACACACAGTTCTGAACCATACCTCTCAAACTCTTAGCACAAAAAATTTGGACAAAGCCAAAAATAATGGGGGGCAAAGCCCCAAAAATAGAGACAATTTTTTAATATCACTCTTATAAACTTAGAAAGTTGCTAGGATAGAAGGTCTTGTGTTACTATGCATATTCTGAAGGATATGAAGTCTGAAATTTGAATACCTGTCATTGTTTAGTGAATCCATTCCTCTCTGATTTGCCACAAAAATCTAGAAAACATAAATTGTATGAGGACCAGACAAAAAAATATGAGGGAAAAATCTTGACAATTGAGAGGTATGTTCTGAACAGAAATGATTTCCCTAGTTACGCCTTTGGGATGTAGGGAAAAAAAACTCTGGCTAATGAGGAATATATGAATTCTGCAGAGGAAGAACCCCAGCAAGGAGCCTAATAGGGACACACCATGTGCTGTAAGGCAGTAATGCTAAATGTGGTACCAAGTTAACACCATAGCAAAGGAGAAAATAGCCTGATATTTCCTTTTGTCTTTTTACATATTTTGTTTATGGTATACTCTAGAGATGGAATTGTAGAATTACAGCACTTGCTGAAACAAGAATAAATACAAAATATGTGACTTTCATTTCATTTTTAATAAGGATTAAATTAGAACATAACATTAATTTTGTATATTGTGTTAATTCATTTTGGACTTGTTCTATTTTTGAATTATATAGATTTCTGTGATAGGTAATGGGACATGTTTTTGTATTTTTCCTAATTTGTAAAGTATCTAGTGGGCATTTACAGATGAAACGCCAAATGCTATATCAATGTCGATGGCTTGAATAAATTTCAATCCTACAGCAAGTTATTAGAAAATAATATTGATAGAGCATTAGTTTTAAAATAAAATCAGGACACTAAAGAAGTTAAGGAAATCATAGGGAAATATTGAGGGATGTTTTCCTTATTTCCCTTATATAAGTGATATGTTGGGAGAGAAAGCTGCTGTTATTCATAAGATAAATAGAAACATTAAGGAGTCACTGGATAATGTCAAACGTAAAAGTAAAAGCAAAATCATTGTTCAAAAACTGGTTAGGTATATGCAGCTAATGAAACTAATGTCGATCATGTATATTTACTGAGTTGCAATTATACAGTGAGAGCTAACAAATATTACAAATGAAGTAGTAGCGCAGTGACATAGTTAGCTACTTGTAAAAAATGTCCAGCCTTCCATGTAGGTAAATGTAAAATAAATAAAAATAAAATTATTATGACAGAGCACTGTAAGGAAACCAATGCATTGTTTAAGCATATAAAAGTTTGTAAAGGAAGCTCATCCATACTTTTTACAACAGGAAATATAGTGGCGAACACTCAAGGTGGGCCCTGGGAGATGAAATTAAAGTATAGAGAGTTGCTATGGCAACCTAGGTTAGATGCAGGTAAAGCACCGATTCTCAATGATAATCTATCCATTTTAGCATGCTGAAATTAAGAGCACTAAAATTATACAGACGTAGTGAAGTTACTTTTTTATTCATTCATTTATGATTAACTATTAAATATTTAGAGGTGATTGTAAGAATGAAATGTTTGAAATTAAACATCTAATTGCTCTTTTTGTAGATGATATTATAAAATTCATAGGATGATTATTAGATGCTTCAAGGGGTATAAGACTTTTATTATGAAGAAAGGATGAATCGTGTCAGTTTTTTTTTAAAAAGGAGTGTGATGTACTCTTAAGATATTCTGATGAAATCTTGTTAAATTATAAATCAAACCCTCATCATTGTAATACATTTTTTTTAAAGATCTTTCTTTTAGGAAGTTCATTTATTTCTTTTAGTTTGCTTTTAGTTTGTTGTCCATAGTGCATGTGAACTGAGATTTTGTGATTCTTGGTAAATTCAAGGATAAAACAAGAGCTGCTGAATAAGAGCGTGGCGTATAGCAAACATACTAAACAAGACATAAGAAAGAACTCCAAACCGCCATGGCTTCCAAGAATTTAATTTTAATATACAAATGGTGATATACAAATGGTGACTGCTTTTATAGAGTAGGATACTGCTTCATCAGACCAATACAAAATAACAAAGCCAACAAATAGTATTTAAATAGTATAAAATCCAATCAGATAAAAGATAAAATCCACGATTCAAATTAAAAATCACTCATTCACGTCTTATAACAAGCCACATGACCTACATATCATCAGTGAAATCACTTCTATATGCCAAGCCCATATTTCAATGTCACAGTATGCATGATTTTAAAACAGGTTTTAGTGATATCTTGTCATTTAAATCTGGTCCAACAAAGCCTCTAAGTAATAGTATCCATCTCTGTTCAACATACTAAGACTGTGGGCACAACATGTCTTTAAATTCTTTGTGTTAAAAATACTTTATGCAAATGACAGGGAGCATGATCTGAAAAATAAAACGGAGTGTGTTGAACAGAGATTGAAAATATTGCTTAGAAGCTTTGTTGAATCAGGTTTAAATGATAGGATATCACTGAAACCTGTTTTAAAATCATCCCCACTATGACACTGAGATGGGGGCTTGGCATACAGAAGTGATTTAATTGATATGTAGGTCATGTGACTTGTTATAAGAAGTGAGTGAGTGATTTTTAATTTGAATTATGTGTTCTTTATCTTTTATCTGATTGGGTTTTATACTATCTAAATACTGTTTGTAGGCTTTGTTATTTTGTATTGGTCTGACGAAGCAGCATCTTACTCTGCAAAAGCACTCACCATTTGTATATCACTCTTTTTATATATTAAAATTTGATTCTTGGAAGCCCATGACAGTTTGGAGTTCTTTCTTGAATCTTTGCAAATTATCTGCATCTGCCTGCTGGTTGAATTTCTTAGTTGTACATTTGGCAAGGGCTTCCGTGACTCCCCAGATGTCTTTGGATATCAGTGAGAGTCAAAAGGAAGAGCCAGAAATGAACTGCTTAACTATGGATTTTACTAAGACTTATACAACTTCTTTCATAAACAATGACATCTCAATTGGATTTATATTTAAATACTGAAGATGGTAACTTGGACTCTTTTTCTCCATTGCAATCAGCAGGTGATGTTTGAAGAAAATGGTTTAATCCAGTCTTCAACTCAGGGTTCAATGACAGTTACACCTATGCAGCATTTGACTGAATCTTCTAGTCTGACAAGGGTTAAGCAGATAGGAAACAGATATAATGGTTCAAGTGGTTCCAGTGGATATTATAAGAAATATGCCAATATGAACTTCAATACCTGGTTAGATATAAATATTTCATTTTCAGGAGTTAATATGGGAACTAGGGTTACTTATAATGAACCAGTAAGTAGATCTGTGACAAACTTGATAAAGTATTACTCCCTTCCAGTAGACAATACAGGTTTGAATAAATGCATTAAAAACAGACGAGTACCCCAAGGGATTGAGAATTTATAAGTTCATAAGCAATATACATGAAGGCAGTGCTTTTTATTATGAGTCGACTCTTTTGTTTGACAGCTTTGGAATTAATTTAATTAGAGACATAATTAAGAGCAACCAGAGACTGTTGTACAATTTTTGGGATAAAATAAATACCCCCCATGAGAAAATAATGCAAGTTTGTTATTCTCTGCATATAAATGTAAATACTACAGTGTTTTAACAAGACTGATGTAAAATGTGACTATTAAGAAAAAGAAGTCAATTAAGTTGGAGAGAGAGATAAAACGTACTACCAAATTTAAAACAAAGTATATCCTTTACCAAAAAATAGTTTTTAGACAAACAGAAGAAAGGTAAGATAAGTCTACAAAGGGGAGATTTGTAAGGAGATAAAAATAGAGACATTGTACTTAGTACCAGTGAGCCTTTAGAGTACATACTGCTAAGGCAGTCTGAGAGACAAACACACAAGAATAGCTACCAGAATTATTTAGATAAAAATTGGTCTCCAAACAATATAACCCAGGAATACACCATAGTAAAACAAATGACTGGTGAACAGGGAGAGAGAGAAGGCAAGGAAGACAATGGTAGACCCTGCCCCAAGTAAATAAGAAGAATATTCTTGGTTGTAGTTTAAATTTGGTGGCTTTTGCAGTTGCCCGCCCCACTGTAGATTTGATTTGGGACACTCCCCCAGTCCCATCTCTTTACCGCATTCTACCTAATAAACCCTTTCTGCACTTGCTTTTAGTCCTTTTTTAATTTAATTACATTTTTTCAAACTGTGTTTGGACTAATATTGCTACATACTTAAGTGTGCCAGCTTGCACTCCATATGAATTGTTTTTACTACTGTTTTTGCTACTTTTCAGAAAAAAAAAAATTGTAAGCCGGTTTCCTACCTTTCCTGTAATTAGTGTTACAGATACAGATTTGCTGTATCCAGGACTATTTGTAAGCTTCTGAGCCCCCAAGCCTTTCTGTGTTGGAGGGAAGCCTTCTAGCTTATCAGTGGGAGTGGTAAGCACTAGGTAACCTGTCTACCACATAAGGAGTGGTTCTGGTCCAGAATTTGTAGTTATTGGCCATTTGGGCGGTCTTCCATCTCTCTCAACTTTCTGATTTGAAGGCCTGCATTTGCACTAGTTTCTGTCCTGTAACTCCTGGGCCCATCTCATTTGCTCACTCAAAAAAAAAAAAAAAAAAAAATCTGCTTTTACTGTATTTGTGTTTCTTCCTACTTTATTTTGCTTTTGCATCATCTTAAAAGTACTCAATTGTATTTATTACTGCTTGGTGTAACTCATTCTAAGCCTTTTAGTTTAAGCACTTGGGCTTCAGACCAGTTATTTTACATTAAAAGGGTTCGTGGTCTGCACTCTTGTGGGAGGAGAAGCTGGACTCTGCCCTTCTGAGCTGGGAATTTCTGGTTAAAGACTTATAGTGCCTGCATATTTGAACTGCTTCTTACAGAAATTGGTACACCTTGTTTGCTGTAGCATAGACTAGATCCAGGCCTGCTGAATCTTGCTTTGTTTGTATAACTTGAGCACTAATCCAGGCATTCTTTAAAGTGTTAAATTGTATTTATTACTGCTTGGTAGTAACTTGATTAAAGTGTAGCTATCATTCTAAGTCTTTTGGATTAAGCACTTGGGCTTCAGACTAGTTGTTTTACATTAAGAAGGTTTGTGGCCTGCACTGTGGTGGCAGGACAGGTAGCTTACATCCTTCTAAGTTGGGAACTGCTGATTGAGGGCTCAGTGTCTGTTATTCTAAAAGTGTATTAATTCTGGTTTAAGCACTTGGGCTTCAGGCCAGTTGTTTTACATTAAGAAGGTTTGTGGTCTGCACTGTAGTGGCAGAACAAGTAGCTTACATCCTTCTTAGTTGGAAACTGCTGATTGAGGGCTCAGTGTCTGTTATTCTAAAAGTATATTTATTCTGGTTTAAGCACTTGGGCTTCAGGCAAGTTATTTTACATTAAAAGGGTTCGTGGTCTGCACTCTTGTGAGAGGAGAGGCTGGACTCTGCCCTTCTGAGCTGGGAATTTCTGGTTAAAGGCATATAGTGCCTGCATATTTGAACTGTTTCTTACTGAAATTGGTACACCTTGTTTGCTGTAGCAAAGACTAGATCCAGGCCTGGTGAATCTAGCTTTGTTTGTATGCTTGTTGATTGTTTGCTTGTTATTTCCCTGAAACGCTAATTCCACCTAAAACGCAGCTTTTCAGCGCTTCTGTGGATCCCTAGTGATATCTGCATTGCTTACTGTACTTATTTCCTTGTTTCACTTGAAAGAAAGTTACTGTTTGTCATTTTTGCATTTAAGTTACCTGTAACACATTGCATTTAAGTTACCTGCCACTTGTTCACTAAAGCAATTATATAAGTCAGCACTAAAAAATTAAAAGCACTACACCCTCACAAACTCCCCTTGAGTACCTTGTTCCCCATTGGCCCTTTTTTCAATTATAAAGGAATTCCCAATACTATTCTAGCATGTCCAAAGGTCAGTTGTCAATCTCCTCTCTGGTCCAGCTGGTGAATCTGGGAATCTTGAGGCAATGTTACAACTGCCTCATGTACACAGACAACCCTCTCCTCCTCCCAACAAATTCCACCACATGTGAGAGATGCAACCATATAGCCATACTGGAGGCTAAGCTCTCTCAACTCAGTACTGGTGAAACCAGTCAGGAGGAGAAGGAAACCACACTCACTACAATTCCAGTCTCACATAGACCTACCATGACAGCAAACCAAACACATAAACACACAAAAACATACTAGGAGGCTCTAAATAAAAATCTGTCTAAGCAGCAGAGACCTCCAAAGCAGACACCCAAGCAACCGCTACCCCAAAACAAAACACGTGCAACATATAGCTCACAAAGCCAGTGTGCCGAACAGTCACAGCCCTTAAGGCTAAACAACACACCTGATACACTTGTAATAGGTGACTCTATCATCAGGCACACTGACGTCCCGCTCACCAGGTTGAACAAGGAGAAGGTCATGGTGAGCTGCCTGTCGGGTGCTAGGATCTGGCACATAACACAAGCACTCAGGTCACTCCAAGGCAAGTACAAATATGACTCAGTCATTGTCCATGCTGGTGTGAATGACCTGAGATGTACCTCCCTGGACTACATGAAAAGAGACATAGAGGAGCTCTCTGAGCATGTAACCCAGGCCGGTATGACCCTGACCTTGAGTAGCATCTTACCCTCACCAAGAATGATGCCACAATATGAAGACAAGATGATCAATTTCAACAATTGGCTTAAGTATTGGTGTCATTCAAAGGGGATCCAATGCCTGTCAGCCTGGGATGACATGCTCGACAAGTCACGATGCTTCACTAGGCATGGCCTGCACCTGTCACCCCTGGGCTTTCGGATATTGGCAAAGGCTCTTGCTACCCCCATAGTGCCTTTTTTAAGAAAGGCTCAAAAGACAAACCCACCTCCATAGGTATCATAAGGGATAAGAAACTAAGAGTAATGCTACTCAATGCCAGAAGTCTAAACCTCAAGATGCATGCACTCGAAACTCTCCTTAGCATGGAGAACATTGATATCTGTGCAGTAACAGAAACCTGGTTCAAGGCTCCGAGAGCACCCCAGCACTACCAGGTTATAACTCATACCATGCTTTTCGGCCCCAAAACTTGGACCAAACCACAAAAGGAGGGGGAGTATCAATATTCGTCAAAGATACCCACACTTCCAGGTTGGTGGCACAGCACGAAGCATCAGAGACTATCCATGTGCAACTAACAGTGGGTAAAACTGCCTTCCAGTTTATAGCCTGCTACAGACCACCCTCCCAAACCCAGGAACCCCACTCGGCCTTCCTGAGAACACTGGAAAATATGAAAGTCTCTCCAAACACCATTATATTGGGCGACTTCAACTACCCTAACATAGACTGGGAGCATTACTCTAGCTCCAACACCCTAGCCCAAAGGTTCCTAGAATTTATAAACTCAAATGCTATGGAACAACTTGTTACCACTCCCACAAGAGGGGAAAACATACTGGACCTGATCATCACCAACATGGGGACTCTATCCTCCAGACCAGAAGTGTATCCCTCACTGATAAGATCAGACCATAAACTAATCTCACTGGATATTCACATCCTGACTCCACCCCCTGCCTTGAAAACCACAGTGAAAAACTTCTCTAAAGCAAATTTCACACTCCTCAAAACCGAGGTGGAATCCTTCAAAGCCCCCGGGCCTGTGGAAAATACGGCCCAGACCGCAGAATCCTTTATAAACGCATTCTATGAACACCTTCAGGAATGCATGGATCATGCAATCCCAAATAATACTAAGACCCAATCCTCCAAAGGCAGATGTCCTGTCTGGTGGACCCCAGCCATAAACAAACTATACAATAGAAGGAGGAAGCTACTACATGATAGAGCAAAATCCCAAAAAGGGAAGGCATCTCTGATCAGCATTAGCAAAAAAACTACGGGCACTCATAAAATCGTCTAAGGCCAGCTTCGAGAGAAAAATTGCACAGGACACTAAGGATAATCACAAGGCTTTCTTTAGTTATGTTAGGAACCTGGGTTGGAATTCCCAGATATGCTCAGAATTAGTCCAAAATGACAAAAAATACACCAAACCCACGGACATTGCCAACATCCTAGCTGACAGGTTTAGCACAAACTTCTCCCCCCCCCTCCCCACCAAAAGGGCAAATATCTATCCCAGCAGAGTGCTGCCCCCCTGACATCTCAGATGCTCAGGTAAGAGCTGCCGTCTCTAAAGCAAAAAACACAGCATTAATGGGACCAGACGATGTCCCAGGCTGCGTCCTACATGTACTCCAAGAAGAGCTAAACCCAAACATAAAACTACTGTTCAATCTCAGCCTTACTACAGGATATGTACCCAAAGAGTGGTGTACAGCAACAGTGGTCCCTCTGACTAGCTTGGTCTGCAAAGCTACGGAAAGGATCATCATGGATCTCATAAATAAAGATATTGGGGACCTGCAGACACTGGATCCTACCCAGTTCGGCTTTGTTAAGGGCAGATCCTGCCTCTTAAACCTGGTTGATTTCTTTGAAACAGTCACCAAGGCCATTGACGAGGGGAAAGTGGTCCACACATCCTACCTGGACCTTGCAAAAGCCTTCGATACAATACCCCACTCAGGCGTTATAGATAAGCTCACCAGCTTAAATATAAACCCCTATGTCACTAGATGGGTTGCAAACTGGCTCAAGGACAGAACCCACATCTTTAGAATTGCTGGAGCCATGTCAGACTCCAAACCAGTTACAAGTGGCGTCCCACAAGGCTCAGTCCTGGGACCTCTCTTGTTCGGTATATATTTCTCGGATATACAGGCCAACACTTAAGAACTGTGGCTGACCAAGTTCGCAGATGACTGCAAACTGGGCGCCATAATCGACTCTCCAGCCGACACAAGCATCCTCCAAAACGGCCTCATAGAAACAGACAACTGGTGCCAAAGCCATGGCCTCAAGCTAAACGCCAAAAAGTGTATAGTCATCCCCTTTGGCAAAACAAAGTGCCCACAAATTACCACATAGGTGGTAATCCATTAAGTACAGAAGAAGTAATTAGGGACCTGGGGACCCAAGTTGATAGCAATCTCTCATTTGACAACCACGTTTCCAAAGTGGTTAGAAAAACATTTTATATAGCCCACCTAATCATGAAGGGATTCACATCTAGATCAGGGGAGGTCATTGTGCCTCTTTACTCATCCCTCATCAGGCCCATAATTGAGTACAATGCCCCTTTTGGGATGTACCTTACCAGACACCTGCAGAAACTGGAAAGACCCCAAAAGTACCTCACCAAGAAGATCAAAAGGTTCAAACAGATGCCATATGCTGCCCAGTTGAAGAAACTCCAGCTTTACTCAGTGGCATACCGCCTGCTCAGAGGCAATCTGTGCCTGATGTATAAAGCCATGTCCAACCCGGAATTAATGGACATGCTGCACCTCAGAAATTCTAAATCCCATCGAACTATGCGCTCGAGAGACTTGAACCTCAGCACTGAAATAAATAGGACATGCTGGAGGGACAGATTCATAACCCAGAGGCTCCCTTCACTCTGGAATAAAATCCCAGTCCAGGTTAGGCAGAGTCCCTCATTGACTCTCTTCAAGAGGAATCTTGATGAGTGGATGGGAGATCGTAAGTTTACCCCGGGTATCACTTCTGTGTCACTGTTAGACAGAGGCACAGTATACTAACCTCGAAAAAGGGCATAGCAAAATTAATTTAAAATGGGTGGCGAAAGCCAAACACACTCTGGCTAGGCTTATAAATGCCAAAGGGCATATGGCCTAGTATGAACCTATGAACCTATGAACCTATTATTGTGATTTCCAACAATGTCCTGGTTTATAGTATAGATTATTTTATGATATACAATTTTAGTGGGTTGGAAACAAAACCACAACATTTTAACCTTTTCAAAGAAAACTTTAGTTTTTTTTTCATCCAATAGAATGGATGTGGCAGATGTTTTAATTGATGTCAGTTTCTTTACTTGAAAATTAATTTAATTATTTGTTTTAAAAATGAGGAGAGGGAATTGGATATTGATGGTATAAGGATAAAAAGTATTTATAATCTACTTACTCATCCAGCTCTATTAATGTATGACAAAATGGTGGTAAGGAATATAAGAAGTTATTTGAAAAAGAAACACATGAGTCATTACAATCTAAATAAGAAGAAAAAGACATTTTTCAGAACTTTCTGAGAATAAAATCTTGAGAGTGGTGAAACTGCTAAAGAAGGGGGATAGTTATAATGTATCCTTTATTCTATACTATATGGGATGTACAGTGAATAGTCTTCTTGGGAGTGAAGATATGTGGAAACATCTTGAGCTAATATTGATGTAGTCTTTGATAAGATAGATCTGGTAATTTATGATCTGTTGAAGTAAAATGTCTTGTGATTTCAACAATATATGGCATCCTTAAGATTCACAAGCCAATTGACCCCCTCCTCTGTTGAGACCAGTTTTGCATCAGAAGGGTCAAAGCCACAGTCCTTAGACATTTTTCTAGATAGGAAACTCAAACCATTCATCCATCAAAATAAATATTTATTGAGAAAGTCTTGTAATTATTTAGGATTGGTAACACAGGAACTTTATAAAGATGATTTAATTTTTGTTACAACTGATGTTGTTGCTCACTTATCTGTGACAATCCATCATACAGGTTTGGAATGATTTCAGGAAACCCTGTTATCATGCAATTTTTTGAGTAATGGTGAAGGGAAGTTGCTAACTGAATTGATGGAATTAGTTTTGAACGTCTTACATTTCAAAAATGAATTTTACAAGCAGGTCCAGGGTATGGCAATGGGGGCAGCATGTGCCCCCATTTATGGCACATTGCTCTGTGGATATCAGAAAAATAGCTGGTTTTTAATTTATCATTTTCTAGTTGTTGGTCTTTATATAACAGATTTGTAGATGATTTATGTTTGTTTTGGATAGATGCAAGGGGAAACGTTGGGTGAATTTTTAGAATATATTAAATGGACTACTTTATTTTTGAGATTTACATATAATGTTTCTTATGAAGGAATATATTACTTAGATCTTAAATTAGTGAAGGATAAAAATAAAAGTGATTTTGCCTTAAATCAAGGATTTATTGCAAAGAAACATTTTCCAGCTCATACTTATATTTTACAAGTAGCCATCCATATTACCAAAATAAAGAATATAGTAAAAGGACAATTAGTTAGACTAGCATGAATCAGACTGTGATGAATTCTTGAAGGAAATGAGGTTTTGATAAATATGTTTTCAGGGAGAAGTTACCCTAAATATTTTTTTATTTAAATTCAAAGAAGAGGTCACAGAGGGCTATGGTAGTAAATACACCCACATTCTGAGGAAAGCCCTTAGTGTGGTACCTTTCTATACAAAACAGAAGGAAAATATTTTTGATACAGCATTAGTTTTGAAATGTAATCAGAATACTTAGGATGTTAAGGGAATAGAGAAATATCGGGGGATCTGTTCCCAAATTTCCTGATATAAGTGATATGTTGGGGTAGAAAGCTGTTGATAGTCATAAGAAATATAGATACACTAAGGAGTGATCGGAGAATGCCAAAAGTAAAATAAATAAATAAATTTACACAAAATCGGTACATAAGGGTGTACCTGATGCATCAAATCTTAATACATAGTAAAAATCAATTATGTACATTTACAAAATTGCAATTTACATGGTGACAGCTAATAAATATTACAGTTATAATAGTAAGAGTGCGATTGCCTTAATTAATTGTAGAAAATACCCAGCATTCTATTGGAGAAAATGGAATGGGCCTTAAAAAAGAGAATATATGAACTATATTATGACACACACATCATTGCATTATTTAAGCATGCAAATGTTTGTAAGGGAAGTTTGTATTTTTTATAACAGCAGATGCAGTGGTGACCACCCAAGTTGGGCCTTGGAAGACAAAATTAGAGTATAGGATCATTAGATCATAGGAAGTTACTAGGCTATTTGTCCTGAGGCCTTCATAAGCCTAGCCAAGAGTTTAGCCCATGTTTAGCCAAGTCAGCACCTGATGCCTCTTCCAGCATGGACATGGGTAGATTCCTAGGGATGTATTTTCTGTTTCCCATCCAGTTATCCAGATTGCACTTAAAAAGGGGTAAAGAGGTACTTTGCTTGATGTGGAAATGGAAACTATTCCACAGATGGGGGAGTCTCTGGGACACAAATCTGTCCCACCAACAAGTTCTGTTGATATCACAGACCTGGTTGAGGCTACTTGTGTGGATTACTCAAGTGGAGCTTGACTTGCGTATATGCAGCAGTCCCTTGGGGAGGGGGACCCAACATCCCCTTGTATGACAGACAGAGGGAGTTGCTATGGCAACTTAAGTTAGAAATTAGTAAAGCACCAGGTCTTGATGACAATATATCCATTTGTAGCAAGCTGAAATTAAGACCAGCAAGATTATAGAGTTGTAGTGAAGTTACTTTTTTTAATTCATTCATTTACGATAAACTATTAAACATATAGAAATGATTTTGAAAATGAACTGTTAGAAATAAAGTATTGGATTGCTATTTTGTAGATAATATAATACAATTCCTAGGATAATTCTTATATGTTTTAAGAGGTGTGTTACTCATTACGAAGGTAGGATGGATCATGTGACTTTCTCAGGTTTTAAAAAAGGAGAATGATGCACTCTTAAAATATTGTGATGCAGTCTTGTTAAATTATGGTCAAAGTGCTCTACATTGTAATAAATACATTATTTAAAAAATCTTTCTTTTAAGAAGTTTATTTATTCCTTTAAATTTGTTTCTGTATTTCCTGTGAACACAGATTTTATAATTCTTGGTAAATTTTCTGTGTGTGCCTGTTGGTTATATTTCTTTCTTTTTTTAATTTATTCAACTCAGTTTAAAGTTACCCTGTCTGTAACTTTGTGGTGTAAGTGTCACTTCCAGCACTTCACAGATATGCAACATTTACAAAACAAATGCATAACTGTTGGCTACTGCTGTTTGTCCAGTGCCTATAGGCTTTTAATGTCGTAGAATGAATGCCACACAAACTAGCAGCACTGTGGACCAAACATTTTAAGGATGCCGTTGACTGGACTAGCAGTATGAACAGTGTTCATTATGGGAGAGGGAAGATGCAGGATGCTTGTCAGAATGCATTTTAGGGTTGCACTATGTGATTCATCTCATTTTACTGTGTGCTTCCTGTTTAGAGTCTGTGGGTAACTGGCTAGGCAGAGCATACTTTTTTTTATTTATTAAACATTTTCAGGTACTTTCATGTATGAATCTTACAACATAAGAACAAATGAAGTAGTAAATAACTGATTCATTGCATTAAGCAGCAAGCAATATAAATAGCACACATTTGTCTATACTAGAATCAAAGTATAAAATAAGTTACTGTGCTGGAAATATATAGAACTTCAAAATCCACAGCCAAGGGTTTCACATGCTCTTAAGTCTGACATAGGAAACAATTCCTTAACAATGGTTTTGGTGTATCCATTCACTTCCTTCTAAGCCATGCCTATCACATCTACAGTGAGAACCACTCAGGTAACATCTTTCTGATAGGAAAACATTTTCATTGACTCCCCATTAAAAGAGTGACCAACAACCTAACTGTGACACCTTCCCTGATCACTCCACTCTTCACCACTGATATGAAGAGTATGTTCTATGGCACAATGCAGACACCTCATTTGTGCTACTTTTATAAGGTATGACTTGATGTGGGGAGAGGGGTATAGCATGACAAGTAAAGCAAGACCTTTGTCAAGAAAATAATTTCCTACGTTACCGTCACTATTCATATTTGTGTCCCTAAGATTGCACCAGTGTATTGATCCATTTGGCAGTCTCACAGTAGCATTTTCAATCAGATGTTAGCATAGGATAATGTACTTCTTGTGCTAATGTACTAAACACAAGGGACTTTAGTAGATGTTCAACATGGTAGCAAGAAAAAAACACAATCACTGTGCACTCTACAAAAAAGCACAAGGCATTTGGGCATACAGGCAGTAGATTCATAAAGGTGCATAGCAGTGCATCATTCTGTAACCTACTTAAAAATATTGCTTTGTGTTCTCAGGATGTAGGACCATGTTAAGGCTGTATCACACAGCAGCATACAATGCCTTCTAAGCAGTTACTGTTCAGGTCAAAAGAAGCCTTTTTTATTGTTTATGATAAAACAATACAACACTATCCCTGGGATTCATGAAGCTTGCGCCAGGTGCCGGAGTAGCGTCAGTGATCTAGTGTCAAATATGGCCACCGAGCGATTCTGGTACGAGCTGTTTCCATGTGCACTACCAGCGTACACCAGAGCTGCACAGCTCCCGGAGCATGTATGCTAATTACCCCATGCGCAGCAGTGTAGCATGCAAATGAAGGTATATAGCAATTCATGGAGTGGTGCAGGCGTAGCATAAGCATGAAGAAATGTAAACCAAAAAAAATGCTTACATTTTGTCAAACGTAAAATTGGAGCCATGAAAGTGGACCAAACTTACGTATTATAATGTTAATATTTGCCAATGGCTAAATATATAGCCAATGGCATAAAAAAACACGCACAATACATAAAAAATAACATTTAATGTCATGGCCACACTAACACGAAGTAAAACCGCAGTGCATCTGTGCGCAAACAGGATAACAAGGAAAATATATTTAGATGTCATAAAACTGCAATATAACACAATGCATGATATCCCCATAATAGTAAATGGCAACCATGCTACACCACAACCATGGAGCAAGGGTTGCTAAGGGTCTGTGACAGTGTTCTGTGCGGTAACTAGGAATTAGTAGTCAATGTCATGTAAATGAGTCAAGTAATACTGAATCACAAATGCCCCGCCAGCATAAGGATGTACCACATGGCATAGTGGTACAACACCGAGGACAGGCCTGGAGCTAAACATGGCATCAAGAGAGGGGTGTGCCACTGTAGCTGTAAGCACATTGGATCATTGCTTATCTGGGTTGCCTGTTGCTAAGCAAAGCCGCAGGATAGGGGTGTGGAAGTAGCAATAGCTTTGGTTAGCTGAGAGCACACAAGGTAACTGAAAGTTCACGTGAACGTGGATGAAAACGCGCTTGAAACCCGGTAAACAGCTGTGCAGGGCACGAACCACAGCTAAAACAGGAAGGCTATGGGAAGACAATAAGGAAATGCTGCAGCATGGTAATTGGAGTACAAATGAGTAATTAACACCTAGGAACTCACAGTGGGCCATAGACAACAGCTAACAAGACTGCTAGCAGCTACCTGCAGAACAGGAAAGGGGATGTGCCGTACAGCAAAGAAAAGAGAACTGTCACAGAAGAACAAAGCAAACTTGCAGTAGATCAGCTACATAACACATTTCCCAACAAAATCCTGGGTTGTGAAAGTGCAAAACAAGAAAGCCAGAAGCTGGATGCATGCCTGACAATGGGAGCGGAATCGGGTTGAAAATTGAAGTAAAGGGCAATAGATGAATCATGGCAGCCAAGTGTAAGTCAACAGCAAAGGCCCCACAATAGCAGTACCTGCTGTAAAACCAATAATTAAGATACCCCACAGCTGGAATTGCACAAACACACCCAATTACACAAGCATCATCCATTGCACAATAGTATAAGGTGTGAAAGCCCCACACACACACACACACTTGTGTATTCCCAGACACTCTGCACCATTGGCGTATACAAACAGGGAACTTTTAATATGTACATGTTAGGGGCCACCAAAGCTTTGATTCACCAGCATGTGTTGGAGACTGACGGTGGTGTGGAGGATGATGCTGACAACCATCTCAGGCACCAGAGGAGGAGAAGAGTGTTCAGACCCAGGGTAAGCTACCAGGGGCTACATGATCTGGAGATAGTAAGAGCATTACGGGGTGGACAAGGACATCATACAGCAACTTGTTGAGCTATGCCAGCCACGCCTCAGAGCCAGAAGTAACAGAGGGGAACCCATCCCAGTGGACACAAAAGTATGTGTAAGCTTGAGAATACTAGCCACAGGTACTTTCCAAAGGCCAACTGGGGATATCATGGGGATCTCACAGGCATCAGCATCCAGGGTACTCCACTAGTTCCTGGATGCCATGTTATTACATGCCAATGAGCATATATACTTCCCCTGAATGCAGGACGAGTTGACCAGCAATATGCATCTCTTCCACCATGTGCCAGACTACCCGCAGGTACTGGGATCAATAGAATGCACACACATACACATCAAGTCACCAACCAGTGAGCAGGGTAGGTGCTACATAAACTGCAAGGGATAACCCTCCATCAACTGCCAGGTCGTGGTCAATGCCCAGGGCATTATCATGGATGTGTGTGCTGGCAGCCCTGGAAGCTATAACGACCCCCACATCTGGCATGCCTCACAACTGTATCAGGTATTTGCCAGGGGGGACATCCCATATGGTCACCTGGTGGGGGATGCTGGCTATGTACTGGAACCGTGGATGATGAATCCCATCATAAATGCGCACACAACCACGCAAGAACGCCATAATGAGACACATGCAGAAACCAGAATCATCATAGAGTGCATGTTTGGGATGCTGAAATCAAGGTTCCATTGCTTGGACATATCTGGTGGAGCCTTGCAGTACTCTCCAGGCACATGTGCCCACATGTTCATAGTATGTGCCATGCTGCACAATATGATCCTGAGGAAACAGCTTCAGCAGGGACAGAATGGTGGAGGCCATCAGAGCCCACCACCATTGCCAAGAGACCCACAGGCAAAGAGGGACTCCAACCATGAACACCCTGTGCTAGCCCCAGTAAGCAGACGGGGGCGTGCCCAGTATGCCCATGCCTTGGCAAAGAGGGAACGTATAGCACACATACTGACAGTGTAGGCACTCATGGACTGACACCCTTCTCCACCTGCACACACAGCAAACATGAATGGCACACACACACGACCACCTGTAAATTGTCATGTATAGGTGGTCTACTGTGTGCATCCTACATAGGTAGCCCTCAACTATTGTACACACAACAACCATTGGCACAAGGCAAGTCAATACTTGAACAGTAAATTAAGCTATCAGCATGTGTCCATACTGTTTGTAGAGGTTCATAGATACATAGGTAGGTACATGCCCAACTGCCTAGGCCACTCATAAGCATAGGAAAAAAGTGCCTGCTGTCGCCACCCCATTGATTAACTAACTGTCCCTCTGTGGAGCAGAGCCAATTGTGGGATCCATGGGGTGTATCCACTGTTCCCCACCCACTGTGCAAGGATTCCCTGGAGTGTTAGTGAGGGGTTTTGTATAATGTAATCAGGGATGTAGTTACAAATAATGGGGAGTATCCCTAGCACGAATCTTCTCAGATGTTTACATGTTACATAGTATACCTTAACACAGCTTGCAAATATAGGTAGTTTTCCCCAGAATAATAAACATGTGGAACACACAACCACTGAAATGTGCATTAATCACCCTTGCACTACCAGTGCCTGCTCTGAGAGGTAAAATATCACTGCCAGGATTAGAACACACAACCATGTACATAATCTTCAAAATAACATACCACTAAGCTACCTGAGATGTACTGATGGCACTGACAGGATAAAACACAAAAGTTAGGAATGTGTTGAAATAGGACAAACTGGCATGTACCCAATGAAAGGTGTATGTTATATATATATATATATATATATATATATATATATATATATATATATATATATATATATATATCATCATATATAGAGAGAGAGAGAGGGAGAGAGAGAAAGATATATGCCGATACATGGGGATATACATATATATGTAGATATATAGATAGGTTAACATCTACATAACCATGGAGGTACATATAAATGGGATACCTACCACATACTGACTACACACCAAGACGTGTAATCCCGAAGCTTAAGGTCTGAAAGAACACAGTAGTGAAACACCAGATGCGCGAGGTGTAAAATCACAATGTTAAGGGACAGTTAGTCAGTGCTTCTGGTGTTACAGTTCAAGTAGGTTACTGTGTGTGAGTGTGTTTCTGAGGGCTGTAGTGTGTGTAAGTGTGTGTTCTGAGTGTGGTGTGTGTTCTTGGGGGACTGTAATGTGTGGGTGTGGGTTACCTTTGTGCATCTGTTTGCATGATCTAGGAGGTAGAATATTAAAGTAAGGGGGGTGTGGAGGGTGCAGACACCTACATGGGGGGTGTAGGGGGGCTTGCCCACCTGTTCATATGTAGTGTAGGATGGTTTGTTTGGATGTGGTCGGTAGCAGTGTGTCTGTGTATGCATGTGTGTTTTCCATGTTCGTGTTACTTTCGCGAGTTACTGTCGCTGTTGGTAATGTGGGGTATGGGAGTCTGGGCCCAGTACTGTGTGCATCAGAACTGTGTGGTTTCGGGATTCCATAGGTATCCCGTATACAGTGGTTGAAGTGTTCATATATGTGTATTACGTGGACCATAGCAATCACACATTCTGCCACGACCAACCTTTATGAACAATGGATATGGAGAGTATATGCCTATACACTATTACATATATGTGCTATGGACATGAGCTAATGATAGTGTTACCACCTGTCCCACTTTGCGAGGGACAGTCCCTCTTTGCGTGGTTGTGTCCTGACCAAATATATTAAATGTGGCAAATGTCCTGGGATTGTAGGACATACTTATGTCCCATATGTAATGTAATAGTTGCATACAATAGTTCTTTCTGTATCTAAAATACCTACATGTTACAAGAAACAGGATAAACAACTAAACTGCTACAAGAATAAGCTTATATTTAGGCAAGAAAGTGAAGTTCTATCCCTTGTACTGACCGTGGGTTTGTGTCGGCCTGTAAATTCTGATGTGTGTCCTGAAAATGTCCCTCTATGGCCACATGAAAAGGTGACAACCCTAGTCAAAGAGGGTCACTCACCAACAAAACTACAATGACTGCAAATACCTATGACAGAAATATACAGAGTTCATGTAGTAATCACATCTACTGATCCAAGAGCATGATAGCTGTGTATTAAGCTACTGTGGCTACAGACATGACATCCATAAAGGGTGACATCACAGGTACAGTTACATGGAGTGGTGAGGTAAGAGAGTGGTCTAGCTGATTACAAGGGTAGAGGCCAGTAGGAAGTGTGATTCCTCATTGGGAATCAGTAATACACATTCCCATAACAGGATGCCAACACACAACTGCACCCACACACTCAGGTATTGACACACATGTATTCAGTGAGACAGTAACACACCCACACACTCACGGATTCACCGACACAGTAACAAACACTCGCACACAGTTGCTACTGATGAGGTGAGGACCCCTGCCTATGTGCAAATCATCATTACAGTATTGTGCACCTACATGACGCGCCACAGAGAATACACATGTACAGGTAGTCAGTATGGCCTAAGATCGGGAACATCAACACAGATAGTAGAATGCATCACCTGGATGGGGGGAGGGGTCTTATCAGTTCAGTATGGTAGCATACATCCTCACCCCAGTGACCAGACAGCCCTACATACACACACACACACACACACACACACACATACACACACTGTGGCATTCGGTATTGAATACACCTATGTCATGCACATACAGATACCTTACATGTGTGAGATACATGTCCCTGCCTATGTCCTGCTTTCTACATTGCAGTCTGTACAGATGTGTACACTAGTGTACTGGAGAGTGAGTAACAATTGAGATGTATTCCCCACCATACGTGACATATATGGAAACACACGCAACCACACATGCCAGTACTGTGAATCTCAGACCTACCTGGCTCATGATATGTATGACAGACTGTACTGACACTTCTTGTGGCAACACTGCTGATATATGCACATGGGACGTCTTAACTATTAACAGGTGTCAAGTGATTTACCTTCGTTGTCACCCTGACCACTGTCTAAGTTGTGCATTATGTCTTTCAATTAACAACAAATTGCTTATCAGTTACACAGGTTATTGTAGGACCACTTGTGACACACCTGTGAGCTGTCCACAGCAAACATTCATCTGCAAAGATGCCCCACCATTTAGTTATTTCCACACATCTGTCCATACCTGAGGTACATCTTTCCATACATTCAGCATATCACCATATACAGTTGGCAATGTTGAGGCTGCATTGCAACTGTATGATGTAGTAGGATACACATCACCTGCATACATCAGCAACTGCACACACATGTTATCTGAATGTGCAACACTACATGTACAGGTGTGTAGGTCCTACAATCCTGTCATTTGGGCATGTTTGTAGGCATTGCAATTGGTGGACATGTGTAATGACATACATGACACATGGACTGTTGTATGATATGATGGGTGTAATGGGTGACCGGTACAGAGGGAATGTTACCTCTGTCAACATTGCTATCACACCTAATGTACTGTTAGCATTCAGCAGCCATGGACCTGCATTCCATGTGTATGTGTGTAATGGCTGTAGCCACCTGTTTTTACAAAGGACAACAACAGCTATGCTATTTACATGTATGTTTTGTGTGTGTGTGTGTGTGTGTGTGTGTGTGTGTGTGTGTGTGTGTGTGTGAGTGTGGCATGTACATACCCAGGGCAGGTACATGTATGTTATATCTATACATGAGGGTGTGTACTGGTGTACAGCAACAGTCATCTGCTAATAGTGGAAAGTACTGAGGGCCTCTGGTATGTGTACAGCTGACCTGGTTACAGACATTGTTATCACTGCATTGCATAGCACATGATGCAACTGTGTCAGTACATGGGTACTCTCTACAGTTGATGTAGAGCTTGGTACAGTCCACAGGTCAAGGATCACATGGTGGTGTACTCTTATATGTCCTACAACATGTATGGATGCATGTTGGTGGTCCAAGGCCATGGTGGTGTCTGAGGTTTACATCCTAGAATGCAGCACGTGACACTGTGTCCTGCACATGACTCATCTGTGATGCCTTTTGTGGGGGTACTGGTCAGTACATGTGAGTGGCCTTAATGTATGTGCGGACACCACCTGAGTTTTGGCCCACATGTCTGGTTCTGAGGTATATGGTGGTAGTGCTAGGTTCTGAGGTATATGATGGTAGTGCTATTGTGCACTACAGAGCCATCAGCCAGGTGTTCCTCACTGCACAGATGTCAGTACTCCCCATTGTTGGATCTACAGTGACCAGTTGTGATTATGGATGCTACACATCTAGCACTGGTTAGCATAAGAAAACAATGGAGTTGTCCTGTAGGTGTCAAGGAGTTATCCTGTGTTTAGGACATTTGCCTTGGAATGGCACTGTATGGGCGGATGAGACTTGGGTATTACCCCACTCCCTTGAATCATGGATGCATGTGATATGTGTCAAAGGCCTGTCTACTGTCAGCCATGTCATCCCAGATTGACAGCAGACATTGTGTAAAAGATCGGTGTCAAATATATGTAGAGCAACGTTCCTGCTAACAATGACAACTACTAACACCAGAGCCCATTACAATGTGTTCTTTATGTCTACTTGTAATAGCATGGCCACTGTGGCCTTTCATGTTTAGAATCAGAGTGCAGCCCAGTCAGCCCTGTGCTACTAAGTGTATGAGCATGCCCAGTATATCCTTGTGTAGATGGACACATAGTGCATTCCGAACAGCCCTGTGCTACTAAGGGTGTGTGCATGCTTGTGTCGGTTATGTGCCTCTGTGTATGGGCATGGCCATCTTAACCCTGTATAGTGGTAGTCGTCGTCCATTCCACAGATGGGCATACTCCAGGTCAGGATGGATTCCCGCTTTAAACACATAGGTTCACAGGTATGTAAATCTTAACTGCCAGCATCCCTGTTGATGTCCACATTCCTAGAAGGTCATAATGACAGCCTTGAAATGTGTAGTCTGTGTTGCGTGACTCGTAAGTATGTAATATTGTAATCACAATCTGTAAATAGGCAGGTGTTGTGTTCCCACCACTGGTGTGTGTGCATGTGTGTGTATGTCTGTCCCCATTTACCAGAGGACTGTAAATTGCTTTTAGACTGCTCACACTCCATGCAATTCATATACCCACCTTTGGCAGGGCTGATGATGACACCCGCCCACAAATACACCTTTGGGAGTGCTATGTCCCATTAACCTTGGTAGCGTGTTCTGTAACTGCGTAATGCTGTAGTGCAATAAAGTAGTTAGGTCGGTGTTCTAGTCCCACACTTGCCATGTGTGAGTGTGTGCGTCTCCATTTGCCTGAGGACTGAGTAATGCTTTTAGACTGGTCACACTCCATACATTTCTTATACCCAACTTTGGCAAGGCTGATAATGTCACCCATCAACAAATACACCTCTGGGAGTGCTGTGTCCCATTAATGTTGGTAGCGTGTTCTGTAACTGCGTAATGCTGTAGTGTAATAAAATAAAGTCGATGTTCTAGTCCCACACTTGCAGTATGCGTGTGTCTCTGAGGACTGAATAATGCTTTTAGACTGCTCTCACTCCATACATTTCTTATACCCACCTTTGGCAAGACTGATGATGTTACCCATCTACAAATACACCTCTGGGAGTGCTGCGTCCCAGTAATCTCGGTAGCGTGTTCTGTAACTGCATAATGTTGTAGTGTAATAAAGTATTAAGGTCTGTGTTCTAATCCTGCACTTGCTGTGTGTGACCATTTGCCTGAGGACTGAGTAATGCTTTTAGACTGCTCAAACTCCATACATTTCTCATACCCACCTTTGGCAAGGCCGATGATGTCGCCCATCTACAAATACACCTCTGTGAGTGCTGTGTCCTTGTAATCTTGGTAGCATGTTCTGTAACTGCGTAATGCAGTAGTGTAATAAAGTAGGTTGGTGTTCTAGTCCCACAGTTGTGTTTGTGTCCCCGTTTGCCTGAGGACTGAGTAATGCTTTTAGACTGCTCACACTCCATACATTTCTTATTCCCAACTTTGGCAAGGCTGATGATGTCACCCATCTACAAATACAACTCTGGGAGTGCTGTGTTCCAGTAATCTTGTTAGCACATTCTGTAACTGAGTAATGCTGTAGTGTAATAAAGTAGTTAGGTTGGTATACTAGTCCCACACTTGCCATGTATATGTGTCCCCATTTGCCTGAGGACTGAGTAATGCTTTTAGACTGCTCACACTCTATACATTTCTTATACCCACCTTTTGCAAGGCTGATGATGTCACCCATCTACAAATACACCTCTGGGAGTGCTGTGTTCCAGTAATCTTGGTAGCGCGTTCTGTAACTGCGTAATGCTGTAGTGTAGTAAAGTAGTTAGGTCGGTGTTCTAATCCCAGACATGCTAAGTGTGTGTGTGTGTCTGCCTGTGTGAGACAAGTACAGTGCTTTGTAGTATTCGCCGTAATGCGTGCCCTAAATGCATATTGCTGCAGTGTGATACGGTAGGGGTTTGTATACAGGACATGGCAAGTGTGTGTTTGTCTGTCAGAACCTGTGAAGAGGTGGCCGTGATTGTCTTAACACTGGACATGTTTGAGAGCGGGTTTTGTAGTTTTCCTATATGGTATCCGTCTTATGACACATTGGCCACCTCACAAGGAGTACAGCTGTCAGTCAGCCACGGGACTATGTTGGCAAGCCATACCCATACATCTGGCAAAAGGCCTGGTGAACTAAGTATGCAGCCCTACTAGTACCCGGTATATGTCCCGAACCCATGTGCCATGCACAAACAAACTTGCATAGGATATCCCGCTATGTTGCCAGTACCATGCACATTGAGGACAGATAGTAGGCATGGTGTGAATGCAGTGGCCTGCAGAGGACATGGTAGCCTGTACAGCAGTACAATAGGCACATATATGCAGACATTGTGCCTTCACTATGTTCCACACTGAATGCCTGCAACATATGTGGTGCCATCAAATGTGATCCACAAAGGCCAGAGACTGCTGTACACATGTGCCCTGTATGGACCCATGCCACTGGCACCAGGGAATACCTGTATCATACTATTCATGCAGGTGCAGGGCAGACCTACTCACTATAAGCACGTTTCGCCACACCAGGCCAGTAATGGCATATCGGGGTATAACAGGCTGTGTACACAACATGTGTCTGCCAAACAAGGTATACCTGTACATGTCACTCTCACAGTATTGTGGGATAGGCACATCCAAGGCAACGTCCATGTGAAGGACTATCAAACATGGACATGGCATGCATTGCAAAGCTATGAACCTACGCATTGGTAACCAGGATGTCAGACCAGATAATGCAGTACTTATCTGTGTGGGATATTGCAGACACTACACCCCTGCACTGCACACCATTGTCGGGTGACACGATGCCAAGGATTACCCCTCACCCAGCCTTGTACAGCCATCTTGCACAGCCAACCACTACACACCCATGAAGCAATGCATACCTGCATACCCGTACTGGCACCCTGTGTCTGCGTGTGGGTTGTGATGCTCCCAACCACAGTCACTTCCAGTATAACCCTTGTTGTCATACCAACAGATGTCAAGCACTTTCAGATGCCCTAGCCCATAGAACCTCCAAATATCTCCTGTGGTGCATGTGGTCCTGTGCATTACTGCAGTGTGGCAAACTAAGTAGTTACATTCTGTATTTGTGGCCCTGGCAAAGGTGTCAATGCATGTCCATTAGAGAGTGTGGTTGTGGTGACAATGGCATCTGTTCATGTGGACAGCCATGTGTGCTATACCTAATGTATGTCTACTATATCTGTTGCAGATGTCACTCACCTACACACATAAGTTTTTACAGCACAGCAACATGTCGCCTATGCGGCACATATAGTAACGTCATGCACATGTAATAGTAATGAGTAGTCAGGGGTTTGACCCCTGTACTCTTTGGTATGTGGCAGATGATGCTTATGGTTAAGTCTCCAAGCCCTTCCCTGGTGTACTTTGCCTGTCCCACCCACATACTTTCTGTTGGATGTGAAGGTGTACACCTACACAACAGCAGCATGTGTATTGTAAGTGATGGGCATGGTCAGGTGATGGCCTCTGCACCTATTGCAGTCCTCCTTAAGGTGATTGCATGTGGTGCAGTTGTAATGGTGTTCCCATAGCCATCTGCATGATAAACACAGTACACTATCTAGGGAAACATGTTGTTATCTGGCCATGACAGTCGCTGTGAGTGGTACCTGGATGTGGTGTTCTGACACAACATCACAGATGATATCTGGATGTACCTCAATCATTTTCCACAGTGGGAAATAGTCTAAATACAGGAGGGTGATGTGCCACACATGACTACAGCATGTAAGTGTAGCTATGCTGCATTGAGACTACCGCCTGTTTAACGTGTGTGGTAATGGCTATTCTGCATGTTATAATACAGACATGACAGTACTCTGTTCTTGAGGGACCCCCATCTGTAGGGCCATCTGTGAACTGGTCAGTGTGTGCAACCATTTGTTTCCTGTGATACACACTGAACACATACCTGTGCACAGCAGAAGCATGGTGTGAGGATTGCAGACAGTACATGATGATAGGGATGTGTTAGTGCCATCGCATCCCTGACTGGACATATGTCACATGAGACAGTGGTATGACAGACACTGTGTGGGGTTCCCAGTGACAAGCCAATAATGGGCAACTGTTCATAGCTGCAGTCACACGTCTACTACACATTGTACAGTTGGCATGCAGTATATATGCATGTGTTGTGCTCCCTCTGCAAATGTATATCATCTGTTGTGTTGGGTTGCTGGTGATATATATGCATACTGTTGTAGGTAATCCTGTATGCTGTTGTCTATCACTAAGCCATATGTGGGTTTATAATGCAACACCATAGGCTGAATGGGTTGGGAGGTCCTGGCAGAACCTCCCGTCCAACTTCAGTTGACCATGACACCGGGCACTAGCATATCTGGGGTTCCCCCCTTGGGCACCACTACAATGGGGTTCCTTTATTTTTTAGAATAGATGGCCCGTCCCCCTTCTTGGGGTAGAGCAGCCCATTTAACCTTGTAGATGGACCATATCTTAACCCTTGCATTGGGCACCCCTGTGCTACTAAGTGTTTGAGCATGCCCAGTATATCCTTGTGTAGATGGATACATAGTGCATTCCGAACAGCCCTGTGCTAAGTGTGTGTGCATGCTTGTGTCGGTTATGTGCCTCTGTGTATGGGCATGGCCATCTTAACCCTGTATAGTGGTAGTCGTCGTCCATTCCTCAGATGGGCATACTCCAGGTCAGGATGGATTCCCACTTTAAACACACAGGTTCACAGGTATGTACATCTTAACTGCCAGCATCCCTGTTGATGTCCGCATTCCTAGATGGTCATAATGACAGCCTTGAAATGTGTAGTCTGTGTTGCGTGACTCGTAAGTATGTAATATTGTAATCACAATCTGTAAATAGGCAGGTGTTGTGTTCCCACCACTGGTGTGTGTGCATGTGTGTGTATGTCTGTCCCCATTTACCAGAGGACTGTAAATTGCTTTTAGACTGCTCACACTCCATGCAATTCATATACCCACCTTTGGCAGGGCTGATGATGACACCCGCCTACAAATACACCTTTGGGAGTGCTATGTCCCATTAACCTTGGTAGCATGTTCTGTAACTGTGTAATGCTGTAGTGCAATAAAGTAGTTAGGTCGGTGTTCTAGTCCCACACTTGCCATGTGTGAGTGTGTGCGTCTCCGTTTGCCTGAGGACTGAGTAATGCTTTTAGACTGGTCACACTCCATACATTTCTTATACCCACCTTTGGCAAGGCTGATGATGTCACCCATCAACAAATACACCTCTGGGAGTTCTGTGTCCCATTAATGTTGGTAGCGTGTTCTGTAACTGCGTAATGCTGTAGTGTAATAAAGTAAAGTCGGTGTTCTAGTCCCACACTTGCAGTGTGCGTGTGTCTCTGAGGACTGAATAATGCTTTTAGACTGCTCTCACTCCATACATTTCTTATACCCACCTTTGGCAAGACTGATGATGTCACCCATCTACAAATACACCTCTGGGAGTGCTGTGTCCCAGTAACCTCGGTAGCGTGTTCTGTAACTGCATAATGTTGTAGTGTAATAAAGTATTAAGGTCGGTGTTCTAATCCTGCACTTGCTGTGTGTGTCCATTTGCCTGAAGACTGAGTAATGCTTTTAGACTGCTCAAACTCCATACATTTCTCATACCCACCTTTGGCAAGGCTGATGATGTCGCCCATCTACAAATACACCTCTGGGAGTGCTGTGTCCTAGTAATCTTGGTAGCATGTTCTGTAACTGCGTAATGCAGTAGTGTAATAAAGTAGTTAGGTCAGTGTTCTAGTCCCACACTGGTGTTTGTGTCCCCGTTTGCCTGAGGACTGAGTAATGCTTTTAGACTGCTCACACTCCATACATTTCTTATTCCCAACTTTGGCAAGGCTGATGATGTCACCCATCTACAAATACAACTCTGGGAGTGCTGTGTTCCAGTAATCTTGGTAGCACATTCTGTAACTGAGTAATGCTGTAGTGTAATAAAGTAGTTAGGTCGGTATTCTAGTCCCACACTTGCCGTGTATGTGTGTCCCCATTTGCCTGAGGACTGAGTAATGCTTTTAGACTGCTCACACTCTATACATTTCTTATACCCACGTTTTGCAAGGCTGATGATGTCACCCATCTACAAATACACCTCTGGGAGTGATGTGTTCCAGTAATCTTGGTAGCGCGTTCTGTAACTGCATAATGCTGTAGTGTAGTAAAGTAGTTAGGTCGATGTTCTAATCCCAGACATGCAAAGTGTGTGTGTGTGTGTCTGCCTGTGTGAGACAAGTACAGTGCTTTGTAGTATTAAGCCGTGGCGTGCCCTAAATGCATATTGCTGCAGTGTGATACGGTAGGGGTTTGTATACAGGACATGGCAAGTGTGTGTTTGTCTGTCAGAACCTGTGAAGAGGTGGCCGTGATTGTCTTAACACTGGACATGTTTGAGAGCGGGTTTTGTAGTTTTCCTATATGGTATCCATCTTATGACACATTGGCCACCTCACAAGGAGTACAGCTGTCAGTCAGCCACGGGACTATGTTGGCAAGCCATACCCATACATCTGGCAAAAGGCCTGGTGAACTAAGTATGCAGCTCTACTAGTACCCGGTATATGTCCCGAACCCATGTACCATGCACAAACAAAGTTGCATAGGATATCCCGCTATGTTGCCAGTACCATGCACATTGAGGACAGATAGTAGGCATGGTGTGAATGCAGTGGCCTGCAGAGGACATGATACCCTGTACAGCAGTACAATAGGCACATATATGCAGACATTGTGCCTTCACTATGTTCCACACTGAATGCCTGCAACATATGTGGTGCCATCAAATGTGATCCACAAAGGCCAGACACTGCTGTACACATGTGCCCTGTATGGACCCATGCCACTGGCAGCAGGGAATACCTGTATCATACTATTCATGCAGGTGCAGGGCAAACCTACTCACTATAAGCACGTTTCGCCACACCAGGCCAGTAATGGCATATCAGGGTATAACAGGCTGTGTACACAACATGTGTCTGCCAAACAAGGTATACCTGTACATGTCACTCTCACAGTATTGTGGGATAGGCACATCCAAGGCAATGTCCATGTGAAGGACTATCAAACACGGACATGGCATGCATTGCAAAGCTATGATGCTACACATTGGTAACCAGGATGTCAGGCCAGATAATGCAGTACTTATCTGTGTGGGACATTGCAGACACTACACCCCTGCACTGCACACCATTGTTGGGTGACACGATGCCAAGGATTACCCCTCACCCAGCCTTGTACAGCCATCTTGTACAGCCAACCACTACACACCCATGAAGCAATGCATACCTGCATACCAGTACTGGCACCCTGTGTCTGCGTGTGGGTTGTGATGCTCCCAACCACAGTCACTCCCAGTATAACCCTTGTTGTCATACCAACAGATGTCAAGCACTTTCAGATGCCCTAGCCCATAGAACCTCCAACTATCCCCTGTGGTGCATGTGGTCCTGTGCATTACTGCAGTGTGGCAAACTAAGTAGTTACATTCTGTATTTGTGGCCCTGGCAAAGGTGTCAATGCATGTCCATTAGAGAGTGTGGTTGTGGTGACAATGGCATCCGTTCATGTGGACAGCCATGTGTGCTATACCTAATGTATGTCTACTATATCTGTTGCAGATGTCACTCACCTACACACATAAGTTTTTACAGCACAGCAACATGTCACCTATGTGGCACATGTAGTAACGTCATGCACATGTAATAGTAATGAGTAGTCAGGGGTTTGACCCCTGTACTCTTTGGCATGTGGCAGATGATGCTTATGGTTAAGTCTCCAAGCCCTTCCCTGGTGTACTTTGCCTGTCCCACCCACATACTTTCTGTTGGATGTGAAGGTGTACACCTACACAACAGCAGCATGTGTATTGTAAGTGATGGACATGGTCAGGTGATGGCCTATGTACCTATTGCAGTCCTCCTTTAGGTGATTGCATGTGGTACAGTTGTGATGGTGTTCCCATAGCCATCCGCATGATAAACACAGTACACTATCTAGGGAAACATGTTGTTATCTGGCCATGACAGTCGCTGTGAGTGGTACCTGGATGTGGTGTTCTGACACGACATCACAGATGATATCTGGATGTACCTCAATCATTTTCCACAGTGGGAAATAGTCTAAAGACAGGAGGGTGATGTGCCACACATGACTACAGCATGTAAGTGTAGCTATGCTGCATTGAGACTACTGCCTGTTTAACGTGTGTGGTAATGGCTATTCTGCATATTATAATATAGACATGACAGTACTCTGTTCTTGAGGGACCCCCATCTGTAGGGCCATCTGTGAACTGGTCAGTGTGTGCAACCATTTGTTTCCACTGATACACACTGAACACATACCTGTGCACAGCAGAAGCATGGTGTGAGGATTGCAGACAGTACATGATGATAGGGATGTGTTACTGCCATCGCATCCCTGACTGGACATATGTCACATGAAACAGTGGTATGACAGACACTGTGTGGGGTTCCCAGTGACAAGCCAATAATGGGCAACTGTTCATAGCTGCAGTCACACGTCTACTACACATTGTACAGTTGGCATGCAGTATATATATGCATGTGTTGTGCTCCCTCTGCAAATGTATATCATCTGTTGTGTTGGGTTGCTGGTGATATATATGCATACTGTTGTAGGTAATCCTGTATGCTGTTGTCTATCACTAAGCCATATGTGAGTTTATAATGCAACACCATAGGCTGAATGGGTTGGGAGGTCCTGGCAGAACCTCCCGTCCAACTTCAGTTGACCATGACACCGGGCACTAGCATATCTGGGGCCCACCTATAGACATCAACCTCTGTTGGCTCTGCACCACCTTCTGGTGGCACCACTACTGAGGATGGAGCATGTCCCCCCTGGGAGTGGGACCAGACAGGTACATATCTGCTGTTGTGCGGTCCCGGATGTGTTGCGTTGGTGGCTCCCTAAGGGGTTATGAAGCCAGATATGCCAGTTCAAGAGCAGAGTGTCACATTTACAGGGTGATGCTGCCCCTCCTGGACAGCCCCCAGCACTGCCTCCTTTGCAGCTGTGTAGGTGCAGTGACAGTTGGCCATGGCTGGGAACCTCCGTCCCACTGTTCCCATGGGATTTTGAATGCCGAAGACCCATCCCAGTCCAGGGTGTATCCCCCACACATGTGTCATATACCAACCCTGTATGCTGTCTTTTCTGTGATCCTACCTATCCTCCACAGCCATACCTACACTCCTTTCCCAACATCTGACCCTCACCTATGGACACATGAGGCCAGTCATCTCCTAGGACAACATCTGCCCTATACATAGCTGTCCATTACACACACTAGTGCCCACTGGACACATGAAACCCCTGTAATATGCATCACAACTACTCCTGTTATCCTCACCCCTGTCCCTCAGGTGCACGATCCTGGTATGCACATCACTCCTACATGGTCCAGGTACAAGTGATGAGGACAACCCCATTGTACACGCAACACTACCAGTCCCTCTATGGTTACCCCATTTACCTTTATCATGATGATGATGTTGCACACAGCACCTTGCAAGAGTACTGTTCACACATAATGATTGGACAGGTAGTTGTATTAATGTGCATTACATGTACAAAGTGATGTATACGGCCAATGTACAACTATATGCGTGCATGACTGACACATGTCTGTCTGAGGGAGTCTTGTGATCACATAGAGCAACACCACTACATAATACAGGCGTCAGTGGTGTTTCCCATTTTATTCATTTGTAATGCTTTGTTGCCACATGGTATGTTCCTGATACATCTCTATATATGTATGTACCTATATGCTGGACATAAACACTCATATATACATCTACATGATGGGATACATTCCTGTACTGTTGAATGACTGCGCTGTATGATATGTTTGTGGTACTGTCCGTTGTCTGTATATCTGCCATGGCATATTGGTAATACACATTAGCTGTGTGTGTAGGGGCCTGGTTCCTACCCTTGCAAAGGACGTTTATTTGGTTGCACAGCAGAACAAGCCCATTGGATACGGAGGGAGTAAGGCACATTAAAGCAGTTGGGAGCAGGTGTGCATGGGTTTGCATGGTGTTAAGCACTGCTGACCTCTGGTTACAGCTTCTTACACTCGGTTAGCCTCTACATTGCTTTACCAGTGCAATACTCGCATACTGGTAGCCAAACACGCTTACACCCGCTCGCTCCCGCACTTGCTAATGCACCGACATTGGTGCTTGCATCTGTCACTTACATCCCTGGGTGTGAGCGAGGACCACAATATTACCTTGTGATGCCTATTACATCAGACTACATGACTACAGTATCGGGACTCTCTGCCCATTAGGCAACGGCATTGCATTCGACTGTATGGAATCAGTGACCTGTCCGGTGAATCAATCATATTTGTGTATTCCTCATACAATCTGCTCCCACCTTGTGATGCCTATTACATCGGACTACATGACTACAGTCATAGCCGGCGTTAGGCATAGGCCAACTAGGCGGCTGCCAAGGGCACCGCTTTAGTTGGGGCACAGCGGTATTTATTTGGTGTAGGTAGACCAGAATGGGGGCACTGGGTGGTGTGGTGGGGGTGCCATTGTGCCCTTTTGCCTAGGGCACCAGTTGACCTAAGGGTGCTCCTGACTACAGTATTGGGAATGGCTGCCCATTAGCCGATGGCATGGTGTTCGACTGTATGGAATCAGCGGCATGTCCAGTGAATTGATCATATTAATTGTGTGTTCTTCATACAATCTACTCCCACCTTGTGATGCTTATTACATTGGACTACATAGGTGACGGCATGGCGTTCGACTGTACGGAATCAGCGGCCGGTCCAGTGAATCAATCATATTTGTGTGTTCCTCATACAATCTGCTTCCACCTTGTGATGCCTATCACATCGGACTACATGACTACAGTCATAGCCGGCCTTAGGCATAGGCCAACTAAGCAGCCGCCAAGGGCACCGCTTTAGTTGGGGCACTTTAGCAGTATTTATTTGGTGTAGGTAGACCAGAATGGGGGCACTGGGTGGTGTGGTGGGGGTGCCATTGTGCCCTTTTGCCTAGGGCATCAGTTGACCTAAGGCCGCTCCTGACTACAGTATTGGGAATGGCTGCCCATTAGCCAATGGCATGGCGTTCGACTGTATGGAATCAGCGGCCTGTCCAGTGAATTGATCATATTAATTGTGTGTTCCTCATACAATCTGCTCCCACCTTGTGATGCTTATTACATCAGACTACATGATTACAGTATTGGGAATCCGCTGCCCATTAGGCGACGGCATGGCGTTCGACTGTACGGAATCAGTGGCCTGTACAGTGAATTAATCATATTTGTGTGTTCCTCATACAATCTGCTCCCATCTGGCTGATGCATGGGAACTGAGACTCTTCAATACAGACAAGTAGTTGGGTTGTGGGAGCCACATCCGTCGGCCGAGTCATTCTACCGCATACCTATTATAGATTTGCCACCTTTTCAATTGGCCAAGGTTAGACTTTAGGGTTACCACCTGTCCCAATTTGCAAGGGACACTGCAAAATTAATCAAGACATAGCAAATGTCAGGATTACAGGACATTATTATAGTCTACATTTCATTAATAGTTGCATAAAACTGTAATTTTATATATGAAACTTCTATATGTTATGTGAAGTAGCATAAGCAATTCAAATGTAACTAGATTAAGCTTTTAATTGTGCAAATAAGTATAATCCTGTACTATGCACGGCTGTAGGTATGTTTTGTCCTGGAAAGTCTGATATTTCTACAGAACATGTCCCACTTTGGCCATTTGGAAAGGTGGCAACCCTATAGGACCTGTATGTAGAGACGTCAGACTTTGCAGGGTAACACATACCCACAGCCAGTAGAAAAGGGAGTACTTCATTTTTTTGCCTAAATAAAAGGTTATTCTTGTAGCATTATAGTTGCTTACACTGTTACTTATAGCATTTAGGTACAAAATAATTGTTTTATGCAACTACTACAGACAATATAGGAAATCTTTGCCCTAAATCACAGGACATCTGCCATAATTACATTTATTTTGCAGGACACAACTGCCCAAAGGGGAGTGTCCCTCACAAAGATGAACAGGTGGTAACCCCAACCCTATTATTCTATCAACTTTCTAAGGTAGTCGGCGGAACATGCGCTTTCTCTCACTAGCAGATCTCTCATACGAATGGGGAAGAATGAACACTGAATCAGAGACACTGCATAACAACCTCATGGACACATTTAGAAGGTTGGTGCTATTAACCAGACACAGTGACGGACCTAGAGCACATATGTATTAATACACATTGTCTGAAGTACATGCTGTTTAGGACTCTTACATGTCATTATTTATTACGTGTATTCCACCACCTCATATCACTAGTTCTAGGAGGATTTAGTCGGGACTGTGTTAGATTCTGATTCATAATTATGGACATCCCTGGTAATCGGGGACAGTTCAGTGATATAGGTTCATAGGTAGGTACTAGGCTATCTGCCCAAGGGCATTTATAAGCCTAGCCAGAATGTGTTGGCTTTCACCTCCCTTTTAAATTAGTTTCCTGGGCCTCTGTCTAGCAGGGCCACTGAAGTGATCCCAGGGGTAAATTTACGATTTCCCATCCACTCGTCAAGATTTCTCTTGAAGAGAGTCAGTGAGGGGCTCTGCCTAACATAAACTGGGATTCTATTCCAGAGTGAGGGAAGTCTCTGGGACAGGAATCTATCCCTCCAGCATGACCTGTTTATTGTTGTGCTGAGGTTTAATTCACTGGAGTGTGTGGCTCTAAAAGATTTGGTTTTCTTGAGGTGGAACATGTCCATTAATTCTGGGTTGGACATGGCCTTATACGTCAGGCAGAGATCACCTCTGAGCAGGCGGTAAGCAATCGAGTAGAGCTGGAGTTTCTTTAGTCGATCTGCATAGGGCATCAGATAGCCTAGTATGAACCTATGAACCTATAATCTTGACCAATGGATGGGAGATTGCAGATATACCCTAGGGATTACTTCAGTGTCACTGCTTGACAGAGGCACAGCAAAATGATAGGCATAGTTTTTATTCAAACTAAAGGGGTGGCGAAAGCCACATAACTATGGGCTAGGCTTATAAATGCCCTTGGGCAGATAGCCTAGTATGAACCTATGAACCTATGAACCTATAATCTCTTTGAGGCCCATGATCCTCTTGGTGAAGTACTTCTGTGGTCTTTCCAGCTGTTGCAGGTGTCAAGTAAGGTACATTACAAATTGGGCATTGTACTCTATTATAGGCCTAATGAGTCATGATTAGAGGGGCACAATGACCTCTCTTGATCTAGAGGTGACCATTTCATGATTAGGTGGGCTACATAGAAGGAATTTCTAACCACTTTGGCAATGTGATTATCAAAGGAGAGGTTGCTATTTACCTGGGTCCCCAGGTCCCTAATTACATCTTCCGTACTTAGTGGATTACCACCTATGTGATAATTCGTGGGCACTTCGTTTTTCCCAAAGGGGATGACTATGCAATTTTTAGCATTCAGCTCGAGGCCATGGTTCTGACACCAGGTATCTGTCTCTGTAAGACCCTTCTGGAGGATGTCTGTGTCAGCCAGAGAGTCGATTATGGCCCCTGGTTTGCAGTCATCTGCAAACTTGGTCAGCCATAGTCCTCCCGTGCATGCCTGTACCTCAGAGAAGTATATACCGAACAGGAGTGGTCCCAGGACCAAGCCCTGTGGGAAGCCACTTGTAACTGGTTTAGAGTCGGACATGGCACCCACAACTCTGACCATGTGTGTTCTATCCGTGAGCCAGTTGGCTACCTATCTCGTGACATAGGGGTTAATGTTCAAGCTGGTGAGCTTATCTATGATGCCAGAGTGGGGAATGGTGTTGAAGGCCTTAGCAAGGTCCAGGTAGGCTGTGTGGACAACCTTTCCTTCATCTATGGCCTTGGTAACTGTTTCAAATAAGTCAACTAGGTTTAGGAGGCAGGATCTGCCTTTAACAAAGCCAAATTGGGTAGGGTCCAGTGTCTGGAGGTTCCCAATGTCTCTGTTTATGAGTTCCATGATGATTCACTCCATAGCTTTGCAGACCAGGCTATTCAGACATATAGGGCGATAGTTCCCAGGTTCTGTTGTGGGACCACCTTTGTGGAGTGGGATGACTGTTTCTATATGCTATTCTTTGGGTACATAGCCTGTGGTAAGGCTGAGTTTGTACAGTGAATTTAGGTGAGGGTTTAGTTCCTTTCGGAGCTCGTGTAAGACGCAGCCTGGGATACCATCCGGTCCCATTGATGCTGTGTTTTTAGCTTTGGAGAGGGCTGTTTTTACCTGTACACCCATGATGTGTGGGGCTCTGCATTCTTCTGGGATGGACACGGGCCCTTTTGGGGGTGGGGGTGAAGTTTGCACTGAACCTGTCAGCCAGGATGTTGGCAATGTCAGTTGGTTCAGTGTATATTTTGCCATTCTGCACTAGCCCAGAGCATATCTGAGAGTTGCCACCTAGATTCTTGACATAGCTAAATAAGGCTTTGTGGTTATCTTTAGAGTCTTTGGCAATTTTTCTTTGGAAAATGGACTTGGATGATTTTATGAGCAATCGTAGTTTCTTGCTAATATTGATCAGTGATGCCTTTCCTTTTTGGAATTTTGCTCTGTCATGTAGTAGTTTCCTCCTTCTGTTGTATAGCTTATTTATGACCAGGGACCACCAGACTGGTTTCCTCTTTTTGGAGGAGTGAGTCTTTGTTTTACTTGGGATGGCTCGATCCATGCATTCCTGCAGATGCTCATAGAATGCATTTGTAAAGGATTCTGCAGTTTGGGCAGCATTATCCTTTAGCAAGGGGGCTTTGAAACTTTCCACCTTGGTCTTGAGAAGTCTGAAGTTGGCTTTTGAAAGGTTTTTCACAGTGGTTTCCTTGACTGGGGGTGGGGACAGGATGTGGATGTCCAGTGTGATTAGTTTATGGTCCCTATGTGTTCCCCCAATGGTTTACAGACTGTGCAGTAGATGTGCTCTTAAGGTTTGGGAGGTATGGGCATCTGCTATACCCACATCGGAATATTACTTACACCCACAGGGTGGTCCTAATATGTGTCTGCCAGCCAACACCTGCATGCCTAGGTCCATAATCGCATGCCCATAGTTCCCTTACCTGTCACTACTCTACAGCACTCATCCTTACTGTGGGCGCAGGTGGGATATGAACACACCTCTACACATTGCCCACTCTCCCCGTGTTGGGACACATGTTGTACGTTGTGTCAACCCATGTGTTATCAGGCTTGCAAAACCAACTGTTCTGTGTACAGTTACATCCTGGTCGCAGTAGTCTTTACTCGCATTGCCTGGAAGAACAGCATTTTTGGTGTCCCACAAGGGGCATCGCTGTCCGTGTTTAAAGTGTAGACCTTGTAGATCTCTCCCACTGGTAGTTTCCTGCCAGTGGTCTGGGAAGCAGTGTTGTATTTACCTTTATTGCATGTCTGTATGTCTCACCGGCCTAGCTGGGGGTGGGTAGACATTTGTAGATTTGACCTCCCACCAACATATGCCCAGTCTGAACATATGTTACCCGTAACTGCTGTAACATAACCTAGGTATATACATGTGTATATTTACTGTAACGTATATATATATATATATATATATATATATATATATATATATATATATATATATATATATATATTTACATTAATATATACAGATATATCTGCATATGAATTCATACATGTATATTCATATCTTGCTGTCTCTCTATACATATATATATATATATATATATATATATATATATATATATATATATATATATATATATATATCTGTGTGTGTATGTGTATATATATATATATATATATATATATATATATATATATATATATATAAAACCACAGTGAAGAACTTCTCTAAAGCAAACTTCATACTACTCAAGACTGGTGTGGTATCCTTCAAGGCCCCTGAGCCAGTGGGAACCACAACCCAAGCTGCGGAAGCCCTTACAAATGCCTTCTATGAACACCTCCAGGACTGCATGGATCAGGCAATCCCAAATAAAACCAAGACTCTTTCCACAAAGGGCAAACGTCCAGTCTGGTGGACCCCAGCCATTAGCAAACTTTACAATAAGAGGAGAAAGCTATTACATGATAGAACAAAATCCATAAAAGGGAAGTCACCCCTGATCATTATTAGTAAAAAAATATGAGCACTCATAAAATCTACTAAGGCCAATCTTGAGAGAAAAATTGCCATGGATTCAAAGGACAATCATAAGGCCTTTTTCAGCTATGTTAGGAACCTGGGTGGAAACTCCCAGATATGCCCAGAATTAGTCCAAAATGATACAAAAATCACTGAACCCATAGACATTGCCAACATACTGGCAGACAGGTTCAGTGCAAACTTCACCCCCCTCTCCCACCCTAAAGGAGAGATAACTATCCCAGCGGAGTGTAGCCTCCCAGACATCTCAAATGCGCAGGTGAAAGCTGCTCTCTAAAGCTAAAAACACAGCATCAATGGGACCGGATGGTGTCCGCGGCTGTGTGCTACACGAGCTAAATGAGGAATTAAACCCGCACATAAGGCAGCTGTTTAATCTCAGCCTTACCACAGGATACGTGCCCAAGGAGTGGCATACGGCAACTGTGGTCCCACTCCACAAAGGTGGTGCCTCTACGGACCCAGGTAATTACCGCCCCATAAGCTTAACAAGTCTAGTCTGCAAAGCTATGAAGAGGATCATAATGGAGCTCATAAACAAAGATATAGGGGACTTGCAGACATTGGACCCGACCCAGTTTGGCTTCGTCAAGGGAAGATCATGCCTTTTGAACTTGGTCAACTTCTTCGAAACAGTCACCAAAGCAATTGATGAGGGAAAGGCAGTCCATACAGCCTACCTTGACCTTGCAAAGGCTTTCAACACAATACCCCACTCGGGTATTGTAGAAAAACTTACCAGCTTAAATGTAAACCCATATGTCACAAGATGGGTTGCAAACTGGCTTAAGGACAGAACCCACAGGGTTAGAGTTGCTGGCGCTATGTCAGACTCCAAGCCGGTCACAAGTGGTGTCCCACAGGGCTCGGTCCTTGGCCCCCTATTGTTCGGCATCTACTTCTCAGAAGTACAGGCCAACATGGGAGGACTTTGGCTGACAAAGTTTGCAGACGACTGCAAACTGGGCCATAGTGGAAAGTGCATCGGACACGGATATCCTTCAGAAGGGACTCACAGAAACAGATAGCTGGTGCCAGAGCCATGGCCTGAAGTTAAACGCCAAAAAATGTATAGGCATACCCTTCGGGAAAAACAAGGTAACCCCAAGCTACCATATAGGTGGCAATCCACTAAGCACAGAAGAGGTTATCAGGGACCTGGGGACCCAGGTTGACAGTGGCCTTTCTTTTGACACTCACATTGCTAAAGTGTTAGAAAGACCTTCTACATTGCCCACCTGATCATGAAGGGATTCACATCCAGATCTAGTGAGGTCATTGTTCCCCTGTACTCTTCACTTATCAGACCAATGATCGAGTACAATGCCCCATTCGGGATGTATCTCACCCGACATCTGCAGCAATTGGAGAGACCCCAAAAGTTCCTCACCAAAAGGATAAAGGGACTCCAAAATCTGTCATATGCTGCCAGATTGAAGAAACTCCAGCTCTATGCAGTCGCATACCATCTGCTCAGAGGTGACATGTGCCTGACACACAAGGCCATGTCCAACCCAGAATTAATGGACATGCTCCACCTCAAAAAATCCAAATCCACCAAAACCACTAGAGCAAGCGACTTAAACCTTAGCACAGATATAAATAGGACGTGCTGGAGGGATAGATTTATCACTCAGAGACTCCCTATGCTGTGGAATAAAATCCCGGTCCATGTGAGGCAGAGCACCTCGCTGGCTCTGTTCAAGAGAAATCTTGACCTGTGGATGGGAGATCGTAGGTTTACCCCGGGAATCATCTCTGTGTCACTGCTGGACAGAGGCACAACAAACTAATGGGCACAGTATTTTTTCATATAAGGGTGGCATAAGCCACAAAAATTTGGGCTAGGCTTATAAATGCCTTAGGGCAGATAGCCTAGTATAAACCTATGAACCTATGAACCTATATATATATATATATATATATATATATATATATATATATATATATATATGGTTCTACCTGACTTCACGACAGCGCAGAAGACCGACATCGGAATGGAGCTCCAGAAGATCAGCGAAGAAGGCCGAGGCCAATCGCGAGTGGCAGAACATCGACAATGCAGAAGACCGACACGACGGATGACAACACCAACGCCGAGGATGCCGACATGGGGAAAGGCTGTGTGAGTATGCGGTAGTGACGGACGTTAGGGTGCGAGGCAGGTAAGTGTGGAGATTGACGGTCTGTGGGGATAGGGGTGGGTTAAGTGAGTTAGGGTTAGGGAGCGATAGGGGTGGGTTAAGTGAGTTAGGGTTAGGGAGCGATAGGGGTGGGTTAAGTGAGTTAGGGTTAGGAGCGATAGGGGTGGGTTAAGTGAGTTAGGGTTAGGGGGCGATAGGGGCGGGTTAAGTGAGTTAGGGTTAGGGAGGGGGGAGGTAAGTTGTTGATAGTGACGGACCTTAGGGTTAGGGTAAGGTTTAGTGTGGGCTTGTAAGGATTTTGGTGTGCTTGTGTTGTGTGTGTGGTTTGTGGAATGGGGATGTGTTTTGTTTTTAATAATTGTTATTGTGGTGTGTGCAGTGTATGGGGTTTCGTGTTTGTGTACCGTCGGTTATTTCGTTGTCGGTTATGTGTGGTTTCGTGTTTATGGACTGTCGAATATGTGGTGTCGGTGATGTGGTTGTCGGTGTTGTGTGGTTTCGGCTATGTCAGGTAGAACCATATATACATATATATATATATATATGTCTATACACACTGTCTGTGGTGTGAGTAGCGGTGGTCTGCTCACTCCTGGGAAGCTTTTTATGACATATGCTGAAAGCACTATATAATACCAAAATTGCTCTTTATTCCCTTCACATCCCTTGTGTATGCTTTATTGTTACAATGTCCATTCTTTATTTATATATATATATTTCATGTCTGTAGATATATATCTATACACACATATATATGTGTGTGTGTGTGTGTGTGTGTGTGTGTGTGTGTGTGTATATATATATATATATATATATATATATATATATATATTACATCTGTACATACAAACATACATTTCATATGCTGGGAGCTGCTTACACCTGCGCAGGCGCACTCGCCTATGCTTACTGTGCATTACATATGTTTACTGCGGCTTATTTGTGCTTACTTGTGCCTTATTCATTATGACAGTACCACTTTGATTGAAAGGATCTTGTTAATAGTCCCATGTGATACACATGTTCACCTTTACATGTTTAAATGTCGGCTTTACAGCAGAGCAACATTCATTCCACAAGGAAAATGATATGTGCTATAGTCAAACTTGAACCGTGAATGCCTTTTCATTAGGCGGATGCTCTAACCACTACACTATTGGTGTTCTGCTTCATTTATATGTATACCCATGGTTCACAGTTACCTGAACACATGCCTCATCACTGCACTTACACAGCATGCATCCATTTTCCTGTTGGGAAAACCACACTACTATACATGCGCCATTCCCTATTCCCTACTGCTCTGGACCCGTGCCGTATGTTGACTCACTCTGAGGATATTCAGACCTCCAAAGCCTATAGTCCTGGCACATACGTGTCTTTGATTGTCAGGGTGTTGATGTGGTCATCCGGGTTTAGGCTTGTCCGACTGGGGATCGGGACTGCCCTGTACCTAGTTGAAAGTCAGACTTAGCACGGGGAGATCGTTCGTTCCACTTTTAGCATCCTACCTGTGGTTGCAGATGAAGAGGTGTGCTCACCTATAGCCATGCTGATATATAACAGCACTAAATATTATGGGGATTTCTGCTGCTGTTTCCTTTCACATTCATTATGACTGCTATATTGTGACCATGTTCATTCTTAATAGCTACATATATATATATATATATATATATATATATATATATATATATATATATATATATATATATATATATATATATGTGTGTGTGTGTATATATATATATATATATATATATATATATATATATATATATATATATATATATATATATATATATATATATATCGGTCTGTACATACACATGCATATACACCTACATGCTTATTTACATTTCCCATACCGTTGAATCACCGCCACTTACCATTGTGCATACACGCTTGCATACCCATGTACGTCTAGGGTTGCCACCTTTTCAAATGGCCAAAGTGGGGAATTTTTGGGACACACATCAGATTTTACAGGCCGACACATACCCATGGTCAATACAAAGGTTAGAACTTTACTTATTTGCCTAAATGAAAGCTTATTCTTGTAGCAGTTTATTTGCTTATTTTGTTTCTTGTAACATTTAAGTATTTTACATACAGAAATAACTGTTTTATGCAACTATTTCATGAAATATGGGACATAAGTATTTTCTACAATCACAAGACATTTGCCATTGTATTACTTTTGGTCAGGACACAACTGCCCAAAAAGGGACTATCCCCCGCAAAGTGGGACAGCTGGTAACCCTACTTACATCTGCTTTAAAGTGCCTTAATCACCTTATATCCGACTGCCACTATGTGAATGTGTAAGGTATATATTCCTGATAATGCACGTGGGGAGACGTGCATCACAGTCAGGTGTTTAATCCCGGGTCGTAGGTTCTGCAGGACCGGCTGGAGGCTGAGCAGTCTTGTGGACAACTACTGCTCATACAACTTGTGTCCAGGACTGGACCTCATGTCATGACACCAAGTCTAATGTTTAGAACAGATACTTATCCCATGAGGGATATCCAAAAATTGTGGGGACCGATGACCTTGATTCCTTTGGCTTTATGAAAATAAGGTAGGGGTTATACATGCAAGGGATACATAGTTTGCAATCCTGAGACTGCCTAGGGTGAGACTGCCTTCTAGATATGAGTAGGGGTCACTATGTGCAGATATGGCTGCACCTATCTAGCAGCCCGAGTATGGGTGGTTTTGGTGGACGTTCAGGAAAGGGGGGAGGGTGTGCTGTGAAGGGGATGATAGGTATTCAATTATGTATCCAGGTGTGTTGCAGTTGTATGGCTCATCTTACAGTCAGTGTTGGTATCCTGTATGTTTTTCAGTATTATGAGATTCAGTATTATGAGTTTTCAGTATTTTGAGCATTCAGGAGTTTGAGTTCAGGATTTTGAGATTCAGGATTTTGAGCTTTCAGGATTTTGAAGTGAACCTATAAATATATATATATATATATATATATATATATATATATATATATATATATATATATATATATATATATATATATATATACAAATTAGACCATAAGATCGAAGTTTTGAAACTTCGAAATTTAAATGAAAAAAATCTCTTTTTTTTACGTTTCCCCACATCCCCTGCTAATTAAATATACCAACTGTGAGATCACACACCAGTGAGGAAAATGGTAAATATACATTCCGTGCTGTATGGCAATCTCCATTTAAATGGTTCAAAGTTTCAAAACTTCACACTTATGGTCTCCACCATAAGAAAGTCAATGTTCTGACATTTTCTGAGTTTATCTATCATCATATGTAACCGCAGTGGTGGTGCTGCGGTAGCGTTGTTGCCTCACAGTAAGATGCTGTCCGGTTCGATTCTCAGCTAGAGCGTCTTTTGAGTGGAGTCATGTGTGAATGGGCGTACCTTCGTTGAAGGTTGTGCGTCAAGGCTGGTAACTCGGCACGTAAAAATCATCTACCAATCATTAGCAGACCGGAGTTCCGCTGTGGCAAACCCTAACCAGGAAAAGCCGAAAGACACAAACATCTATCATCATATGTAGTGATATTTTGACTTTTTTTTATCGATCTTTTTTATTTGTATGTTTCACTCTTTTTTAGCCATATCTCTCTTTTTCTCTTTATATACATATATGAATATATATGAATATATATATATATATATATATAGATATATGGGTCAACTTTTTTGTTTGAAGTTACATTATTTCGAACAAGAAAAGTACGGCCCCACTTCCACAAAAGTGCACTCCAGTGAAAGTGCACTTTCGCGAAAGCTGTTTCATCGAAACATGATACAGTGGGGATAAGGAAATATATCCTTTTCCCCACTGTAGTGCAGTCTCAGAGTTGGTATATTTAAGTAGTGGGGGTGTGGAGGCTGCAGTCCCCCACATGGGGGGGTGCAAGGGGGCAAAACAATGTTTTTTGTTTATTTTGTATAAATATATCAACTCTGAGATCACACTACAGTGGGGAAAAGGATATATTTCCTTATCACCACTGTATCGTGCTTCAGTGAATCAGCTTTCGCAAAAGTGCACTTTCACTGAAGTGCACTTTTGTGGAAGTCAGGTTGTACTTTTGTTAGTCGAAGTAATGTAACTTTGACTAATAAAAGTAGACCAATATAAATATATATATATATATATATATATATATATATATATATATATATATATATATATATGTATATATAGAGAGAGAGAGAGAGAGAGATAAATATATACTTTTTTTGGTAACCATTTGAAATGTCAAGACCCGCTAGAGCATGTCCCAAAATATGGAGACTGAATGCTGAAAGAACAGTACTAAGCCCGAGATGCCATTTCTAGGGATAGTTCATTTTTTACTAAAATATGGTGATCTTGGAGTTGGTATATGTAAGTCTGGGGTATATGGGATGCTTACCCTACATGGGGGGTGGTGCCCTGCAAAATGAACTTTAAAGGACAGAAGAGTGAATTTCAAGATTTGCTATTCACCTGCATTTTCAGTCTTTTTATTAAGCATTTTTGCACTTGGTATTTCAACTGCCATCATTTCAATATGTATGTATAAGCACATGTATTTTTGTTGTTAGCAATGCAGTACCACATTAGGACATGCAGGGCACAATCTGAAGAGATATCTGATATAATTTGTCTCATATTTCACCTCTCTCCCACCTTAGTTCTTCACTCTTTCTTCTTAGATCTTTGTTCTACTTTGGTCTTATTGCCCCAATGCTATGTTCTTTTGTCCTGCAGAGAATACAGCTTTCTGTCTATATGTTATTCTCACTTTAAACAATGGAAATGAGTCTAATACTTCATTTTCTGTGCATTCTAATTGCCTCATCTTACAGCTGCATTTTTCTACTGTCTGACCTCTAGAAATAACATGACCTTCTATTATTCCATGTTCTTGCTCTCCCTTCTCAGCATCACTGTAGTCTTCTTTATTCAGTATTATTATTTATTATTTATTTATATTTATTATTATTATTATTTAGTACTTTATTAGTATTATTCATATAAACCATAAAGCATTTGACAGTCTTTGACACCCCTTCTATACTAATATAGTGTTTTCAAAGTAGAAAGAGGAATTTGATATTTTGTCATATCATTTTATGTGTTATATAGATAATATTTCACCTGTATAATGCAGTACAGTTTTAGAAATTTACAGTTATATAGATTATCTAATTCAAGATAATTATTCTAGGGACAGTTTGGTTCCAGGTTATATTTATGATAGCACAGCAAAGTCACACATTCTGAAATTTTCTAGGTACTGCGATGGAATTTAATAAGACTATGAATGAATTTTCTGAATGATGTTAAAAATAAACTTATTAACATCATTAAGAAAAAAATTACCTTTTATCATGGAGCAGAGTGGAAACTGTTATAAAACAAAATGCAAAATGGTAGTATTAAGAAGGAGAAGAATGTAATAACTTTAGCCTTTATTATGGAGCATGCAAGTGTCAGCTGTGAGATGAAGACAGTGGGGGGAATTTAATAAAGCCTGCATGGTGTTTTTCAATGTGTTGGCATTGTGTTGCACTGCTTACATGAAAGTAAGCAGATTTTAGATTCAGTAAATACTGCTGAGTAGTGTGTATGCACACGCCAACACAGGGAGTTCCATGGCTTGCAAATCACCTCATAAGCAGGTGAATCTCATGCAGATGAGTCAGGTAGAGAGATCCAGTAAGCAGATAGCTCTTCAGACCCCGTATCAGTGCCCCTAGTATACATGAAAAACTTCCATGTACAGGAGTGTAGACAGTCAAAAGGGGCTGTAAAATGGTGATATAGGGACACAAATGGCATACCACATATAAATATGAGTGAAATGATCCTTCTGTGTGTCTGAAAAATTAAAGGAAATAACTTAAATCAATTTTATTTTTTCTTAATAATCTGGGCATGTTAGTGTGGCATGCTGCAGTGTGCAAACATGCTTTATTAAAAAAAAAAAAAAAATGGAAAAAAACAAAATTAATATTATGTAACAGAAATGTATTCAGGACCCTGCATTGAGTATCTACAATGGTACATTGGAGCTGTTGCTAACATGGTAGGGCTAGGAAGCGTGTGTTCCAGGCTGTGAGCACGGATCGCTATGCAAATTTGGTGGAGTTACAGAATAACATAAAGGTGTAATTGTGTCCGCATAACCCTTTCATGTAGGCAGAGAATCATGTAGGTGTTTAGAGAGGAGGTAGCTGACATCAGCGGAAGGTGTGTCCAATGGCTTCTAAGCTTATTTCAGCTTAGTGTGCCTGTTTGCATGGAGTGCCACTGTGCTGAGTGTGTACTTTCAGGGGGTATGTGCACTAACTTCTAAGCTTTATTTAGCTAAAAGGCATGAGTGTCCATGTGTTTGTGTGGTGTGCCATTATGCTGAGCATGGAAGCCTGGGAGTGTGTGTACACTAGTGCTACGGGAAGCATGTTTGTGTGGTGCACCACAGTGCTGTGTGTATCTAAAGCCAATGATATGTTAATTAGTTTTGACACCTGTTTACCTTAAACTAAGGCCATTAAATGATGTTAATTATATACTAGGCAGATGGAATGCATCATAGGTAGCCAATCACATAGTCAGCATATACAGCAAAGCACTATAAAGTATGCATACATCCTACAATCTGATTTTTTCCTCCATACTCTGCACCATTGTAGAACAGACTTGGGAATTTTAACTGAAAGAATGCTAGGGGCTGCTGCAAAGCTGCTACATCTGTATGTGCTACATGCTGAAGTCAATGCTTCTACTGTTGCTGACAGTAGACCTAGACAGAGAAGGACGAGAGTGATCATGCCCAGGGTAACCTCCTAGGAGCTACATGAGCTGATGATTGTAGAGTGCTACAGGGTGGACAGGGACATACTACAAGAAATCACTGAGCTCTGATGCCCTCCACGCAGACCCATAGCTAACAGAGGGAAATCCATTTCAGTGGAAACAAAGGTGTAGCCCTTAGGATACTAGCTACAGGTACTTTCCAAAGATCAGTTGGGGACATGATGGGGGTCCCACAGGCATCTGCTTCCAGGTTACTCCTCCATTTCCTGGATGCCATGCTACCACATGCCAGTGAGCACATTTCTTTTCAAATCACCCCCCTGAGGCGAGTGCCAGCAGTATGAAACACTTCACATCAAGTCACCATCCAGTGAGGATGGATTATCATGAATGTGTGTGCTGGCAGCCCTGGCAGTTATCATGACTCCCACATCTGACATGCATCACAGCTATACCAGATGTTTGCTAGAAGGATATCCCACATGGCCATTTACTGGAAGATGCTGGCTATGCCCTGGAACCGTGGATGATGACACCCATCAGAAATGCACAAACACCCAAAGAAGAAAGCCATAATGAGGCACACGCCAAACTAGGAACATCATAGAGCATCTGTTTGGGCTTCTGAAGTCATGGTTTTGGTGCCTCAGTATATCTGATAGAGCCCTACAGTACTCTCCAGACACATGTGTTCACAGTATGTGCCATGCGTCATAATATGAACCTGTGGAAACAACTGCAGCAGGATCAGCAAAAGGAAGGAATACACAGCCACCCCCACCTGATGATGTCCCTGTATGCAGACATAGGTGTGCCCAGTATGCCCTGGGTTTGGCTATGAGACAATGCATAGCACATTCACTGACAACCTAAGGCCCTAAGGACTGACACCTTACTCCTACTCACATGCATATAGTAAATTTGTTGATGCCAGGCAACCCACATGACCTATACCTATTGGCTGTGTACTGCTTCCATCACACAGAGTCAGCCCTGAACTACAGTTCTGTCAAGTGCTGCATTCGCAAGGTATGTTTATAACCTACACACTACTTGTAAGAATTGCTATAATATGGTATCTTATGTATAGATCTGCTGCATTTATGCAAGAAAATATAGTGAAGTATGTGGACAGACATACCAAACAGGCTGTGGCCTGCTTCTCTTCTTGGGATTGGAGCTAACATTTTGCTTCTGGTGAGAGAAGAAACAAAGGAGTATTGTATCACAACAGAGTGCAGCTGTGGTGAGACCAGCATTAGTAGTAGCCAGGCAGTAGCCTTTCATCATTCTTGACAAGCTAATTCCTTATTTTTCAGTAAGTACTGCTTGATTTCTTCCTAACTTCAGAATATCTTCCTAAACACTTCATCCTTTAATTTTCAGTGTCTACATATTAGTTTTCCCTCAAGTGTTTGGTAGTGCTCTGTACAGATACAGACACCTTGAGTGATATGTTTCCTGTAAAAGGAATATATAAGGAAACAGCTCCAGTACTTAGTATAAATGAAGATGGAAGTATTATTCATATAAAGCATAAAGCATTTGACATAATAGAGGTCTGAAGAAATAAAAACTACTGGTGAAACAAGTGGTCTTCCCAAAACTTTAAGTGTAACAACTATTTCATTTCCACAGATATGTGTCTTGGGCGGGGGCATCCATAATGTTGTTCATGGGAAGTAAGTTTGAACTAAAAATCTAACTACTGAGACTACAACAACTACATCTTAAAAACAGAGACCCTATATACAACTATGTACGATAGAAATCACTCATTTAAAAGTCAAAACTTCTCAACTAATATAGAATTAAAACCTTATGATGAAACTGAAAAATATCTAATAGAATGTCTAAACACATAAAGAAGAAAGGTAATTCAAACGGGAAAGGGATGATATAAACACAATACATTACAACTGCTTGGGGGCTCCATAGATAAGTAGTGACATTTGTGTTAGAATAGTCTGGGCTGATGGCTAGTGAGGTTTTAAATAAGATGTTGCTGTAAAATTTAGCATATGACAACTTGGGAGTAGCATGAGAGCAAGAGAATTTCTTTTAGCTTTTTATATTGTATCAAGTAGATAACCCCAACAAGACCCCTTCTATGCTAATATAGTGTTTTCAAAGTAGAAAGAGGAATTTGATATTTTGTCATATCATTTTATGTGTTATATAGATAATATTTCACCTGTATCATGCAGTACAGTTTTAGAAATTTACAGTTATATAGATTATCTAATTCAACTAAGATTTCTTATTTTTAAATTCTGAAATAAATCAGGATTCGTTTTTTAGATACTAGACTGTACAGACAGCCCTTCCAAGATAATTATCCTAGGGACAGTTTGGTTCCAGGTTATATTTATGATAGCACAGCAAAGTCACACTTTCTGAAAGTTTCTAGGTACTGGGATGGAATTTAATAAGACTATGAATGAATTTTCTGAATGATGTTAAAGATAAACTTATTAACATCATTATTAAGAAAAAAATTACCTTTTATCATGGAGCAGAGTGGAAATTGTTATAAAACAAACTGCAAAATGGTAGTATTAAGAAGGAGAAGAATGTAATAACTCTAGCATTTATTATGGAGCATGCAAGTGTCAGCTGTGATATGAAGACAGTGGGGGGAATTTAATAAAGCCTGCATGGTGTTTTTCACTGTGTTGGCATTGTGTTGCACTGCTTACATGAAAGTAAGCAGATTTTAGATTCAGTAAACACTGCTGAGTAGCGTGTATGCATACGCCAATACAGGGAGTTCCATGGCTTGCAAATCACCTCATAAGCAGGTGAATCTCATGCACATGAGTCAGGTAGAGAGATCCAGTAAGCAGATAGCTCTCAGACCCCGTATCAGTGCCCCTAGTATACATGAAAAACTTCCATGTACAGGAGTGTAGACAGTCAAAAGGGGCTGTAAAATGGTGATATAGGGACATAAATGGCATACCACATACAAATATGAGTGAAATTATCCTTCTGTGTGTCTGAAAAATTAAAGGAAATAACAAATCAATTTTATTTTTTCTTAATAATCTGAGCATGTTAGTGTGGCATGCTGCAGTGTGCAAACATGCTTTATTAAAACAAAAATGGAAAAAACAAAATTAATATTATGTGACAGAAATGTATTACAGGACCCTGCATTGAGTATCTACAATGGTACATTGGTGCTGTTGCTAACATGGTAGGGCTAGGAAGCATGTAGTTTCCAGGCTGTGAGCACGGATCGCTATGCAAATGAGGTAGAGTTACTGAATAACATAAAGGTGTAATTGTGTCCGCATAACCCTTTCATGTAGGCAGAGAACCATGTAGGTGTTTAGAGAGGAGGTAGCTGACATCAGCGGAAGGTGTGTCCAATGGCTTCTAAGCTTATTTCAGCTTAGTGTGCCTGTTTGCATGGAGTGCCACTGTGCTGAGTGTGTACTTTCAGGGGGTATGTGCACTAACTTCTAAGCTTTATTTAGCTAAAAGGCATGTGTTTCCATGTGTTTGTGTGGTGTGCCACTATGCTGAGCATGGAAGTCTGGGAGTGTGTGTACACTAGTGCTACGGGGAGCATGTTTGTGTGGTGCACCACAGTGCTGTGTGTATCTAAAGCCAATGATATGTTAATTAGTTTTGACACCTGTTTAACTTAAACTAGGACCATTAAATGATGTTAATTATATACTAGGCAGATGGAATGCATCATAGGTAGCCAATCACACAGTCAGCATATACAGCAAAGCACTATAAAATATGCATACATCGTACAATCTGATTTTTTCCCCCATACTCTGCACCATTGTATAACAGACTTGGGAATTTTAACTGAAAGAATGCTAGGGGCTGCTGCAAGGCTGCTACATCTGTATGTGCTACATGCTGAAGTCAATGCTTCTGCTGTTGCTGACAGTAGACCTAGACAGAGAAGGAGGAGAGTGTTCATACCCAGGGTAACCTGCTACGAGCTACATGAGCTGATGATTGTAGAGTGCTACAGGGTGGACAGGGACATACTACAAGAAATCACTGAGCTCTGACGCCCTCCACTCAGACCCATAGCCAACAGAGGGAAATCCATCTCAGTGGAAACAAAGGTGTAGCCCTTAGGATACTAGCTACAGGTACTTTCCAAAGATCAATTGGGGACATGATGGGGGTCCCACAGGCATCTGCTTCCAGGTTACTCCTCCATTTCCTGGAGCAAATGCTACCACATGCCAGTGAGCCACATTTCTTTTCTCATCACCCCCCTGAGGTGAGTGCTAGCAGTATGAAACACTTCTACCATGTAGCACACTACCCTGAGGTACTGGGTGCCATAGATTTCACTCATTTACACATCAAGTCACCATCCAGTGAGGAGGGTAGAATCTATGTCAACCACAAGGGGTATGATGCAATCAACTGCCAGGTCATGTGCAATGCCCAGTGGATTATCATGAATGTGTGTGCTGGCAGCCCTGGCAGTTATCATGACTCTCACATCTGACATGCATCACAGCTATACCAGATGTTTGCTAGAAGGATATCCCACACGGCCATTTACTGGGGGATGCTGGCTATGCCCTGGAACCGTGGATGATGACACCCATCAGAAATGCACAAACACCCAAAGAAGAATGCCATAATGAGGCACACGCACAAACTAGGAACATCACAGAGCATGTGTTTGGGCTTCTGAAGTCATGGTTTTGGTGCCTCAATATATCTGGTGGAGCCCTACAGTAGTCTCCAGACACATGTGTTCACAGTATGTGCCATGCTTCATAATATGAACCTGTGGAAACAACTGCAGCAGGATCAGCAAAAGGAAGGAATACACAGCCACCCCCACCCCCTAGGTCATGACAGCCACAGTCAAAGGAGGACTCAGAGGAGGAACCCCCTGATGATGTCCCTGTATGCAGACATAGGTGTGCCCAGTATGCCCTGGGTTTGGCTAAGAGACAACACATAGCACATTCACTGACAACCTAAGGCCCTAAGGACTGACACCTTACTCCTACTCACATGCATATAGTAAATTTGCTGATGCCAGGCAACCCACATGACCTATACCTATCAACGTATTGGCTGTGTACTGCTTCCATCACACAGAGTCAGCCCTGAACTACAGTTCTGTCAAGTGCTGCATTCGCAAGGTATGTTTATAACCTACACACTACTTGTAAGAATTGCTATAATATGGTATCTTATGTATAGATCTGCTGCATTTATGCAAGAAAATATAGTGAAGTATGTGGACAGACATACCAAACAGGCTGTGGCCTGCTTCTTTTCTTGGGATTGGAGCTAACATTTTGCTTCTGGTGAGAGAAGAAGCAAAGGAGCATTGTATCCCAACAGAGTGAAGCTGTGCTGAGACTAGCATTAGTATTAGCCAGGCAGTAGCCATTCATGCGACTTCCCTCTTTTCATCATTCTTGACAAGCTAATTCTTTGTTTTCAGTAAGTACTGCTTGATTTCTTTCTAACTTCAGAATATCTTCCTAAATACTTCATCCTTTAATTTTCAGGGTCTACATATTAGTTTCCCCTCAAGTGTTTGGTAGTGCTCTTTACAGACAGACACCTTGAGTGACATTTTTCCTGTAAAAGAAATATATAAGGAAACAGCTCTAGTACTTAGCATAAATGACCATCCCTCCTGGCATGTCTAGAGGTCAGTTCCCTGTGCTTTCTCCTATTAACATGGTGAACTTGGGCATTCTGAGGCAGTGTAGCAACTGCCTCATATACACAGACAACCTCTCCTCTTACCTCCCAAAACTCAGTCTTGTGAGAGATGCACTTATATATCCAAATTGGAAGCCATGCACTCTCAAGCCAAGACTGGAATAGCTGGTCAAGAGGAGAAGGTCAACACCTGCACCACACCACATGCAACACATAGCTCTCCAGAACACCCACCATCACAGCTCTCACATAAAAACACAAACCACACACCCACCTTCGCAGAGGCTCTCAATAGAAATCTACCCAAATGGCAGAGTCCTCCAAGGCAGAAACATACTCGATCACCACAACGCAGCACACACTACAAGACACATAGCTCACCTACACAGTCTGCCCCTCAACATAAGCCCCTAAAGCAAAACAGCTTGCCCAATACACTAATCATAGGTGACTTGATAGTGAAGCACACTGATGTCCCACTCACTAAGCTGAATAAGGAGAAGGTAAGAGGCAGCTGTCTATCAGGTGCCAGAGTCTGACACATAACACATGCACTCAGGTCACTCCACAACAAGTACAAGTATGATTCTGTCACTGTTCATGTGGGTGTGAATGACCTGAGATGCCCCTCAATGGACTACATGAAAAGAGACATGGGGGAGCTCTCATATTATGTGACCCAGGCAGGTATGACCCTGTCCCTGAGCAGCATCCTACCATTGCCCAGAATGATACCACAGTACACGCAGAAAATGATTGACTTCAACAATTGGCTAAGTTTCTGGTGTCATTCTAAGGGGATCCAGTATCTGTCTGCTTGGGATGACATAAATGATAGACCTTGATGCTTTGCCAGAGATGGCCTGCATCTGTCACACCTGGGTTTCTGGATACTGGCTAAGGCTCTTGCCACCCCTATAGTGCCTTTTTTAGGTGATGTTCCAAAGACAAAATTACCACTGTAATAGCTATAAATCAATGCAATTTGAGGGTCATGCTGCTCAATGCTAGAAGTCTAAATGTCAAGATGCACTTTCATGAAGCACTCCTCAAAATGGAGAACATCGACATTTGTGCTGTAATGGAGACCTGGTTTAAAGCAGCAGAAAGCACCCTGTACTAACAGGCTATAACTCATTCCACACCTTTCGTTCCCAGAACATGGATTGAAGTTCCAAAGGTGGTGGTGTCTCCATATTCATAATGGATATGCACATCTCCAGACTAGTAGGCCAGCATAATGCATCTGAGATACTTCAGGTACAACTAACATTGGGTAAAATGGCGATTCAAGCCATAGCCTACTATAGGTCCCCAACCATGTCCCAAGACTCTCGGTCCATGTTGCTAAGCACCCTGGAAACTATTAGGGTCCAACCCAACACTCTCATACTAGGTGACTTCAACTACCCCTCCATCAACAGGGAAAACTACTCATGCACCATTATGCTGGCTCAACGCATCCTGGAATTCATCAATTCCAATGCCCTGGACCAGCTCATTCTTACCCCCACTAGTGCAAGCAAGATCCTTGACCTGGATATTAAAAATATAGGCAACTGTTGCTCTACACCAATAGTCAATTTCTCCCTTGTTAGATCTAACCACAAACTAATCACCATGGAAATTAACATCTCACCCACACCCCCCTGCAAAGGTAACCACTATGAAAAACTTCTTCAAAGCTGACTTTGTGTTCCTAAAAACAGAGGTGGCTAAAAATGCATGACTGCCAAATAATACACCAATGCACTGTACAAACACTTACATAAAGGCATGGAACTAGCCATACCCAACAAAACCAAGATGCTTTCCTCCAAAAAAAATGAAGCCAATCTGGTAGTCCACTGCCATTAATAAACTCTACAACAAAAGGAAGAAACTGTTGCAGAAAAAGGGGAAGTCCCAAGACTGGAATAAACTCCCTTATTAGCCTCAACAAAAAGATGAGATCCCTCATCAAAACCTCTAAAGCCAGCTATAAAGGCAGACTTGCAGCAGAGACTAAAAACAACCACAAAGCCTTCTATAGTTATATCAAGAATCTCCACACCAATACCCAGGTTTGCTCTGAGTTACTGCACAATGGTACCTCCTATACTGAGCCAACAGATATTGCCAACATACTGGCTGACAGATTCAGTGCCAACCCCCTCCCCCAAAAGAACCAATCACAATACTGGAGGAATGCCAGGCACCCAGCATTACTGCAGCACAGGTTAAAGCTGCATTGTCCAAGGCCATAAATACAGCTTCCATGGGGCCGACAATATTCCTGGATGTGTTCTACATGAACTACAAAGTGAACTGGCTCCACATCTATGTGCCCTGTTCAGTCAGAGCCTCACCTCAGGCTTTATCCCTACTGAATGGTGCACTGCTACAGTCATCCCTCTCCATAAAGGGGGAGCAACTATAGACGCTGGTAATTATCGCCCCATTAGCCTGATGAGTCTGATATGTAAGGCTATGGAGCACGTCATCATGGACTGAATTAATAAGGATATAGGGAATCTCGAAACTCTAGATCCCACACAATTTGGTTTTGTGAAAGGGGGATCATGCCTGCTCAACCTGGTTGACTTCTTTGAGTCAGTCACCAGAGCTGTGGATGAGGCCAAGGCATTTCATACAGGCTACCTCAATCTGGGCAAGGCCTTTGCTACTGTTCCCCACTCAGGAATTATTGATAAACTCACCAAACTAGGCATCAACCCCTATATCACTAGATGGGTTGCAAATTAGCTCACAGATAGAACCCACAGTGTGAAAGTAGCTGATTCCAAGTCAAACTGATGACCAGTCATGAGTGGAGTCCAACAGGGTTTAGCCCTGCGTTCTCTCCTGTTTGACATCTACTTCTCAGAAGTCCAGGCCAAAATAGAAGGACTCTGGCTGACCAAGTTTGCAAGTGACTGCAATCTGGGAACCATTATTAACTCCCCAAGTGATGTGAACATCCTACAGAAAGGCCTCACTAAGACCAATGTCTGGTGTTGAAACCATGGGCTTAAGATTAATGCCAAAAAATGCGTAGTCTTCCCCTTTGTGAAAAATTCAGTTCTCACTAATTACCACGTCGATGGGAGCCCACTGAACAGCGAAGGCATTATAAGACATCTGGGGACACATGTTTACAGCAACCTCTCATTTGACCACTGCATTGCCATTGTGGTCAGAAAGTCCTTCTATGTGGCACATCTCATTACCAAAGGTTTTGCATCCAAGAAGAAAGAGGTCATCATCTCTCTCTTCTCTTCCCTCATTAGTATAATGCCCCATTTGGCATGTACCTCACTAGACACATGCAACAGCTGGAAAGGCCACAAAAGTACCTCATGAAGAGGATACTAGGCCTTAAACACATGTCCTACATGGACAGACTCAGAAACCTCCAGATAGTCTATCTCGTATTGTCTACTAAGAGGCAATCTCTGCTTGACTTACAAAGCCAAGTCTGACCCAGCTCTGTTAGAAATGCTACATCTAAAGAAATCCCAATCCCTCTACACTACATGCCCCAGATACCTTAACCTCATTACCACAATCAACAGAACATGCTGGAGGGATAGGTTCATAACCCAGAGACTGACAATGCTCTGGATTAGACTTCCCATACTACATGTCAAGCAGAGCACCTCACTGGCCATCTTCAAGAGAAATCTTGATGAGTGGATGGGAAACAGAAAGTTCACCCAAAGGATCACTCCAGTAGTTCTACTTGATAGAAGCACTGGGAACTAACTTCAGGCAGCATGAAGCAAGGGCACTTCTATGGACTAAGCTTGTAAAAGCTCCAGGGCCATTAGCCTAGTACACACCTATGAACCTATGAACATCTCCATGGGACTACAGAGAACCAGTCCAGTAGTATGTGTTCCATAATATCCACTAGGCCTCATGGTTGGAATATTCACAAATCAGTTGAGGGAGATGTTAAACAGTGGGATCACATGAAATTTGGAGTACTGTCTGTCCTAGCAGATCATGTGTTGTTGTACTGCCAGCCCCAACACAGTATTGTTCCCATATAACTGCTTTATCAGTAAGTCAGCAATGGTATATCAGCACACCAAGCAATCTCAGGGCTGTAACATAAAACTCGATCACACATTGTATGTCACACGTAATGCAGGAGTAGCAATGTACATATTTATGCTGTTGATTGTGTGACGAATGACTCCTCTCTGTCTGGCAGCCTCTGTGGCTCAGTGGACTATGGAAATTAGTATGGGTGATGGTGCTGATGGTTCTAATCTCTTTCTCACATGCATAGTATATCTATCTCTATGCAGTGTCAGATATATACCCATATATACAGCTATGTATATTAAAATGATACATAGACTCTCCTCATATATCTATATAGCACATATACATATCACACACACACACACACACACACACACACACACACACACACACACACACACACACACACACACACACACACAAACACACACACAGCTACATTTATATATACATCCCTGTTATATGCATAAATATGTGTGTGGATGTCTGTATTGTCCTACATACCCTAATAATGGTGAGTAAATCTGCATTATCACACATCCATACTGTTGATCAAAGGAGCAAAACTAAGGGTGCAAAAGTGCATAATCCACTTACCTACAGATACCTGTGCCTGATGGATGTCAACGCATAGACAGACACATGTGAGCAGGTGGTATAATGTATAATGTTGACAACAAACTCATGGACAGGGCACATTGTTCCTGCCCACAGGTTTGTCTATATAAGTGTAAACAGACACATATGGCCATACTGGTAACTGTAGACACATAGCTAGGATAATAAAAGTTACCTCACTGCTAGGGTACTACATACAGGTAACAGTACCAAGCAATATCACTCTGCAGGCCACAGATGCTGTACAAAACAAGTCTAGTTTGTCTAATATTCAAGTACTGTTCCTGCAATCACATGAACAACCTGTGATATGTGTGATAAGTACTTTGCTTTACAGTGTATAAGACTAGATAGGTAGCGGTTTTAATCTCACTCTATGCTACTTTGTTTGTGTATATATCCATGCAGAACAACTGCCATGCTCTCTTGGGCTATCCACCTGCAATGTGTATGCACTTTTTGGCTCAGTAACTTGCTGGTGGCTTCCAAACTACTCTCTTCTACAAGGCCTGATGATGTCATCCACCTTAAGACTTCTAGCTGACAATGCAGTATCAGATTTAATCCATGGTGCATGAGATAAGTACTGGGAGCTTTAGAGTATAAGACTAGATAAGTAGGGATTCTAATTTCACTCCAGGCCACTTGGATTGTGTGAGTGTGCACCCCTCCAAAATAACTGCCATGCTCTCATGGACTATCTACCTGCAATGCATAAGCACATTTTAGTCCTGTAACTTGCTGCTGGCTTCCAAACTCCCATGTTCTACAAAGCCTGATTATGTAATCCACCTTAAGACTACCAGCTGACAATGTAATATCAGATTTAAGCCGTGGCACGTGAGATAAGTACTGGGAACTTTAGGGTGTAAGACTAGATAAGTAGGAGTTCTAATTTTGCTTCAGGCTACTTGCTGCATGTGGGTCTATACCCCTGCAAAACAACTGAAATGCCCTCATGGGCTATCTATCTGCAATGCTTATGTACATTTTGGCCCTGTTCCTTGCTGCTGCCTTCCAAACTGTCCTCTTCTACAAGGCCTGATGATGTCATTCATCTTAGGACTATCAGCTGAGAGTGTCATACCAGACTTAAGCTGCGGTGTGTGTGATAAGAACTGTGAGCTACAGTGCCTAAGACTACAAAGGTGGGGGTTCTATTGTCACTCCAGGCTACTTGGTGTTTGTGTGTATGTCCATATGGCATAAATATGATCACCTTGGTAACCTATAAATCAGTAGGCTTTTGCAGTATTTTATTTGTAGAGTTATTATGTAGCCCCCAAGTGACTGACCACAACAAGGCCTGCTGATGTCATCAAGCATAGTATGTCCTAAAATGATAGTGCTAGTAGACATGAGGTGTGTTGCATGCATCATGTTCTGTGATCTGTAGTGTGTACCATTGCATAGGTATGTGTTCTTATCTGCAAACAGCCAACTTGCACTGCGTGTGTGCCTTGACATGTCCTGTACGCAGTGATTGGAAGTGGTGATAGCCTCAATTTAGAGATGTATGTGTGTGAGCCTGTTAGAGCATTTTACATCATGTTATGGAACCATAGGACATTTGAACTTCACTAGCATAATGGCCATACAGCCCTCACAATCATAAACATATTTATACTGGTAGTTACAGGATCAGCACATATTGCCCTAGACCAAGAGGGACACAGGCAGATGCCCTATGTTGAGATGATGGTCACTCAGCCAATAATATAGATGACATGTGCTGAGGTGCACTGAGGTACTCTGTGTGCAATTAGGCAGGGTTTTGTTTCAAGGGTGTGTGTAAGTCTGATAGACAAATCTCTTCTACAAGCATGTAGTACTAACGTCATATATGAGGTTAATGTTCTTACAGTGAGTTATCCATCTATTATGCCTCCTACACATAAGCAGCATATGCAATCAAGCAGGGTCACACATTGCCCTGTATGCAAGTTACAGACCACCGCTGAGTAGTCTAAATGCCACAGGTGACAATGGCACTCAGTGCAGAAAATCCCCATTGAACACATACTGAAGACATAAAGTGTCTATATGAGGGACCATACTGTTGTGTGCAATTGCCAGTACTGCTTGGAAAGGAACACCAACAGATGGCCATTTCACTCACATACTGGCATGCTGAGGGAAGAGTACATGCAGGTTATAAGCATGTCACTTACAGGTGACTGTGGCCTTATCTATGCCATGTAATTCCTGCCATACCACTGTAGAGGCGTGGTGATCTGAGGCACATTAGGTGTAAACCTGTGTGGCCAGGTCTGTGTGACCAGTTAATTCACCCCTGAGTATGTACAACACATGTTGTGAATGATGTGCTACTTACCAGGTATATAGGTCTAACTGATGGAAATTATACTACATATATAATTGCATGGAGTTTATGGCCATTAGTATGTCAACAGGCATGTGTTTGCAATGCCCTCTTGCAGGATAGTAACATACCACAGAGATTCTATGAATGCTCACAATGTGCAGGCATCAGCCAATATTGTTAGTCACAGTCAGTCAGTAGTCATGAGTAATGTGAATGAATGGATTCCAGGCAGTAAAGGACCCAGAACTGCACCCTGTTGAGCACTGCTGCTTACAAATCAGCTATTAGAGGTGGATGTCCCTATGTTGTGAATGGGTGCCAGCAATCGGCCACTTATTGATCCATACAATGACAGAATCATGGATGTGTAAGTGGGTGCTTTGTAAATGTTGCCTGAGCTGAGGATATAGTCAGACAGCTTATCTCAGTCTAGGGGGTTGTACAGCCTGATTTATCATCAACCAGGACCTTGGTGACTGCATTGGAAATGTCCACCACATTTAACAGTCATGCTCCCCCTGTCACACATCCAAACTGTGTACAGTCAACTGTGTGTAGAACACATATATTTGTGCTGATCAGCTCCAGGATGATTGTCCTGTGGGCATACAATTACGGATACTTAGACAAAGAGGTGTACAGTTATGTTGGTCAGTGGATACACCACCTCTGTGCAAGGTTATAATAATTGCCACTTTCCACTCAGCTGGTTTGCAGCCAGTAGTGTCAGTATGATTCAAGGGTTTCCTTTGGTGTTAGTAATCCTTGTCAGATCATATGTGGGATGCAGCCTGAAATGTTAGCATATGCAGTAGGTGCTGTGTATCTTCCAGTGAGAGGCCATTTTGAACTGCTCTGTAAATATGGAAGTTATAGGACAGGTTATAGGAATGTCATGTGTCTCATGTGGTGGGGACAAGAGAGTGTAGCTGATGCAGACAATGTGGGAGTACAGGTTAGGTATGAGTACAGACCTGTCATATGTGGCATCATGATGTATAAAGTTACCGACAATCTGGGCCTGAGGTCACACGTAACTACACTGTGTGTTGAGGATCTGCTTTGTGTGGGTGACTACTTTTGTCACTTACTGTGTCTACTTAACATCACAGCAACACTGTGTGCTTCTTTTAGCTGAGGAGGTAGTACCTCCATGTTATTGTGGGCATCCTCGCCCCAACTGTCACACAGCACTGTCCACCTGTTATTGTACAGCCTGTTAATGGCAGTTGTCCACCAGTCAAGTTTGCTGAGCCATAATGAGCCTGTGTACCTCTTGTCATGTACAGCTGAGTTCATGCAGTTGTAATGCTACTGACATAATACATTGGTGTAGAGCTCTGCATACTTGCCTGTCTCATTTGAAGAGGTAGGTGCAGTCATGCTATGTCAACATCCCACATTGCTTTCTTGACATATATGTCTATATTGTGTGCAAGGGGTGTGTGTGTGCTGGTAGTTCTAGGGAGACTGATTTGTGGTCATATCCCACCAGGGAGGACCTTGGACTGGGGGGACTGCACTGGTCACCCATATTGGTAAACACATGATGCAATACATTGGGTCCCCATGTGGGGATATCATGGCACTGCTGCAGGGCATTGTAGGTAAGGATCTGGATCATCCATTGGGCAAGTGAGCCACAGCATGACTAAGCAACACAGTGTGTACATATTACGCTTCCCTAATATGTATATCTGTGCTCTGTACAGACACATTGCATGACTCTCTTCTTGCAATGTGTGGGAGCAACTGCAATGCTTACTTGCACAGAGAACAACTAGCATGTAGTGCCAAGCAGTGTCCCCAGATGTCTGAGTCATGTCACCTGATATTCCATGGTAGGAGTTAGCATGGATATGAGCTTTAACAGTGTCATACACTTAGAGACACTGGATCTAGAGACACTGGATCAAGCACTGTTACTTTTGCTCAAGTCTAAAGCATGCCTACCGACTGTACCCAGAGGAGCCCATTAACTGTTACACTATGAGATGAATGTTGGATATATGTCAAAACTCCACCAACCATGGCCTGACAAGGTGGATGACAATATTAGCCTAGCAGGCCATGCTGGAAACTGTGTACATCATGTACAGAGTGCTATGTCAGCTGGTGGATAGGCAAGTGTCTGACAGTCATACTCTGGGATGATAGCATTAGGAAACCTACACTGCAATGACAGCAGTCACCAGTGGAGTTTACCATTCTCCATTATTGTTGTACCCCATTTACCTATTCTCTCTCTGTAGTCACAGCCACTATCAGTCACCTCTGACTGAGTACATTAGCAGGTGATTGCATATTAGGAGCTGTCACTGAATACCACACATAACCTACAGTTATCTAGCATGGCCTAAGACACAGTAAGTTATTCTCTGAGCCACTGACAAAGACTAATTGACAATGACTGCACAATACCTTCCTGTGGGAAATCATTCATCCCTGCAAAATATTGTAGTGTCTGCACACCGCACACAGTTGACCCATTACACATGGAGTTATGGACACAGAGAGTAATGTAGCCTTTGACTTTCATTGGTTGGTAAGATGTGGGGATGCATTCACTGTTGTACAACCTATATCGATAGGTTTGGGATGTAAATCCCAGACTGTTACTGCTATACTGAATGTGGCAGTAATCTCAAATATCATTGTTTGTAGTGGCACCCTTGCTGTGTCACTAGGCAGGCATATCGTACAACTGTAGCAGCCACACAAGTTCCATGGTACACCAATACACAGTGTAGATAACATGTTCTATGGAGTCCATGCCATGAACATACATGTGTAGTCTGTCTCTTAAATGCTTTGGAGGGAATGTGTATGCTTCCCTACAGGGAGGTGTCAGATCCCACTGTGTACCTCCTTAGTATCCATGACAGGACAACACATCTCAGCTATTCTACACACCTACAACATCACTGTGGTATACATAGTACATACTGGACAGGCAGGTATATAACACAGACAGTACACCCTACATGAAACAGGCCCCCCATGCATATGAGTCACACATCTGTTATGACACGTCATGTGCAGGTTACAAAATGGGATGCAGAACACAACAATCATAACTTATGTCAAGCAACTGTCTGTACTGGACACAAGATGTTTGTAGCTGGGTCATCCCCATCACCACAGCTTGTGGCTGTGTGAGTTCCCAAAACCCTGGTGACACTTATCAAGGGTAGCCGACCTGTTCATCAATTAGGGATGTATAAGTATGCAGAATTCCAACATTGTCATTGTTAGCCTGTTATACAAGTATGAACCTATGGCTCCATGCACTTATAGTGCTGTACCTTGCTGAAGACATATTTCTGCTGTGCTGACATGCCATCTTGTGCCGCTTTATTGCCACTGTGTATCCATAGGTTATCCCAACAGACTTCTGAAACAGAAACATAAACAGGTCCTTGACACACCTGTCATTGTGTACCTATACAGCCATTACACATCATACAACACAAGGTGCACAAAGGTATGTGGCATATTCATGACAAATGCCAGCATACAATACCTGCCATTAACCATTACAAGTGGTTGGCAAAACAACACTGCATTACACAAGTACATGTTAAGTAATATAGTCACCCTGTACATCAGACACATAGCTTCATTTCCCTGCATCGATGGCGAGGATGACAGGGATATGGCACAGGTATCATCACTTGCACAGGTTGTTGAACGGGGGTTTAGGATACCTAGGCTGACTCAAATGCTTGACAACATGTCTGTGACTTATGGATGGAAGCAGGTAAGATGGACCATGGAAAGGTGCCATGTGTGTCTGCAGGTGACCTGCATTTGACAGTGGTGTGTGAGTGTGTAAATGTATACATTCTAGCTCAGTGCTAGATCTACATATGTGTATTTTGGACAGTTTGGGACCGTACATGGTAGAACTGACAGTTCACCATCTCCAGTCCCAAACACGGGAACTGGCTCTGCCAAGAGTTGCACTGGCACCTCCATATCCAAGATCAAAAGCAATGCTAGTACATGATAGTGACTGCTGTCTGCTGGGACCTTGTCCTCCATGGGAATGCCCAGGAATATGAGCCCATGGCCTGCCACATCATAGTGTGGACAGCACATCCCCACCGTGGTGCTCAATGTACTGCCACTATGGAAGCGTGATAGTGCATGGCCACGTGGACTCTCAGTAGATAGGTTTGCTAACCTATGTCCACAAGTCTGATGCTCAACTCCAATCACACATTTAGTACAATGTGAGGTCCAAGACAGACACTGTCTCAGCCTACCTTCTGTCCACTGCATCAATGAACCAATCTGGGTGTACCCAATGTTGTGGAGGCAGTCACAGACATGAGACTGTGCTGCAACTATAATCCTACACATACATTTGGTGTTCCATTCAGAATATGCCTGTGTTTCCATGATGGCCCAAAACATGCATTATGTTACCTGTGATGTGACACATGCAACAGGTGGTGGACGGACAGCAGGCCTGCTACAAGCACCCTTGTCAATCCACCTGTGTGGGACCTTGCAAATTCTCTGGCTATGACCAGTGTTTACACTCACTGGAGCCATAGTTGCCACACTTCCTGTTCAATGTACCCACCCCCTGACTGTCCAATATCTGTGGTCTCTGGGGACAGAGTATGCTTGGGCATACTGACTGTGTGTGGTGACAGTGACGGCAGAGAGGGATGTCAACTTCTGGGACAAATTAAACCCCCAAAACCCCCACCTTTGCCACACTGTGGCCACCATCATCATCAGAGTCTGAGGGGACACTGACATCAGGTTGTGCAGGAGACAAAGACTAACCCTACTCAGTCACCTGTGATAAAAAAGGAAAAAGCAGTACATTAATGCCTGCACTATTATGCTCTGCAATACTGTGGTGTGATGTATGTAAAGCTCTATACACTGTTGTAATTATGAAAGACTGTTGAAAACCCAACCTCTTATTGTAGGACATGAGGACAGGACTCTTCAAACTAACAGCTGTAGTTACTTGACAATAAAATCTCATTACACTGCAATCTCATCGGCAACAGTGAGGTGCACTGTTGAAGTTTGTGTAGACTCTGCACAGTTGATGCATATGATGCTCTGTAATGTCCTGACAATACCAGCACATCTATCAGTGTGGTCACACCTACAAGGCATAGGTATTAGTCTAACATGTGTAAGGTCAGAACATATATGTGCAGCTGGCAATCTTGCTGCCAGTACAGCACTGTAGGCAGCAGGCCTGGGATGACAGTCTAGGGATTACAATGCTGTAAATCTAAATCTATAACAAAACAGTGCCATGCTTACCAGGAGGAGGACCATGGGCTTGGCCAATAACTGATGAACCTGTGAAAAGTTGAGGGAGATGTAATGTCAGCAGGACCGCATGTTCCACCACCACAATGTAATTAAATCCACATATCTTGCATTTACAGTGTTTACTGTGTTAATTGTTATATTGGTCAAAATCTGGCCATGACAGTCAAACTGCAGTGAACCCCCCCAAAAAAAGTAGACAGACCTGACACCCATGAAAGACTATGTATGTTCTGACACACTGAATGCTACAATATTGAAATGCTGATCAAACTAAGCTTACCTGCATGATCCTCTACTATGGACACTGTGGCACCCACATCCAAGATATAGGGTGTGATGGATGCCTGGGAGCTGTCATGTGTGCCAAGATTTGCCAGGAATTGCTCAGTTGCTGAGAGTGGGTGTTCCACTGCAGGCCCTCTACCGGTAGTGTCACAATCTCTGGCTACATCTACTGCTCTTTTGCGTGTGGCATCGATCGGGTCTGTTGTGCGGTGTCGAGCCTGCTCATATGTCCTTTTCTGATGACCAGTGTCATTTACATCATGGACAAGGTCAGCCAACAGTGCCTTCTGCTGTTCCCTGTTGTGCATCCCCTTAGACAGTAGGACTTCATGGTGTTGAGGGAACGCTTCCACTATTTAGTCATTTGCTGCATCTGCAAAAGCTGCATGCCATTTGCATACATGTTCACTGAAAGACAACAACATGGGAACACATGTGAGGATCACATACGTGGAAGTACACTATGTAGAGATACAGTAAGGACAGAATGGCCGGTAATATCCAGTGCTTGATTACACATGTCATATCCAACAGTGTACCGACATACTAAGCCAGTGGATACAACTAGGATATTGGCAATAGTCAGGTATTCCCATGTGTGCCATGACAGATACTGCTGTATGTTCATACAGCTGACACTGGAGTCTATTGTAGCGTATCCCCAAGGGGCAACCCTAATGATAATATGTCAAATCAACTGTGCCAAACAAATAGCAGTGGGCTCTTACAAGCACTGTAAAGGGAGAGTTCCATGAGCCCAGTGTGCCACATTGACAATATACATTCCACCCTTGATGTCTTGCACATCCTCTGTATGTGTAACAAATCTGTACATCATTGACATGTCATTATCACAGTTCTAAGAAAGGCTTAATGCTGTAATCCCTGTTCTCCATAAATATAGGCAAACATCTGCACCCTGATGTAAACAAGATGGTTACATGCCTGATGGAGTGCAGTACTCCTCTGCTGATATGTGCTGATAGTTAATACTTTGCATACTCATGGTCTGTGTGAGGAAAGTCTCATACAGAATGGTTCCCCACAGCCAGCTGCTTCCCTTTTTAATATGGCACTCATCAGCAGGTGATTGCCTGTTAACCAGTCTGTGTTCTGAAATGCTAATTGTAGCCAACACAGCTGATTTGCACTATCATCAACCAATCACATGCAACCACAGTATGATATATAAGGCTTCCAAAATGATTAGGGGCCCTTTCTGATATGTTATGCTGGACATTACTGGGGTGAGGGGACTACTTCATCACAGAGGGTAGGTCTGTAGCAGCAACTTTTACATAGAGATGGATGTGCTAAAGGCTGCAGCAGCTGCTGCAGGTAACAGGCATAGGCAGAGAGTGTGAACACTTTGGAGGACAACAAGCTGTAGGAGTAACTGTGGGAGATGTGTCAGCCTTGTTGTAGAGGCAGAACCAGAGTGAGGCTACCCCTGCCTGTCCAGTTAAAGCACATGTTTAAGGTAAGTGTGTTAGGTCACAGTATCACAAACAGAGTACTAGGCCACATGTTTTTTAAATCCTTGAGCAACATGGGGGATTAATATAGCAATATGTCCACCATTTGGCAACTGTCAGACTATGTGTAACAGCCTGGTAGTAATTTGGAGTGTGTACGAGGGCAGTCCATGTTACAAGCAGGTACATCGAATGTTTATGTTATGGTGCATCTGTGCTAATTGGCACTATGTGTTTGAAAGGATTGTGTGGTGCACTCTGATATTAGTAGCTCTCACTTGAAGTACCTGAGTTGAATTTATTTGTAAATACATATTAATACATGACATGACACTTTATGCACTTTTACTTTTGCTATAGGGATATGTGAACTGTGTTTCTATCTGCAGGGCTGTGATTTTCATCAGTGAAATGCAAACATTTAATTTAATATTCATTGTGTGGATAAAGAGTGCATGACTCAGCCATTATTTGCTGGCCTCACAATAATATAATTCCAGTGCTACACACCAGTGGATTTGAACCCAGGACTATGTGCGGCAAAATGTACTATTTGCAAGGCATTTAAAAGACTGAGATACTGAGTCAGTGCTACAGCTGCTGTATTTGCAAGATATATGTGCACACATATAGGCTGTGACAAACATTTTCTACATTAATCAGTATGTGCACGACTTTACATGGATGGATTTCTGCACCAGAGTCCCAGATGAACACGTATTTTTCCATTGATGCCTTAGCAGATGCCTTTCTACATGTTACTGATAAAAGGGCGCATTTACCTGCTATCACAGGCCTCACTTACATCCATTATTATGTCTTTGGCTTTCTAGTGGAGTATTATTGAACCAGAGTCCAAGGTAAACTCCCATTTTTTTCATTAATTTTAATCAAGTTTGTGAGTCAATGTGGGGCACACAGCTCCGCTGAAACACACTTAATGACTGTAACTGACAATTACTATGTTTGTTTAAACCACCTCCTTTAATTAGGAGTTGTGCAGCTTGGCAGGTTACTGCAGTGGTATTTAGGTGCAATGGTCTTGGGTTCAAAATATGGGACAGGTGTGTATTTTGTAAGTGTATATTACAATTTTAAAGTCACATATAGTCAATATAGTTCTATTTAGCTAAGTGTAGCAAAACATAGCACTGCGCTAAAAAAAAAATAAAGAAAAGGAAAATGAAGATAGGAAAGTGGTGAAATGGGGTGCAAGCAGGGGAAACATTTACTGAAAGTCAGGTAGGAATGTCCAGGAAGGGTGTAGGAAAGAACCATAGCTATCCATTTCTTGTGCAACAACTGTGCACTTTGACAGAATTTGTACATAACTTTGAACTCTCACCCCCTGAGAGAGGGACGATGACAACATAACTGCATTGTCAAGCTAAATGGACCAAATTCTGTGTGTCCAGTGGACATGTGTGCATAATGGAGAGCTATGTGTGGGATGATATTTTTTTTGGGGACAGGTGCCCATTTTCATTTTTTTTAAGGTGAGAGTGGAATGTTGGGGAAGGGGAATAGGTATGTGTGGGGGTGGTAAGTTGGGTAGGTGAGGATGCATTTGCAGACAGACAAGACAAGACAGTAGATAGGGGCAGTGTGTGACACATGAGGGGGTGAACACCCTGGATAGGAAGGGTGTTGTAGAATCTAAGCCCCTTGTACTTACACAAGGCAACAGCATGACTGACATCATCACCCATGGGATTGTCTACACTGCTCTGTCATTGCCCCAGGTGTGCCAGTGTTGGAGGCTGGTCACTGGGGCAAGGCTGCCCCATCAGGTTGGCCAGCATGTCCTCAATCTGGTGATCTGGTGCAGGCGGCGGTCAAGCCCACAGTAGACTATCCTATGCACCAAAACCAGCAGTTCAGCCCAGGTAATGACTCACCTTTCACCACCGCTCCCAAAGGGAGGCTTGTCCCCATCTCATGGGGCGGTACTACTTGAAACCACAGGTAGTGCAGAGGCAGCAGAGGGGGCACCACCAGTCTGGGTCCCAGACGTGCTGGGTCCCAGTTCCATGGACGGATGAGGCAAGACCTTGTGCTGTGGTAAATGAGGTATAGCAATAAGTTAAGGTTATTAGTAACCAAATCATTGTTAGTATTAACAAAGTGTAACATCATATTTATCAGTCGAAATACATATTAATGTATATCATGTGTAACACAACATTAAGTAACATAACAATCAGTATGTTAATAGCATGCCAGTAAGAAGTAAACCATAAGGCCAACTAAACAGTTAGTTTAACACAATATCTTAATATTGAATTATAATAAAACATAACAATAATAAACCACATTTTACAAAAATATAGTTAAAATGTGTTAATATTAAATAATAATGATAAATAATAATAAATAAGTGAAGATAAGGGGTAGGGAGAGAGAGGGAGAAACATTCCATTACTGATAATGCAGAATATTTTCCTGAAAACACTGATAATAAATACTCTACAGGCATATAGTATCAGTTTTGAGACTATTGACTACAATTCTCCTATAGCTGATGTAGCATGTACATACTTCTCAAGCAGTTAGCATGGGTCAGTATGGGCCAAGCAATAACAAATGCAGGTACACAACTACACATAACACTTTCCCATAATGTGGACTTAAATAACTACCAAGGTGTTTTTTAAGTGGATGTGGTAATACATTGCATTCCAGGTAATCATTTTTCTGGTAATCATGTGACAGAAGGATTAGGCAGTTTTAATTACATTATGAGAAATCATGACACTTGAGAGGCATGTTTGTGTACATTACATAAACTAGACATTTGCCATGCCTTAGTTGGTAGGCATGGGGATAGAACCCAATGGCTGTGACTGCAGGGGACATCTGAAACAATTTAACTATTGACTGCAACAACTTAGCAGAGACATACAAGGAATACAGCCATACTGGAAATATTTAGACAGATTTCTTTAGGTATCAACAATGCTGCTTAACACTTTATTGGTATTGCTGATAAGTGTCTGTGAAATATAAGCACAATCATAGCTGCTCATAACATAGGCTACCTCAAACATATACCTTTTGTTTGTGGAGTTTAAGAAAATGAAAGCATTGTGACTGAATTCATTTTGCATTCTAGAACTATTACAGTATTACACTTGACTGCAGTGACAGTAGAACACACTTGCATGAAATACAATGCTGCTTAACACTTTATTGGTACTGATAAATGTTAGTGAAGTCCACACACAATATATACCCATAGAGTGGGCTACCTCACCCATATACCTTTATTACCTGGAGTAGGAGGAACAGAGAGCATTATGTGATTGATATTGGCCTGGAGTTAGTGTTATATGAGTGCAGTGACTTTACCATAGACAAGTAATACATACAGCTCTACTGCAATGGTTAAGACAATACAATCCTGCTGTACACCATTTTGCTTACTATTATTGGTATTGTTTATTGTTTATTGCAATACATTTGTTATTGTTCAATTATTGCAGTACAGCTCTATTTGCCCATTTATTGCACTGCAGTTCTACTTGCCCATTTATTGCACTACAGTTTTTATTGTATATAGTTTATTGTAGTAAATGCTTTACTCTTTCTTGCTTATTACACTACAGTTAGCATAATAAATACAAACTTAATGGTGCACCCTGGCTAGGTGCCTGGCATGGGACTCAATATTGTGAGTCCTCTCTGCTGCAACTGTTGGAAAAGAAGCACACTATTATGGATACCAGTTTTGCAGACAGTCTGCTTGCAGTTTGATAAAACAGTGGAAAACATACTTACATATTTGTAGGGCATTCCCAACTGGTGCCCCATTTGACCCAGGTGTCCAAGATTCCCCTATTTCTCCTCTTCAGGTTATCAAAATGGTGGTGACACTGCTCACCTGTGCGGGGGACACCAGTAGCACTGGTGAGTTATCTGGCCAACTGGTCCCAGGCCTCCGCCTTACATTTTGAGCCCTGAAAACTACCCTGCTTCAGCTTGGGTTCACAATGTTTTACCAGGAGCCCAGCAAAGACCCTAGACTCCTGAACACCCCATCTCTGCATCAGAAAGCATGCACCTTCACCTGCACTGCCTGCCATATCAACAGATAACTAGACTGCAATTGCAATAAATGGTGCAGAACACCTGCCTATTAGCCTTAGTATAGGCTGTTTTCTCACCATTACACTTCATTGAGCAGCATTCAAAAAAGTGCCACATTGCTTAGCATCACACAAACCAGCTAAGCAGTATGAAAAATCACAGAACCTAGGTTTTAGCTAAGCTTAGTACCACACAAGCAGCAGTAGCTGTTAGTATGTTTAAGCAGTTCTCAGCATAGTGCAGCAGTGCCATATTTCACACATTTCTTTTTAAAATTAAAAATATATAATAAATTAAATTACAGACATTTTACGATTGTGCTGGACTCAAACCCAGGACCTACTAAGCATTAGACTGTAACTCTAACCATTTAGCTACTCAGATATTATGAAATGTAGTATACCTTCACATATACTACTGGGCTACCTGTTAGCATGCCATGCAAACACACTTAACTAGACCCATAAATATATGATTAATTACATTCAGTTTCTACTTTTAGATGTCTGGCAGCTGTTGGCTATGTATGCATGAGTGCCACTCAGTTCTGCACTGCTCCATGCCATGCTGTGCAAACAAAAATAAAAATAAATAAATAATTATGATAATTACATCCAGTTTCTGTTTTCAGATGTGTAGCAGGTGTCAACTGTCTATATGTGAGCACAGCTTGGCATTGCTGCACTCTGCACCAGACAGCACAAACCTACAGAGATGGGAAAAAATTATTTATAACAATAAAATATTACACATTTGAGCCAATTCACAGCATTTCAATAGTAGTTGGGAGCATTAAAGGGAGCCTCACCCTTGACCAGACATTCACAACCATGGGTGGCCTCTACACTTCTCCCATCATGGATTCAATATCCCTGTTCCTATACTCTGCCTTGACAGAGTGCCATGATTAATATGTGTGGCACACTGCAGTGGGAGAACTGTGACCATGCACATAGGTTTGTACTAAGCTAACTGCCCTTGCCAGCCATTTTAAGCCTAGCCAATTGTCCCTTGTGAGAATCAAACCCTGCACCTTGTGTTTGTAAGGCGAACACCTTAACCATTAGGCCACCCTCCCAACATGGATACATTCCCTGTAGGGTCTACTTCGTGTGTACACAGATTTTATTAAATCCTGGTGAGTGACTTTTAAATATGGAGTACTTTAAACTCTGATTTGAATATTAGGCAAGCTTGTGTAAGATCATCATTTTATCACTTTAAAAATAAATGCTTCATGTTGCTAGTGCACATAGAAATATGTTTTGTATATATAAAAATAAAAAACAAACAAAAAAAAAATAGCACTTTAGGGTGCAACATTTGTCTTTTTTTTTGTAAAGATATCGGTGTTACCACTACACTTTGTACTCTGTAAATCTAAGAACACCTTCATTTTTATGAGAATGCATGTTATAATAACAACAGCGTTTTATGTGTTTGTGTGTGTGTGTGTGTGTGTGTGTGTGTGTGTGTGGTGTGTGTGTGTGTGTGTGTGTGTGTGTGTGTGTGTGTGTGTGTGTGTGTGTGTGTGTATATATATATATATATATATATATATATATATTTATGTATATATACTATATATATATATATATATATATATATATATATATATATATATATGTATATATGTAGTCAGCAGTATACTTTTATTCAGTGTTTCATGTAAGAAAACATCTAGCAAATTAAAGAAAGGATTTCAGCGCATTTGTGAGATGTCAAAATGGAAAATGATATCAGATGGATTCTAACAGAATTTACAGTTTCATAGCATACTATCTCAAGCTTTTCTTGCTTGTCTAAGCATAGATGATTCTGAATAAAATATATGGATAATAATGAAGAATCTTGGAGGGCCTTACCAAATTCTAAAGCCTCCTGTTCTAAACTTCGACATTACTATAAAGTGAAGTTGTATGACATTTTATGAATCCCCCTTTAAGCAACATTATAATGCAAGTACTAAAATGTGGAAGACCAGTATACCTGTAGTATTTTTGCTACTATACAAGGGGAATCACATTCATTGTTGTAAGCAGAGCTCCTTGCCTGAGTCTACCAACATGCACAGAGTGTATGTGCAGTGTTAGTTATCCCCTTCATATACAACATTCACATTTAAATGTTATAGCTGCACAGCATCACAGCATACCACTCATTACTTACTAGTTGCTGTTCAGCATACATGATACATGGCAGAGCTTATCCTAGAATGCTTAACGTGCTACTGGTAAAATAGGTTCATAGGTTCATAGGTGTGTACTAGGCTAATGGCCCTGGAGCCTTTACAAGCCTAGCCCATAGGATTATCCTGGCATCATGCCACCTGACCTTATTTCCCATTGCCTCTGTCAAGTAAAGCAATGGAGTGATCCCCAGGGTGAATTTTATATTTCCCATCCACTCAAGATTTCTCTTGAAGAGGGTCAGTGAGGTGCTCTGCTTGACATGTATGGGAAGCCTATTTCATAGCATGGGCAGTCTCTCGGTTATGAACCTGTCCCTCCAGCATGTTCTGTTGATTTTGGTAATGAGGTTGAGATCTCTGGAGCATGTGGTGCAGAGGGATTTGGATTTCTTTAGATGTAGCATTTCTAACAGAGCTCTTCTGGCTCAGTATAAGTGGGCCCATTTACATTGAGCTCTGCACACAAGTGTGTATTGCCTGCTGTAGATCTAGCTAAAGAATGACTTTTTGGGTGTCCTTAGCCTGGAAGGCCAAATTTACCACAAATTTGGCTTTTGTAGACTTTATTTGTCCTCTGAATTATTTGTTTAGTTTGACGGGAGTACTTTTATCCTGCTGGGTTCTGCACCTCCTAATTTTTGACATGACTTTTCCTTCTGTTATTCAGCTTATTGAATTTGTGATTCCACCAGGGTGGCTTTTTTTGAGTTAGTTCTGTACTTTTTTCTGGTGGGTAGAGCTGCCTCTATGCAGCTATTAACATGCTTATAAAGAGTTTTTGTGAACAGTACTGCATAGGCAGCAGTATTCTCAAGGTTTATGGGGGCTTGAAATTTTGCCAGGTTATCACTTAATAGCAGGAAGTTAACTGTAGAGTAATTTCTGAATGTCAATTTCCCAACCTATCAGTATAAGAGTTTTACAGAGCCCTCCAGTTTATCTTCAACCAGAGGGACTCAGGCTTTGACAAAGGTCTTGAAGCATATGATCTCTTCCTCTATCACTGTTCCACATTTTACAACCAAAAGAAATCTAAGCAAAGAAAATCTCTTCACTGGTGACAATTTTTTTCAAATCTAATGCAGAGGCATGATAGATTTTTCAAACCTTGCACATGCCGCTGACAAAGTCATGGCCATTATCTTATCAAAGAGTTTACCACACAAATGCATGCTTAGAAAGTGCCAATCATTCTTTCTTATAGGCAGAAAACAAAATTATGCTTCTGTATCTAACTTTTAAAAACAGAGGTTTTGCATGGCTCTAACCAGCTTCATTGCAACATGCAGCAATGCACACTGTATCCGCTCTGCTGTTTTTTAATGCTGCCATTGACAGGTTCCATTTTGGGAAATGAAAAGTGATGAATTAATCTAAATTGCCTAGTCTTTCTCTTGTGGTACAAAACCAGTACAGATACTTTATTTGACAAAAAGATTGGGGGGAGGGTCAAAGTGACTTGCTCCTACCACGACTGTATGTCCTTATCCAGTAGCACAAGAGAACATCATCTTTGTCACTATATGATCAAAACCTCCACCAACATTTTCAACTTAAATAAATGCTAAATCCTGTCTAAGACATTCTGTCAACACATGTTGAAGTACTTTCCAGTTTAATGGGGTGAGACCTTATAACTGTTGGACTAACTCAGAGGATGAAAACAAATGCCTTCTGCTCTAAGAACTCTCCATTTCCTTTTTTTTAGTCATCTGCTGTTCTCTGCCATGGCAGTCCATGAGGGGTTCCTGTGATCTGGAACCTTCTAATCTTGTTGACTTAATTACAAGTCTAAGAAAGAAGGTTGACTAATTGCTGCGAACTGTGTTAAATTCACAGCACCTTCTCTGTACTCTTATCTTCCTGTAAGTTGCTATATATCTACCATCACAGCTAGCCAAGTATTTTGGATGTCTGGCCTGCCATTTCAGAGAACAGTCCACCAACTTAATCTTATGAAAACATAGAGTACACTACAACCATCATAACTCCTTTTTTATCCTGTCTAGCTGCAAGGAAGTCTAAAGAGGCAGTATTTGCTCTAGCTCCTTTACTGTTATGACTGCCATCAAGTAGGCAAAAGATAAAAACAGTTATTCCAAGATTTTGCACAGAATATGCTTAGTCTATGCCTGTTCAAGAATATAATTGCTACAATGAGGTCCTTAATCCTGGGGAGAACTGCTTCTGTTAGACTCTGCACCCTTTCTTTGTCATGGAGATTAAAAAAGTCCATATATTCACCTCTCCAGATTTTCTTTTTTGAATATTGAGGATTATGGGTTGTAATATGCTGATCTTGTGTACTGTTCCTTAGAATCTGCTTAAACTAGCTGCCACTCTGGTGGCATGGAGTGATAAACCCTTGACTATGTCCCAGGTGGCCCAGGTTTGATTAGTGACTTGGACAACTGACAGAGCAGCAGGGAGGGGTTCACGTGGCCATCCAAGAGGAGGGGTGGGCTGGGGCACGAGCGCTCACAGAGATGATATCAACAATAGGCTGGGGACATCACTACTACCTAAAGAGGGGGTTAAGGTTTGAGATATTGCTGAGTTGCTGTGGAGGTGAGGTGAAAAGCTGCAAATCTCAAATGCATGCTCACACCTCAGGCTTCATCATGGACTTGTACATTGAGAAGGGATAATTGAAAAAAATGGGTAGGTCTAAAGTATAAAAACCCCCCCCCAAAAAACACCCCTTGGATAGAAACACAGATGCCTTGTCCCAGGTCCAGCACCAGCAACATTGGATTAAGTCTGAGGGTGGAGGTTATCAGCAAGTAAACCTGGAATGGACAGGTACTTGATTGCTGTACAAATAAAAATGATGGAAGGTGAAGGTGGTAGAAAACAAATAAGCAAAAAAAACCTCAAAGGAGGCTACTGAATTCCCTCCCATCAGTGCTTCTCTGAATTAACATAGAGTAGGTGATAAGTATGTCTTCAAAGGTCGTATGGTAAACCCAAGAACCACACATACCTTTCAACAGTCCAGATTTTCACAGAATGACCAGATTTTTGCCTAATATTTTTGGTGTGTTCCTCATAACATTTGTAGTTTTCTGGCAAATCACTGGGATAATCTTTTTTTTTAAAACAAGTTTATTGTTTTTAACATACAAAATAAATATCATAACAATTTTATACAAGTAATTGAAACAGAAATGGTTATAACATTCAATAAAATAACCAAAGTATTTACAAAGACATCCACTACAATCAAATCAATTAATTAAACTAAAATACCATGCTATTGAAGTTAAGATTTTTTTAACAAATTTTGTAAAGTATCCCATATAATATAATAAGATGTTTTTCTAGTAGTTCTTGATTTTATTGTCATCAATTCCATATGGCACACTACAGTCATAACATTTTAAATTCATTAAATGAAGGAGGTGTATCTGAAATCCAATTTCTGGTTATTATTTTTCTAGCCACTGCTAAAATAGACCATAACAAGGGAAGCTTAACCTTTTAACACTTTGAGTGTTGAATAATATAAGAGATTTAGAAATAATAAAATTATCTGTAAAGAGCCTGCAAAAATCATTGATTGACTTCAATATATTCTTTCAATTTATACAGTCATAAAACATATGTGCCCAATCAGCATTAATTTCTACATTACATCTTTTACATAGATTGTCTTTATTATTTATTTTATTCATCATCAAAGGTGTATAAAAGGATCTATGTAAAAATTTCCAAGTAAAAGTCTCCAGATAATGGAAGAAGTAGTTTTATAGCAGATTTCCAATATATATTGTGTATCTTGTTGATTTGGTAATTCACCATTAATGGAAGTGAAATAATTATTAGGTATCTAACATTATAAGTTTCTTCTTCTCTAATAATTTTATGTATGTATGAAAGCTTACCTTTATCAGAATCTTTATGTTGTAAATTTAATATCAAGTAATCAATCAGTGTTGGAATAGATTCTTTAACTGTTATAGACATTAAATCAATTTTATTAATGAGATGTTGTATAAAGGTCTGAACTTCTAACCAACAAGTTTCTCTCAGATCAAATTCTTGTTTTAAGAAGTCTAAATTTTTAACTTTATTATCAGATAGCAACTGATACCAGTACTTTAGATCATTGTCTGTGACTAAATGAGTTCTTTCAAGTGGATGACAAAAGTATACCTCGTGTATATTATAGGAATATATATAAGAAATTCCATTCCTTATACTTAGGATGCATGAATATAAAATTTATAACTAATAATAATGTTTAATGGATAACTAACTATATATTTTGGTGTAATAGCATGGAGTTATTTACAATCATATTTTTATGTGTTAAAGAGATTTTCATGAAGTGAACACTTTTGCAACATATGACTGATCTATTAACAAAGTAATAACTTTTATAATAGAAGAGATAGTATATAAATTAAAGTCTTGAGACCAGCTATTAGTATGTTTCTTTAATGCAATCCTAGGTCTATTAGGTGCCCATAAGAAATTTAACATTAATGAATTTAATTTCTTGATAATTAGTATTATTGATTGTATTAAGTATAATATCTTGGGGAATATTATCATTTTAATAATTGTAAGTCTCTTTCCATAGTAAAAACATATTATTCCAGGTATTGAAAAGATTTTGTATATTAAGAAGACAGGTATTATAATTATTATATATAATAGATTTGATATCTTTAGTTAATATTATACCTAGATAAGTTATCTGACCTGAATTGGGTATATATTTACTAAAATCACTAATTATATAAGTAGTATTTTAGTTTTTCTTCATTGAATATTAAACCAGAAATATTTTAAAATTCATCATTTTATCAAATAGGGACTGCATAGAAGAATTAGATCCTGCTGATGTAATTAGAACATCATCTGCAAAAGTTGAATTTTAGATGTTGTATTTTCATCCCTCTATATCAGTACTGTTTCTGATCAGATTATCCATTATTAAAGTGAATAATAGTGGAGATGTTTTGTACCTTTTAAAATGGGTATTTTTGTGAGACATATGTTCCTATCTTAATGTAAAGCCAATGCTTTTTTTGTATAGATGTTCAATTAGATTTACAAATGCATCTGAGAAGTTTAACAAGTAGTCCCAACTTACTGAATCAAATGCTGAACTTATATCGAGACTAATAAGTGTTAAATCTTTCTTTCTCCTATTTGCAAAATCAATTAATGTTAGAGTCCTCCTTATATTATCAAAAGTGTTTCTATTTACAATGAAGCCTGTCTGATCTATATCTATAATACCTGGGATGACTGTCTTCAATCTATCAGCAACAATACTCATAAACATTTTATAATTAACATTAAGTAATGAAATGGGTTGATATGAAGTGCATCTAGTTGGATCTTTATTGGGTTTTAAAATTGGCGAAATAAATGTGTATTGCCAAGATAAATAAAAACCTTATGTATTAATGAGTATGTACTTTTAGAAAGAATTTTATATATCTCTGGTATAATACCATCATTACCTGGTGCTTTGTTTGATTTAAGCTTGTTTTTGTGTAAACAACCCTCTGTATATGAAATACTTTTATCCAATAGTTTAGTCTGTTGTTTATTAAGTTTTTTATTCATGTTTGTAGTTATAAATTCCTTTATTTTATCTTTAGTTTCCATGTTAATGTTATTATGATTAATTTTGTTAAATTCATCCAATATTTCTGGTAGACTAGAAAACATTCTTCTTTTCCTTAGGAGATATTTCTTTTGATATGATTTTGCTTTTTCAACCCTTTTTGTTTTTTTTAAGTCTATGTAAGTATTTGGGGCTTATTAAGTTATTTTAACTTTATGAGTTAAAATTTCTTTGTATTTCTCATTTAGTTTGTTTATTTCTTCAATGACTTTTTTGTCCATAATATTTTCTTTATTATTATGCTTATAAGAGTCTAATTTACTTTGAATATCTAATAATTCCTTATCCCAAGATTTCCTTTTATTATTATACCATCTGATACTTTGTCCATATAGATATGATTATAAGTAAAAAACTAAGAGCTCTCATAAAATCATCCAAGGCAAATTTTGAGAAAAATCACCAATGACTCAAAAGACAATCATAAGGCTTCTTTTTATATGTTAGACATAGAGGAGAGCTCCCAGATATGCTCTAAAATTAGTTCAAAATGATGTGAAGATTACTGAACCTACACACATTGCCAACATACTGGCTGACAGGTTCAGTGCAAGAGAGATATCTATACCAGAGGATTGTAGCCCCCCAAACATCTCCAATGCCCAGGTGAGAACTGCCCTCTCCAAGGCAAAAAAAACAGCATCCATGGGACCGGATGGTGTCTCCGGCTGTGTGCTCCACGAACTCAATGAGGAATTAAACCCGCAGTTAGGACAGCTGTTTAATCTTAGCCTCACCTCAGGATACGTACTCAGGGGTGGCGCACAGCGACTGTGGTCCCACTTCACAAGGGCAGTGCCTCCACCGACCCTGGTAATTACCATCCCATTAGCTTGACAAGCCTTATCTGCAAAGCCATGGAGAGGTTCATAATGGAACTCATAAATAAAGACATAGGGAACTTGCAGACTTTGGATCCAACCCAGTTTGGCTTTGTCAAAGGCAGATCATGCCTTTTAAACTTGGTTGACTTTTTGAGACAGTCACCAAGGCCATTGATGAGGAAAGGCAGTCCATACAGCCTACCTCGACCTGGCAAAGGCCTTGACACAATACCCACTCAGGTATCATCGAAAAACTCATCAGCTTGAATGTAAACCCATACATCACAAGATGGGTTGCAAACTGGCTAAGTGACAGAACCCACAGGGTCAGAGTTGCTAGAGCCATGTCAGAATCAAAGCCTGTCACAAGTGGTGTCCCACACAGTCCTGGGTCCACTCTTGTTCATCTACTTTTCTGAAGTACAAGCAAACACAGGAGGGTTATGGCTGACAAAGTTTGCAGATGACTGCAAACTGGGCCTATAGTCACATCTGACACAGATATCCTTCAGAAGGGCATCACAGAAACGGATAACTGGTGCCAGAGCCATGGCCTAAAGTTAAACGCCAAGAAATGCATAGTCATACCCTTCGGAAAAAAAGGTTACCTAGCTACCATATAGGTGGCAATCCACTGAGCACAGAAGAAGTCATCAGGGATCTGGGGACCCAGGTTGACAGTAGCTTTTCGTTGACACTCATGTTGCTAAAGTAGTTAGGAAAACCTTCTACATTGCCCACCTGATCATGAAGGATTCACATCTAGATCAAGGGAGGTCATCGTCCCCTGTACTCATCACTCATTAGACCTATGATTGAGTACAATGCCCCATTCAGAATGTATCTGACCCGACACCTGCAGCAGCTGGAAAGGCCCCAAAAGTTCCTCACCAAAGGATAAAGGGTCTCAAGAATATGTCTTATGCTGCCCGACTGAAAGAACTCCAGCTCTATTCAGTCTCATACCGCTTGCTCAGGCGTGACCTGTGCCTGACATATAAGGCCATGTCAAACCCAGATTTGATGAATATGCTTCACCTCAAAAATCTAGATCCTCAGAACCACAAGGGTGGGAGACTTAAACCTTGACACGGTTATTATAGAGTGTGCTGGAGGGACAAATTCATCACCCAGAGACTCCTATGCTGTGGAACAAAATCCCGGTACATGTGAGGCAGCACTCGCTGGCCTTGTTCAAGAGGAATCTTGACCAATGGATGGGAGATCGCAGATATACCCCAGGGATTACTTCAGTGTCACTGCTTGACAGAGGCAAAGCAAAATAATAGGCATAGTTTTATTCAAACTAAAGTGGGTGCAGCCAAGCCAACTATGGGCTAGCTGCTATAAATGCCCTTGGGCAGATAGCCTAGTATGAACCTATGAACCTATGAACCTATAAAGCATCCCAAATATAAACAATGGAGACTTCAGGAGTATTATTTATGTCTAAAAAATGTTGCACTTCTGAAAGTATATAATCTTTATAGTCTTTTAGTTGAGTTAAGTATGCTGGTATCCTTTTGATCTGAACATTGTAAGTACTTTTTATCATGAACTCAAAGACAATTGAATTATGATCTTATATAGGACACGAAATGATTTTAGAGTTAATTAATTCTGTTACCATCTGGTTAGAAATAAAGACTCTATCTATTTTTGAATAAGTTTTATATCTGTTAGAAAAAAAGGTGTATGGTAATGATTTTGAGTCTATCTGATTATTAATATCATTTAAATGATAAGAATTAACACAATCCTTTAAATGTTTTGTATTAGATGTAATTTTCCTTTTTCCTATAGTAGTAGTATCATTTTCATGTAGGATACAATTAAAGTCACCAGCTAAAATATTATATCCTATAGAGAATGATATGATCTTATTAAGATGGTATTTCACTGTATTAATACCAATTCCTGGTATCCAATATACATTGATTAATGTATATGTCTTTCCATTAATTTGTATTGTAACCATACAAAACATTCCTTTATCATCTTCATAAGACTTAATAGTTTTAGGAATGGGCATACTTTTATTCCATAAAATAGCCACTCCTCTTTTTCTGAGTGTGCTCTGAACTAACTAATACTGTATATTTATTTGTGGCTAATTTATCAATATCTTTTTTCAGGAGATGTGTTTCTTGAAGGAATACTAAGTTGGCCTTATGTAAATTAATGTATCTTATTAAGCTTGCCCTTTTACATGGGTTATTCAGTCCATTTATGTTTAAAGAAATTCCTTTTAGAGAAGTCATTTGGCATTTTTAAAACATATAAAACTTATAATCAGAATAACAATTAACAAAATAAATAATGTTATACCTCCTTCTTTAGGTGTACCTTTAAATATAGCTGTATTTATTGAAACTCTTATGGGATTTTGTATAAGCTTCGATTTTGTTTGTAGTGACAATGAGCTTACAAAATGTATTGTGGATGTCAGAACTATATACAAACAACAGTAAACAGAAGAAAATAATATAAGGATTAAACCTTGCACCCAGCCTGGAGTTAAAAACTCCAACTTTGAGTAGCACATACCACTCAAATTAACCCCCTACCCTAAACAGCAGTACCTCAGCTGCCACCTTATCAATTTAATACTAGTTATTATTAACTAAAGTTAACATCTTTCAATTAGATTATCTAGTAAGACACAGCTAAACATTTGATGAATCAGCATCGTATAAACAAATAGAAACTTTTAAAAACAATTCATACTGCTATGTACATCTATTTAATATAATACATTTATAATCAAATAACATTCAAATAAACTTGATATTAGGAACCAAGAAGAGAGAGAGAAATAAAAGAAGTGAGAGAGAGAGAGAGAAAAAAAAAAAAAAAAAGGGGCATATCTACATATTAATTTATTCAAAGTTTGTAAAAATAAGTTCTGATGTTCATTTAAAGTCAATAACTTAGGCTATTATGGTTCAGACATTACATATATTAAGATGTACCTATTTTCTGTCATAGAAATGCAGTTAACAGCTTCTAAAAGACTTTAAACTACTTGCATCAAAGCTTTTTTCTCATACTTATTATTGCCAGTAAAATAAAATATTTATGTTTATAAAATTAGTTACAAATCATACTGCATAGCTATGTAAATTCCCAGATATACTTGCATTGTTGTGAAGAAAGCCATCTGTATTTTATATATCTGAACTGCTGCTTTAAAATATGTCACATGACAACTTCTTCTAAGATAAAATCATAATGATATTTATGCTTGTCAGTTAGATAAGTCAAATGAATTGTAGCATTGTATATGTTTAAATCATAAGTACATACATACAATAATATGTTGCAGTCAAGTAAACGTTCAAAAACATATGTATATATGTTTTACTTTCTATGCCTTCTAAAATATCACATTTGCTTACTATGGGATACTGAATCATTTAAAATCATTATAACTTTCATATTTTATAAATTATAACATAAATAAGTAAATAGTTATAAAAAATAACTCACATTTAAATGTTATAGAGTTCATTTTCCATCGCAGAGTCACATTTGCAGCAGTTCTACTTCCTGGTAGAGTGTTCTTCTTGAATCTGCGATGTGTCAGTGTGAATTCAGGGGTCATAGTTCAAATTGACTGCATTCAGCTTCTCTGCGTGAATTCTGAGTGTTGAAGCTTTTAAAACCACTCGAGGACACTAATCACGAATTTAACCCACATCCCAAATTGTCTCCCTTAACATTCTGGCAGGAATTTTGATAAATGCAAGTGACTGACATTCATTTAGCAATATAAATGAAACTAAACAGAGCAAAACCTTTGCGAAGTATTTTACAAGTTATTACAGCCTCTATGACAGTGAAACTAAGCCCACAGTTATTAGTATATAATACAACTAATTGTTTAAGTCCCTATTCAATTTTTATACAAATCTTATTATTTACTGTATCAGTATTATCAAAAGCATGTAAATGTACTTATATGAAAGAAAAAGAGAGAGAGAGAAAGAAAGAAAAAAAAAGAGAGTAGAAAATAAAAAGAGAGTAAGAGAAGAGATAAAAAAAATAAAAAAGGAAGCTATAAAAAGTATCTACAGTGGAATATTACTTGCTGTATATATTAATAAAGATAGATATGAAACATATTATTTACTACTATTTAGTTCTAATTATTAGTAATTAAAGCATGACAGGTTATTTGTAAACAAGTATAAGCAATAGAATCATGGAAAAATAATTAGCAACAGTATTTAAACAGCATATATACTTTTTTTACAAGGAATTAATAAGTTATTATTCCACTTATCATATTTTCATTACACTTCTCTCCCTGCCCTCCCCACCCCTTACTGAATGCATAATCTAAAAAGAATGTCATTACTTAAAATAAAAAAAAAAAGAAATGTATCAAATTACTAACCTTGGGTCTCTTTGTCACAAAGAGAAACAGATTGATTGATAACTTGTTATTAGTTCCTCAGATATTTTAACTATTTATGAAACAAAAACAGTTCTTTGTACACAGAAAATAACTTTGATTAAATCTTTTTCAGAATATTTGTGGCTTTCTGAAAATGCAGTAACTGTATTTAAAACGATTAATAGTGAAGAAAAAGAGAGAAAAAAACATAGAACAAGTCATTTGTTTTTTAGTCTTTTTCTCTCCTCTGAAGTCTTCCATGAAGCTTCTGCTGCCAACCTCTTTAATGAAGGACTAGCCCATTCCATTTCCTCTATTTTATCCAAAATCTTATTTTTTTTGATATACAGCAATGCAGAGTCTAAGTCTTCAAAAATTCTAGGGCCATCAGGAAGAAAGATTTTTAGTTTGGCAGGAAACAGAAGGTAGGTTTTAAACTGTGCTTTCTTAAGCTCTCTTATTAATGGCAGGAAAACTTTTCTTTTAGTTATTACCAAGGAAGAATAGTCATTGTCAAAACGCACAGTTGCCTCATTAATTTTAACAGGTGCTTTAGCCAAAGCAGTTTTAAGTACCATATCTTTATCAAAAGATGATAGAAATCTAACTATAACCGATCTAGGATACTTTTTGTTAGAGTTAGAATTAGATATGGATCTATGGGCTCTTTCGATACCAAAAGAAACTGCTTCTGGCAAGTCTAAAGTTTTAGGGAGCCATGTATTTAAAAAAGAAGTAATATTGTTACCTTCAATATTTTCTGGCAGTCCAAAAATCCTAATGTTATTGCGCCTAGATCTATTTTCCAGGTCATCAAGTTTAGTTTGTAGATGTGTGTTCTGTTTCAGCAAAAACTCAATGTTGATTTCTTCTTCTTGGATTCTATTCTCCATGTCATTTACAGTCTCTTCTATGCCTATAATCTGATTCTTCTGTTTTTGCAAGTCTATATGTAACAAGTCTATTTGTTTTGTAGTTTTTTCTAATGAAGGTATCAATTTTAGTATCCAGTTTATCCATTTTGGCAGTAAGTTGCTGGATTGTAGATATCAGAGACTGAAGTTCTTTCTTGATGCTGGAATCTTGAGAATTTGTCTTACTGGAACTCATTTCAAACAGAGGAGCTGACAGAAAAATTTCCAAGGTGTTTTCTGACAGGAATATTATTAAAACTTTCTTTCTTTTTTAGATATTATTCAAGAAATAGATATTCCAAACGTATTTAGAAAGAAAATTACTTCATAAATTAATTTTTAAAGTAATTATTTCCTGTCAGTGCTGTGAAATTGGTGGAGCTGAAGAAATCTGCTGCTATCCTGTGTTCATCCTTGGCCGCGCCCCTCACTGGGATAATCTGAGGATTGAAGTCAACAAATAATCACATACATTTGAGCTTTAGACTTTAAATCCTTCAGAAAATGCATGTTAACACGTTCCCTGTTACTCTAGCAACTTTCTAAATTTATAAGAGCAATATTCTAAATCTGTTCTTATTTTGGGGCCTTTGTTCCCCTCACTTTGTCAGGTTTTGTGCAGATTTTTTACACTAAAAGGTTGAAAAGTATCGAACCACATTATCCAGCACTTTTCCTCCAGGCAGTAAATAGAACATGGCATGCAGCCAGCCTGGGCTGCCGGCCAGTGTATTGCCCTTGAAATGTAAATATGAGCTGTGAAGTCCCTTAAGTCTCCTTGAATCCATGGACTCAGGAATCTAGAAATTCTACAATATAGGTATCCAAACTCCCAAACACAGTCTGCAGTATCTCTTTATTATCAAATAATGTATCGCATGTGCTCAGAAATGCCAGTTCTACTGATTCTTTCACAAAGGACTAGTTAACAGAACCTTCTTGTGATTGTTCTTCCTCTGTATCTTGAGTATCTGCTGTAATATGATGTTTAACTCCATGCCGATACTTCTGCCACATCTTCAGGTACCATATTGCCATACTGGTGTTGCAATGTTTGCCACTCAGCAGGACAACCACATGTGAAACTACAGCTTCTGACTATTCTTGATAATCCTTGCTTGCTGGCATCCCACAATAAAATTTAATGAAATCAGCATGCTGTAACTCACCCAATCTCCCATGTGCAATTCTTCAAGAAGAGCATTAGCATGTGTCTATCCTTGCCCCTAAATTTGAAGATTCATCATTGCAATAACCTACCCAACCTGCTTTCAAACATTTAGGTATGACCTAAGAAACAACCTTTTTAAGGCAGAACACTCCAAGAGCTTCCATAATGCCAATATTACATAATTTCTTATTCCCTTTTATTCTTCTACACTACTTTCTTTATCACATCCTTCTTCTGCACATGTTTTTCTCTACTGTCTCCATGCTCTCCCATCATCTTCCTTCCCTCTCTTCCCTTCTTTTCTCTTATTCCACTCCCACACTCTCTCCAACCATCAATCCACCCAGCAATTAAACTTGTACCCATACAATGTCTCATCCTTCTGAATCATCATTTCAGTCCTGATAGAAAGATGATGACTTGTATGTCATGCACACCTCATTCTAACTCTCTTATCTCCAGGACCTTCTTGTTTTTTATTTCAGCTGCACAACTGCATATCATTGTTAGTACAGTGTTTCAAGAACTTAATTGTGTTTTATTTTACTATAACTGCATAAATCTCTATCAATGCTATGCATACCATATGTCGTTGACCTGGGCTGAGCCTGAAAAAAACTCCACTGAGATCAGCGTTCTACCCTGTTAAATAAAAATAAAATAAGATTTGAAATCGTTGTTACAATTTCCTTAGTGATAACTGTTGTATAATTTTAATCATTTTATTCTGAACCTGCAGATTATGGCCTGTTTTACAGCAGTGCCATGCTATTCATAAATTCTGATTGCTCTGCCTGTTCCTTAATGTAATGTTTGCTTTCCATTCTCCTTAGTTACCGCTCAGTTCTACTTTTGAAACCTATTGGTACTTTCATTGGAATATGTATTGCTGGAGTTTCTTCCAGATTGCTTTGAAAATAATATTCTGCTGTCACAATAATTAAGTCTGAAAATGAGTCAACACTGCAATACCAAATATCATTGTTATTACTCTCTGCAGCACTCAAAGTTTTTGCAACTGGGAGAATGCTGGTCTTCTGAGCTAGTCTATACTTCTGCATTTTGAATACATTTCATCATGTCCAGTTTGTTATAAGCTAAATGAGATAAGCTGCTAGGCGAATTACAATTATTATCCAGTCCTAATATTTCAAAAAGTGGATTTTATGCTTTCTCGCTTTTTATATGTGCACTTCAGTAGATTCTGACCTAATGTGCACACAGTTTTTCTTTCAGTACTTTTCAACCCCACCACTTTAAAAGCACCTTTATCCCTTTAAAATTCTAAATTAAATTTAAGCTTCTCATGTCAGCGCCATGGCAGTTTTGTTGCACTGCATGTTTACTCTCTGATGTAGTTGCATCAAATCTTTCCATTTTAATTGTGCCTACAAACAGTTTTACCTAAATAACATGCATAGTCTTTAAAGAAAGGTATTTTGTAGGCATCTTTATGAAATAGTGATTTTTAGCATGCCATCAACAAAAGTAATTAAATTCCAGGCACAACTTTATCTCAGGCTTATAACCATAAATTGTGTACAAGAGTTGGTATTTAGCTGCACCATACTTCCAATGCACCTCATGGTTTTCATTTAGATAACCTTTCAATTTCACCTTGTTAAGTGACTTAAATAATTGAACAAAGTGATATATGTAAACTGAAAGCTTTTTTCTGCTTGAACAATGCTATTTTCAGCATTACTTAAACATGATTTAAAGATCAGAAGCACATATCACACATTCAAGGGGTTGGTTAGCACTACTGTTGCAGAGTTGGGGTATGGATTGATAGCAGTCTTGGATCCATAGTATGTTAAAGCTACCATTATTTCAGGGTATGTATGTGATTATGTGTTTATTTATTAATGTATTTATGCATTTATGTATGTATTTCTGCATTTATGTAGGATGGCACAGTGGTGGAGTGTTTGCATTGTCACCTCACAGCAAGATGTTCTCCAGTTCGGTTTCAGCTAGGGTGCCTTCTGTGCGGAGTCTGCATGTCCTCCGTACATCTGTATGGGTTTCCTCTGGGTGCTCTGGTGTCTTCCCACATTACAAAGACATGTGTATGTAACATTTCTCCCCGGGCCTCTGCTGAAAATTGGCTTTGTTCCAAGTTAGACCTTCCCGGTAAACAAATGTTAAATAAATAAATTATGTATTCATTTATTTATGTATTTATTTATTTTGATTATTTCTTATTTTTTTATGTATTTAGTTAACTAGTTATTGATATCCAACTGCTAATCTTTGCATAAAATGGCTGCAAGATATAACCCAAGCACAGAAACTGTATGCTGTAATCTCTTCTAATAGTACAAGTTAAAACAAAACATTATACTTTTGGTCACATTAAACTATATAGAAAGAATACCTTTTAAGTAAGCTATCTATTGGCTGTCCTGTTAGAATGATCACCAGGCTGAATGAATTCTGGACTGAACTAAAACACAATTGATTCCTTCATTTAGATCTATACACCAAGGTAAAATCTGTTGACACAATGACTTGTTTTATTTGAGTCCGGATCCCAGATAGAGAAATTGTCATAGTTTGGGTATTCTCTGAGAACATATCATGCTAATGTAGTATTCAGTTCATTCCTAAGCTACTGCATCACACAGCTCAAATAAACAAGCAGCGCAATTGCATAATCAAGTAAGACAGAGGTAGAGAATCCAATGAGTGTAACATCACAGATTATACCATAATAGCTGCTTAATGCATAAATCTGTGAGTGCAGACTTAGTAGCAAGCATCAACTTTATTTAATTTAATGTATTTTATTTCACTTTTGTTTACTGGGTTTAATCAAAAAAAACTTTTTAGCAGAGGACTAGGGAGAAACGCTCTAACATTTAATAAGCATTTGTAAACAGCTGTTCAGTAGTATACATGAACAGACATCAAGTAATATACATAACAATTCTACACTCATTTGCTAGTGACATTACATTTATATGAAATAAAGATAAACTATTGCAGTATAAAATATACTTATGCATTACTAGATGTTGAAACTGAGCATCTGAAAAGGTGTATTAGTGGGTTTGTCAAATAGATAACAGATCATGTTATTACTAGATCATTAGTGCTTATGAAGTCAAAACAATAGAGGTGGGGAAGGAACTAGGTAGAAAATGTTACTATTGTACTTCTGAGCTGGTGTACAAAGCAGCTTCATAGATAATTATGTACATGGCTATCATAAATGTTATAATAGATGTAGTGTCACAAAACTATGTAAACGGCTGATAGATGATAGTAAAATTATTCAGGTACTGGTGAATACAAGTTGTGGAACAGGATTCTGAACAAAGAGAATTGGCTTGATAATATTGCAAGCTGGAGGTAACAGAGGCATTTGTCCTAGGAGATATGCAGGAGCATGTTGATTTGAAAGATGAAGTTTTAGCTGCGTTTCAAATGAGTTTTCATTCAGATTGAAGTTCAGTGGTAATGGGATGTTGTTCCATAGTTTAGCTACATTGTTAAAACATGCAGTGCTAAATGATTTGGTTATAGTGATTAATGATTTTCTCTAGAGTTTAAAATTTCATTAGGGGAGTAGTGTTGTAATAAGTTGTTAAGTGCTGGACACTTTCCTGAATTATAGTGAAGTCTCTGTGTTGTAGTTAGTTGAGAGAGAACTAAGTGATTTGGTAGTAATAACCAACTTAATTCTCAGAGTACTAGGTAGGTGTGCATTCTATTGTTCCATTTTTACTGAGATAAACTGTGTATTTTATTATAACATTGCTCAAGTTTAGAAAATTATGAGACTTAAAGGTTAGTGAAGTACAGGGCAGCATAGAGGAGAGGTAGAGTCAAAACGGAGAAGCTATATGTCTTCCGGCTGTGTCAGTAAGGTAGGTTTTTAGTCTGTATAATGTACCTAGTTTATAATGATTGTTTTTAACCAAGTGTGATACATGCTGGTACAGTTTCAATTGGTTATCTTTGATGACACCCATTAATTTGGCATGGTTTATTTCTTTTATCATGGTATCTGTCAGAGACGATAGTGAATACTGTTGTTCTGATAGAGATGTGTTTTGGGGTAAACAGCCCAATTTGTTATTTGAGGGGCTTAAAAGTAATGCCAACTGCTAAAGTATGGTGAAAACATCCTTATCCAAATTGCAGGAATTAACATTGTGGCTCCATCCATCTGAATATGTTAGTATTGCCAAGTTATGCCAAAAAACAGCCCAGCATCAATATATTAGGTATCTTAACTCATGGATCTGACCTTATGCATAGGCAAACTAGGCAGACACCTAGAATGCTATTAGCTATAAGTGCTTTTCTAACCTTTTATTTATTTTATAAAGCAAAGCTGAAAGCAGTTTCAGCTGAGGGCATCTTATGAGGATAATGTTGTATACTACCTAACCAGTTAATTTGTGAGCTTTCTGTTTCTGAGAAAGATTTGGAAGTTTTCAATGTTCAGTCTTTTAACTCATTACTGCTGAGTGATGTCTCCAGGTGCTTCTGCAGTTATATCCTACTGATGTCTCTGGGCATCAAATATTGCTTGTTTAAATTTGCATCAGTAATGCCAAAACCATGCTGCATACAAGGTATTACAATATTTAATCTTAAAGTTTACACAATAACAAACTCAACTGTATTGATAGTTGACCTCTGTATTGTGCAAGTAAAGTGATATTAATTGTTGCTCAATATATATATATATATATATATATATATATATATATATATATATATATATATATATATATCATGTTTTAATAAGTATCTCATCAACCAAATAACACAGACAGAACTGCTTAGCCTCATATGAAAGCTCTATGCTAGATGAACAAAATTCCATTGACAGCTTGTGTAGCTCGAGTGGTTGTTGAGAATTATTTACAAATCATTACAGACATAATAATTACTGTGTTAAGACACAGAACCTAAAGAATATTGCCTCTATAAAAATGGTTTGGTCTGAACAGTTTACCATTTAAATTTCTTTAATAACCCCTATGGTTTCAGAGACATGAACATTTGTTTGAAATGTGCAGGCATAATTTGAGTCTGGCAAAAAAATTAGGCTCCGTCCATTGGAAGTTAAAGTGCAAACTTCCTGAGCTCCATTGAAGGGAATTAATTAATCTGAAAGAAGCTGACATAACAGGTACTTGTGTTGCAAATTAAAATATTGCTATAAAAATTGTTATTAAATTATAACTTTCACTTCTCATTGCCTCTGTGTGGAATCTGCATGTCCTTTCCGCAGTCGAGTGGCATTTGAAAGACGTCTAGAATGGGTGTGCCTTCGTTGAAGGTTGGGCATCAAGCTGGCACCTCGGTACCCGTAAGAAATCTACTGCCAATCATTAGCAGACAGTTCTGCTGTGGAGACCCCTAACCGGGAAAAGCCGAAAGAAGAACAACAAGAACTTCTCATTGCCCCTTACAACTAATACTCGTCTACTTATCTCTCTATGTCTCTGTTGTTTCTCAGCTCTACTACTTTTAGTTGTTCCAACAAACAACCATGATATATTGTGTGTGTGTGTGTGTGTGTGTGTCTGTGTGCTTTTGTGTGTGTCTGTGTGTGTGTGTGTGTGTGTGTGTGTGTGTGTGTGTGTGTGTGCCTGTGTGTGTCTGTGTGTATGCGTGTCTGTGTGTGTGTGTGTCTGTCTATGTGTGTCTGTCTGTGGGTGTGTATATACATATATATATATATATATATATATATATATATATATATATATATATATATATATACAGAGAGAGAGATAGATAGACATATAGATAGATAGATATATAGATAGATATGTAGATATATAGATATAGCTATAGATATAGATAGAGGTGTTTGCAGGTGGTTTGGTTGACTTCACAGCTGGACAAAGGCTGTTACATCCAGTCAAGGTTATAGACTGTTAACCAGTCTTATAGTGTATCTCATTTTGGTTGACTGGAGCATTGTGGTAGAGATTGCCTTGTGGTTGTGTTGTGCAACAGTGGTGTGAGTATATATAAGTAAGTTAGTTTGGAGGAGTGTAGAAGTAAAAGTTGATCATCATTTTCTTCTGTTTTTTTTCATTACAGCCAAACATCAGCATTATACACAATAAGTGGCCATCTTTGGTGGTCCAAGCTGGATTAGTGTGAACGCAACTGATCATTGGCACAGTGGCATACTGGATTACATTGTTATCTCACAGAGCTTGACTCACTGTCTGAGTTATTATCTTTCATGTGTGGAGTCCACACTATTCTTTTGGATTTTATCCAGATGCTATTATGTTCCCAGTACTCAAAAGACATGTTGCAGCAGATTTGGTGATCCACCATTTTGCCTATAAGTAAGCATGTAGGGTTCATGTGTGTGTGTGTGTGTGTGTGTGTGTGTGTGTGTGTGTGTGTGTGTGTGTGTGTGTGTGTGTGAAGAATCAGTGCAACTTGTGACAGACCTAGTTTAATCAGGGGCAGTATCCTTATGCATATCTGTGTGTGGGAAAATATCATCAGTTTTTTGTCTCTGGTCATATGCAATAATGGCAGACACATATTTAAGTATTGTGGGTATCAGTAAGTAAAACAGTTAACAAGTAATATATTTTTTAGAATGAAGCAAGTAATAAAGCTGAACCAGTAGACCATAATTGCTGTTGAGGGCTTGGTGGGTCCCACACCCCAGGCTGATCAGATAGATTTTTATACAAGCTTAGTAGGGACCTCTGCACTGGATCCCATGAAGTAAAAAGCTGGTTCTGCTCATGGGTATACACAGGAGGTTGTAATAGCTTGTGTGTAAGGTGCATTGAGCAGAGTGGCCATTATTTCTTTGGCTCTACTCACATAGGTCGTCACTGCAGCTTATGTGTGGTGGGGGACTGGGGACAGTAAGGTCATTATGTCTTTAATTTTCCTCACAGTCATACTTTAGAAATGCCCAAAGAAAATCTATGTAGCTTTGTCTGATGTGATGTTCTTTCTATGAGCAGTAGTTTGGAATACATTATTTTAATTGTTTTAACATTCTTGTTTCAGATATGCATATACGTAGGTGTCTATCTTTTAGGAGTAGGGTTAAAGTGGCATGCAGTGTACATACATCTAGCAGCAAGAAGTTGAAATATGCTACAGTGTTCTATTTTTTTTATTTCATTTAATTGTAGTGTAGTATCAGCGTGGTGTAGAGAAGGTGACTTTGCTTAGGAAGTATTGTTGAGCAGACAGGCTGTGCATATATGTTTATAGCTATATATCTATCCATATCTATCTATATGGCTCTACTTTTATGTATATATATATATATATATATATATATATATATATATATATGTGTGTGTGTGTGTGTGTGTGTGTGTGTGTGTGTGTGTGTGTATATATATATATATGTGTGTGTGTGTGTGTGTGTGTGTGTGTGTGTGTGTGTGTGTGTGTGTGTGTGTGTGTGTGTGTGTGTATATATATGTGTGTGTGTGTGTGTGTGTGTGTGTGTGTGTGTGTGTGTGTGCATATATATATATATATATATATATATATATATATATATATATGTGTGTGTGTGTGTGTGTGTGTGTGTGTGTGTGTATATATATATATATATATATATATATATATATATATATATATATATATATTTGTAGGTGTCCACCATTTTATTAACATTTTTATTAAATGGACACCTCAGTGTGTTAAAATGTTTGAAAGTCCATTTAGTGGAATCAACATTTGAATGAACGTCCATTTCAACAAATATGACATAACAGAAACTAGTTTTGTAAAACAGAAATAGAATACATAAAACATATGAAGAAGCTTTGTTTTCCTGCTGGTGTAGTTTCTATTTCTGCATTGACAGTAATTCCCTGCTTTTATTATTTTTGTTTTTCTCCACAGTTATTTGACCATGGAATTAGTATATGTATGTAAGGGGTTTAGGGAATGCAGGTGGGCTTACCTCCTGCAAAAAAAAAAAAAAAAATTAAACATTTTTATTTGGGTAGTTTTCAGTCTGACATTTCTGTTTTTTGGAATTCAAATAAAAGCTCTTTCCATAAAATGTTTTTTTCAACCAACTGAATTCAGTCTTTTGGTATTCAAAAACAGTGCCATTCGATTAGGTGTCATGTAATCTTTTCATCTCAATCTTACACCAAACAGATACACAGACGATGACTATTTTTTTGATGTAGGAATGTAGTTACTATTCTCTGTAATATGAGATTTGTATCCTTGCAAGCATTTGTCTTCTAATATTATTGTAAACTAAAGTTTCATCAGCTGTGAACATTAAGCATTGGACAAAAAAAATCATGATTTTTGTTCAGGCCATCATTAGTCAAAAAGATTGAAATAGAGCTTTAAACTCAACCCAGACAATCTTTGGTTGTTTCTTCCCACTTATTACAAGAATACACATGACCTTTTATGATGTGTTGAGAAAATGCAGGAACAAAAGTAAAGAATAAGACTGAATTTCTTTCCTTAGTTGGGACTTTTGTTCAGGCCACCAGTGGTTGAAAAGGTTGGTAAAAAACTCTAAAACACACCTCAGAACAACTATAATGCCGTGACATCTGAAAATCCAGTGGCATCCAAGCTTTTGGGCATATTTCATTTCCTTCCTCCACATAACATTGCAATGCCAGCCAGTTAAAGTTGAAAGGATGAAGGAAAAAGCTTAAGAGAAAGACAAAATGGTGACGCCCTTTGCCTCAGGCTCTATTTCACCTAAGGCTGTTCCTGTTCCAACTAACTATGAGTTGGTGTAGACATTAATTAAAAGAGAAGCCACTAAATCCACAGCGTGAGAAAATATGTTATACTAGGTCACAATGATTACATAACACACAGATGCTTTTGTAAGAGTTAATCTTTTACTGGGAACTTTTAATAATAAACAAGTAAAAACAAATAGACTTTTTTCATTTAAATTATTAATATTAAATATGAGAATTGTATTACAGCTAGTGCTATCTGAGCAAAATTCAAAATGTTAGGTTATTATGTTTTAAATATAAAGGTTTAATTGCTGTCTCATTTCTTATGTAATACAACTAAATGAGTCATTTTTTTTCTGATTATCTGTGCTGCTGCTTAAAGAGGTGAGCAATCATTTCAAAACAGACTAAGGGAAAGAGGGATGCTGACCTGTACAGAAGGAATGAATACATTTAGAAGTAGTTACATTATGAACTGATCTTTTTATCTTTGATCTTTTTATCTCTTTTGATTGTTTAGCTCTTAATTCCTGTTACAGGCTGATCCATGTAGAGGACCCTACAGAGTTCCATGATTAAAACAACGTAATTCCCTTCCATCAGAGGATAGCTTGACTTATTTCTCAAAAAAGTTGATTTTCTCTCTCTACCTCAATGTTTAACAGCATGCACAAATGGGTATTCTTTAATTCTCTAATGTTTGTGATGTGGATTTTCTCCTTTCAGGGAAATGGTCCCTTGCCTCCTACTTAGCTCAAACACTATTTACATGTTACTTTTATTAAAATGGCTCTTCATCATTGAACTGCACCTCCCATCTACCTCTTTCCATTATCTTATTACTTATATCCTAGTTTCAGCCTCCTGGACTTCAGCTTTCTCGAGGCTACTCACTCTTCTACTTTATCTCCATCGACCTTTCAGTCACTAGTATTATTTTATTCACCTTTGTAGTGCATACTCCACTCACTCTGAATCTGTATTTTAACTTGTTTTCTTCAGCATCTAAATTTCTTTGCTCTCTGCCTCTCCTCTACTCATATCACTTAAACTCTTAGAGGAATAAATCTGGGCAAAGACTAAAATAATGAGGGGAGAAAAGACCACAAATAGGGACACATTTTAAATATTGCTCAAATAATCCTAAAAAGTTGCTAGAATAACAGGATTTGTGTTAGCATGCATTATCTAAAGGATACAAAATCTGAAACTTAAATGTATGCCATTATTTAGTGACTTCAATCCTCAGTCATTTGCCAGAAAACCACAAATTTTATGAGGAACAGACCAAAAATATGAAGCAAAAATCTGGACAGTTGAGTGGTATGCATCACCCTACCAACAAGTTTTTTATTCTGAATTTTCTAACCTACTCTTCTTTTGAGTAATGCAGGATCCATGCTGCCATATCTCGTTGTTTCTTTGCTCAAGATTTCTGGGCAAAGCAAAAGATTGTGGATAAAAAAAGTTCTAAAATAAGGGACACTTTTTAAATATTACTTTAATTCACTTAATAGAATTACATGTTTTGCATCAATATGCATTTTCTGAACAATATGAAATATAAAACATCAACATCTGGCATTATTGGCTGACTAATCATCTGTGATTAACCAGGAGATCAAGATTTTTCAAAGGGCAGGGCAGAGGCAACAATCATTGACACTGTACAATCAGGGTCATTTGAGAGGTATACTTGCTTTCTTCTTCCCTACAAAACTTTGTAGTAGCAGGACAACTGTACAGTCATTTATCCTATTAATACTGAAGTCATATTTTTTCATATAAATCATAACCATAACTATCTTGCTTGCTCAGTAACACATGTAAAAAGTGTCACTTGAAGATTTAGTTAACTTTTCTTCTCTGATATTAGGTGACTTTTTTGCCTTAACTTTCTAGGCACCTCACAGCAAGTATCAGCCATTCTTCTACACAGTCTCTCAGTGCTAAGGCTATAGTCTCTGCCCAGTATTAGGCTCTACTTAACATGGGAGTGATTCACTCACCTTCCATAATTCCAGGCTGAAATTAAGTAAACAATTTGCTTCATGTTTCTTCTTCAAGGCCTTCTTACCTCATGTAAACTTTATCCTCTTTGCATATTTGTAAGCTTTTGCTCTAGAATTCCGTACCATTTTCCCATCATTCTTCCTTTTAGCACACATCTGTCTGTCATACCATCCTCTCATGCCTACTTACTGCATTCAGAGGCATGTTAAACTGCTTCACATTCATTTTGTTTAATGATGTATGCAGAAAAGTGTTTATAAAGAAGGTAACATACAAATAATTACTTTGAAAAGTCAATTTGTGTTATGAAATCTTTTATTTAATACTAACAATAAAACTACTTGAACTGTCTCTGGTGTAGAAATACTTAAGATTTGCCAGCAGATAAGTAACACATAACATTTTATGCCTGTGCTCATATCTGCTGTATTGTATAATCATTTTGTTTTTCTTGTTTGCATTATTAATCACAGTGAATGCAGCTTTAGATAAATATTCTACTGATATTTTTGTCTTGGTCAAATTAAATTCTTGTATTCCATGCAATATGCAACAGATCATAATCATCTCAGCATTTATTTGACACTGACTAGGATAAGAGATTCACCACACTTCTGCATAGGACTTGCACAACTTGGCAGCTCTATGCATTGATATAGCCATTAATTAGACATCCAAAGTGTGACAGGCAGTTAGTAGCACACTGGGTAATATAAGTAAGCAGTGCTGCACCTATGCAAGCAGACATATCCATGTAGTGAAATATACACACAGATGCACAAGAAAGAATCAATAGTGTGACCATGGGAATCCACAAGCAACCATTCACTTTTGTGTGCATACATAATGTTCTTTGGTAGGCTAATACAAAGCAGGGTATAAAGGTTTATAGTTGTGCATTATTTGCAAAGGCAATGCTATGGTGTCCAGTAAACACCTATCAGGTGACTGACAGAGGAGAAAAAGGATGTGTAGGAAAGTAGGAAAACAGAGAACCATACAGAGCAACACAAAGAATGACACCATATAGGGTTGTACTGTATGAGGGAAAATAGGGTATTTTTTTTTTGTAGGTATTGGGCCACTTTTATATAGATAAAAAGGAATAGAGGTGGAGAGAATGGAAAAGAAAGGTGGGAAAAAGAAGTTAGGTCAGTATGCAGGGGCAGACAGGCAAACAAACACACTAGGATGGGTAAACATAATGGACAGAGACAAACAGAGGGCAAATAAATTATGATCAAGGGAGTCAGACAATGTCCAGTGTATGGGGAGTGGTTCAAGGAGAAGGCCACACCAGGCTGGGGAGAGGGTGGTGTTAGCAGCAGCAGCAGGAGTTAATCCCCTGAGGCCCAGAGGCTCATTATTGTGCTCCATCATATAAAGGTGGATCAAGGTAGCTGGAGGTATAGGCCAAAACACTCACTCATGGTCAGGTGGTACCAATAGGCAGCTCTCTATCTGACCCATATACCTGCTCATTGCTCTGTCTACTGTAGCGTCCACATCTTATCTATTAATGGCTGGTTCATCTTGGGAAATAGTGTTGTGCTACCAGCTGATTAGGGTTGGCACCACCTTCAGTGATGCCCTCCTAAACTAATTACCTTCATTCTCCTCAGTTGCAGCCCCAGCAGAGGAAGGCTATAGCTGAGTCTACTGATCTTTCAATTTGGGCCTATAGGAAGGAGACACAATGGGAAGGCTTCCATAAGTGAATATTTACTTCCAGTGATCTGAATACATAAAACACAGGACAGAATTTGTCAATATAATAGGCTTCTTATAATGAATGATATGGATCACACCTCATTCTGATCTTGCCAAAACAGAAAGGCTTGAATCAGTAAACTGAGGTACTGTATATGTAAAAATAAGGTGGTAAAACAGCAGTGACAGCCTACATTATGTTATGTGCGTTCATGTAGCTATCTCCTAGGTGCCAGGCAGGTGTCTGTTCCCCCATGCATACATTACTATACTTATATAGAAATATGACCATGACATACATGGAGATGTCACTGGTGGTGTGCACATACCCTTACATAAGTCAGGAGTATCACAACTCATTGCAGTTTCCTGCAGAAATACCAGTAAATATAGCTGGAAATGTTCACTGCTCATCACCAATATCTCCACCAAACATAGAAGCACCACATTGTAACTCGCACATCTACTGTATGTAGAGTGAGACAAGGACCTCTTAATAAGAAGAATGGTTTAGCAACATACCTGGAAGAAAAAAATGCATTATAGTCTACCTCCAATATAACTCTGAGCACCATTCCCTAACCTGTGCTTCCCAAATATGGAATTTGTCTGGGTGGCTGCATTGCAATGCATCACACTGATGCCTGCAGCATTCACCTGTCCTAGTTTTGCCCACAGACAAAGTCAGCAGCTTGACTGTCATTGTGTTTTACCAATTTTATTAGGTTACACTAGGAATTAACTTAGCAAAAAGCACAATGACTAAGGGCAAGTGCATGCACCCTGAACTGGGCATGAAGGAGATATAACATTATCTTGCTTTCATTCACACACCATGCATATGGCCACCCACTGGTTACCTACAGAGGAAGCCATTGCCACGTCAGTGTCCTGGGAAAACTGTGGCATGTTCCTGAGGACTAAAACAGTAGTGCAGCATTACACAGACACACACACACACACACACACACACACACACACACACACACACACACACACACACACACACACAAAACATGATTTCTGAATAGCAGAATAGCAGGTATGGCAGAGAATGCAGATGTATAGAAGCACAGCATGCATCCATATGCAGGCATTATGCATGAGTGTGCATTCAGGAGATGCCAAAGGTGAATCCACACATAATGTGTGCCTCATGCAGTAGATACACATCAACAAACTCAATTAGTTTATAGTCATTTAGCACACCTGGCTTCATTTATTTATTTACTGTGCAAACAATTATAAAGTTGCATAAACAGGAAATGCAACAGTATTTTCTATGCTAACTCACACAGACTTGGAAAGGTATTTTGGAGGAGTAAGCAACCATGTTTTGAAGAATAGCATAATACTTAGCATTGATAGACAGCCCTGAGAATACACAGTGCTCTGCAAGTATGTGAATATCTCTGTTTTGTTTCCTATCCAAGGATATGCACCCTTCTTAAGGTATTCAATTTACATAAATCTAACAATATAAAAATGTTTTCCAGCTTGAGTCTTACACTTATTGCAAAGGAGGAAAGGTAGACCAAGATAGTAGGACAACCTTTCTCTATACATTCTTGTCATTTTACTGGGAAAAGGTATAACCTGTATGTACTGTAAGTGGCTTATGGTGTTAACTGCAGCATTATTATGCCTACATTGTCTGATAAAGCAGCATTAGTTATCTGTGTATCCCTCCCAACATGGTGCTGTTCAGATCAGTCAGCTGTGTTTTTCATTTGTATCTGTTGATGGCAACAAGAAGGAAAACCTTTCCATTTACATACATACATATTTTAAGTCCTAACAAATCAGGTAATCATTCAAGGAGTCCATGTATGCCAATGTGTGGTGTGTTCCTCACATATGTATGTTCACATTTGTCTCCTGACTATAGTATGACATTTATCAATAGCAGTGTCTTCGCCCATAAAATTATATAGCTAGGTACCCCTGTGCCTTTAGCTGTCATCCAACCAGCCCCAACAGAAAGACATTCTATAGCCATGTCTCCTGTATTCACAAGTGTCTGCATGTCCAGAGTTTAAGGTAGATGCAGAGGCTGCACAATTTCTGACTGAAAAATGATGTCCTGCTTCAGATGCTTAGAATCAATAAGTGGTGCCTTTTTGGGAGAAGGGATTTTGACTAGTTTATGGGATCAGGTGTGTAAGACACTTTTCCATGGCATCAGTTCCATACTTGTGTAGAATCACACACTATAAAAGTGTTGTAATCATGCTACCAACATATTACAAGGTGTAAAAACAAAGGCATGTCCCCCAGTGGCTGAAAAGTTTGGCGTGGGGAGGCATCCAGGTTCACAGACAAACAGATCAAGGGGAGTTCTTGGCATCTGTGTATATGACAACTGAATACCTTTGCAAGGGTGTTTATCCTTAGACAGGCAGAAAAAGAGAGCACTGTTTATCCTCTGAGCTGCATATCAATGCTGAATATTCTTCCAAATACAGCTGCTTAATGCTCTATAATACATTTCAAATCTGTATGAGTCAATATAGAAAATAGTGGCATATTCTCTGTTTATGGACATGATTCTTATATATACATTTTTAAATAGTGCTGTATTATCAGACACTTTGGGTCTCAAATTCATTCAGCAGAGTCCGGGTACCAGATATATATATATATATATATATATATATATATATATATATATATATATATATATATATATATATATATATATATATATATATATATATATATATATATATATATATATATATATATATTTTTTTTTTTTTTTTTTGGCAAACATGTCAGTGTGGCACTCTTCTTTGGGCAAAAGGTGGTTTCATCCCAGAACTGGAAAATTGTGGAATGCTTTCCCTATAGTGGTAGGGAAGATGTCTCGTCTCAATATATTTAAAACACTTATTGACAATAGGCTTGGTGATAGGATTTCTAGTCCTTCATAACAGCCATTAAACTCATTTAATGTCTCAATTGAGGCACTGAGTTTGAAACTCACCAAACAATGAACATCGAACAGTGAACAGTACTAAGAATGTTCTTGGCAATGTGGACACTGGTATCACGATCAACCAAACCTCATCATTTTTGGTGAATAATGAACCATATTAGTAACACTTACAATAGGGTACTGAAAACCACCACTGCAGACACAGGCAGAAAACTGACCACACCATGCACTGCCTATACTTTGCCATAGGAACACCAGGTATCCAAGCACATCAGGGTATTAACAGAGGTAAGGTGGGATTGTATGGTACATATTAAATAATCACTTTTATTATACTTGCCACACTGTCACAATGGTATCACAGGTGCACATACTCTGGTGTGTCTTTTGCTTTGTATTTGTGGGGTAAACCACTGCTACAATAACACCTGCTGAGGGTGGAGCAGGACACAGTTGGGTTTGAACACTCTTGAAGAGACTGTCAAGGATGATGGGGCAGTAATACCTTTTTCACAAACTGATGTAACTGTGGTACTGCCTGTTTCCATCCTGTATGCACATTCACCTACAAAGCATGGTGAAGGTGTACTTTCTGAGTATATATTAGATAGTATAAATAACATTCATTCTCTGATGTAAAAAAAAAAAAAATTTTTACATTTATGTTTTTCTAATATGATCAATTTGTACATGTATATATGTTTCTTTCTTTCTATTGTCTAAGTTTCTCATATGTAACCTATATGTACTTACATATTCAAGTCTTTCTGTTTCCTCTTAGGTTATCTACTTAAAGTGGTCTTCTTCTTCTTTCAGCTGTTCCCGTTAGGGGTCACCACAGCAGATCAACTGTTTCCATTTCTTCCTGTCCTCTGCATCTTGCTCTGTCACACCAACCACCTGCATGTCCTCTCTCACCACATCCATAAACCTTATCTTAGGCCTTCCTCTTTTCCTGTTACCTAGCAGCTTCATCCTTAGCATTTTTTCCCAATATACTCTGGGTCCCTCCTCAGCAAATATCTACTTAAAGTGGTATCTATGATTAACTAATTTTTAAATATTATTCTTTTATGTCATTTACTTTCAGATCTGTGTCAATGTGTATAATGCTGTAGTGGAGCTTTTCTCCCAAGGCCTCTACTGAAAATGGACATATATTCAGTTAGACTAGCCCGGTTAACAAATGTAAAATAAAAAAATAAAAGAATAAATAAATAAATAAATAGATAAATGCATAGCTATTCAGTTCAAGCAACAGCAATGATGAACAACCATAGCTACAGCAGTAGATGAGCAAATTGCATCTAATGGGGTATAGACACCATTGTATATTTAAGCAGGTGCCCTCGGTGCCATGATGCATCACTGATGTCACCTAATAGTATTCAGGATCAATTAGCAGATGTTATTGGACTGATACACATGCACAGGCTGAGGTTACTCAGAGTATCATGGAACTGCTGCTGTACTCAAAGGCAAGAAAAAGGTTATTCCCCTTCAGTGCCAGCTGCTCTGTAAGGATATGTAGTCCAAAGATACCACAATGACTGGTCTTCTGATGTCTGTGGTGGCAAACAACTTTTCCATGTCAACCTTCATGTGGAAGATTGCCTGTGTGACTATTTCTGCTCTTACTGGCAGTGTGGTCCATAATCAGGATAAGGTACGTGCCTAGTGTGGCCATGCAGGGAGTCCATCACAAGGTGCCTAATCATCACCTATTTTAGGCAGTGTACATTGGTAGCAAGGTCATCTGGCCCCCATTGACAGGAAACTTTGCCAACGGACTGAGTCCAGGTCATGTTTGGACAGTAGCACAATAGTTCTAAGTCCTCTTGCAGTAGACCAGAATATTACCCTGTGTCACAGTTACATACTGGCTCCTTATACTAACTGCAAGAGGAAGTAATCTGTGACACAGAGCACCAATCTCCATAACATGTGACACAGAGCACCAATCTCCATAATATGTGACACAGAGCACCAATCTCCATAATCTGTGACACAGAGCACCAGACTCCATAATACCCATTTTCCACATCCTTTTACACACACCCCATCCAGAGAAAGAGTGTGTATTTTTTCATGGCATGCATTGTTCAGTTGTACCTGTATCATGGGATTTCAATGCTGGCTTCTTCAACAGTGTATCATGCTAGTAACATCCTAGATCCTGTGGTAGGGTCATACTGGAATGGAACCTCCACCCATATCAAGAAGCAGAAGAGAGTTTTGAGCAGTCAAACAAATTCTCAACAATACTGCAGGCTTTGGCATGCATTGCAACATACTGCAGTTTGGCCATTATCTGGAGATTCATTTTAGGAATTAGGTAGAGCTCTATCACTTATCCAGTATAACCTGAATACAGTGTCCACATATAGGGGAGGGGGTAACTACATTTGTATACTTTTGAAGTTTATCACAGGGCATACACATACTAAGTAGATAACCCCATTGAATTTTACTTTCCATCAAGTGTCAATTTAGATAAGATGTATACCATATATGTGAATCATATGAACTGTCCAGATGCTGCATGAATATATTTATTTCTTTTATTTTTATTTCACATTTGTTAACCAGGTTAGTCCAAATGAGTTTGCAAACAAACCCATTTTCAGGGGAGACCCGAGGGAAAAGCCCCAGCAAACATAAGTAAAGATAAAGTGACAATATACAAATATTAAATAACAATCAGAATACAAAATAATTGTAAAAAAAAAAAAAGATTATTAACTATTTGCATTGCATTGAAAGTAAGCAACCCATTTTCAGTGGAGACCCAAGGGGAAAGAGCCCCAGCAAACACAAGCAAAGGTAAACATACAGGACAAAAACTATTAAAAATAACAAAGCAAATATGAAATTAATTATAAAGAGAAAAACAAAAGAAAACAATATGAACATTAAGGCTTGCACTAATAGCAGTGGTCTAAATTTACTACATATGAGAGTAAAAACAAAAAGATAATTACTGTTCAAAAGAAGGTAAATGTACATACATTGATAGGAAGTTGGGGTAAAAGATAGATAATGTGGAGATTGGGAGTGGGAGAGAAAGGAGGGGCCTATAGTAGGGTTATAGTAGTAGAGCTGAGGGTTTAGAAGGTTATTTTAAGCAGAAGTTACTAACAGAGAAAGAAAGTTAGGAGATGCAACAGGTTATACAGTAGGACAGACTAAGACTATTTGTGGTCAAGGCAAAAGCATCATTTCAAGTTTAATAGGTGGGATTTAAGCTCCTTTTTAAAACAGGGAAATGGAAGATTGGGTCTAATAAGGAAAGGGAGTTTGTTCTAATTTAGGGAGACAGAGTGTTTGTAAAGTAGTTTGCCAGTATTCCTTTTGGGTTTATAAACTGAGAGAAGATGCTGATCAGTACTCTGGAGAGGCAAGGGGGAAGAGTAGAGAGTAACATGGGAGGCAAGAGCAGGACAGGCAAAGGGGTTGTTGAGTATGGAAAAGGTAGGGTGGAGTTGCGATTGTAGGAGAAGGTGCAGAAATTCCAGCCACTGAAGTTTGTTTAGTGAGAGGCAGTGATGCGATGAGAGTGGTTGATTTAGAATAAATTTGGCAATTTTGTTGTATGTTTGTTCCAGTTTTTTGCATTGAGGTAATTTGGATATTGGTTAGGATGGGGAAAGCATACAGAAGACTAGGTAAGAGAAATGCCTGCGCAAGAGTGTGTTTAGTGGCAGTAGTGAGCAGTGGCGGCTGGTGACTTCAAATCAAAGGGGGGCTGCAGGAGACAGCTGAATGGGTGGGGTCAATGTGAAGGGGTGTGACCAACTAGAAAGGGGAGGAGCTATGCTCAAAACCACAAAAACTAACTTTAATTAAATACACTGCCCTGGGTGCCAAACCATCATTATGAGAGTCCAATCAAGACAAAAATAAGTGTAGAAGAATAAAAATATTTCAATTAATTGGCTGTATGACAGCTTACTCAATATCTAGATGGAAACAAAAGGTTGTGAGGCATGAAAAAATAAATTACTTTTTAAATACATTACTGGAATGCCAGTCAAAATCAAGTAAAAGAAAAACAAGCAGCACTCAACTCAAACCACTTCTCCTTGCACTGCAGTTCTAATTATAATTTATATTCAGCTTTATTAAAGTACCAAGTAACATGCTGAAAGTAGAAATCTCTGTGATGCCCCCACTTGTAAAAATGTTTCTTATACAAAAAAGACCTGCTGCCTGACAACTATCTACTTGTTTCATGAGGAAAACATGATCAAAGTAAATAATGAACAGCAAACAAGAAACAAGCTCAAGATACATTGCTTAAAGGATTACTGTACAGGTTATGGACCACACATGATTGGGATTCTGTTTAGTTTACGGGTAAAGCCTGTAGAGATGACTGGAAGTCTCTAACAAGTGTAATGAGCTTTTTAAAATAATGTAATCCTGTCCTTCAATACCCAAGGCTTATACATTATCTAGTTAAGTATTGTCTGCATGGCAACAACAGAAAGGCTTTTAATGTTGGCATTTATTTAACAGTATGCTTATTAAAGCTTACTTGCATCTTATGATCTCAGACAAGCTTACCTTATGGTCATTAAAGCATTGCTATTAAACACAGAGCAGCAGGCACTTTGAGTAATAAGCATAAATCAACAGTACAAAAATATGACAGAAACCAGACCATTCTGCAAAATCAAGGACAGAAGAAAAGCCACTGTAGTACTTGTGTCTACCTTGGATGGGGGGCACTCTGCACATTTACACTGCATAACTACTCCTTGCCTTGCTTGGACACATCCAGAGTCACTGCATGGGGGAGTGGGGTGCAACAAGTATGTCACAATTTGAAATGTCTCTGGCTGACTGTGATGGCCCTGACACATTTGTCATACCTCTCAACCTCAGAGCAAGAAATCTGGACAAAGCCATTCATAGAAGTGGGACAAAGGCCCAAAAATAAGGACAATTTTAAATATTGCTCTTATAAACCTAAAAAGATAATAGAATAGGTCTTGCATTAGTATGAATTTTCTGAAGAGTATAAAATCTGAAACTCAAATATCTGTCATTATTTTCTAACTTCAGTCTTTAATGATTTGTCACTAATTTGCCAAAAAAAGCACCATTTTATGAAAAATGGACCAAAAATGTGATGCAAAAATTTAAAATAGCTACACAATACAGCTGGGAACCTGTCAAAGAAGGGACACTTTAATATTAGTACTGCTAACTTGAGCAGTTGACAAAATAAAATAATCTACATGCATTTCTGAAATAAAAGTAATCTATAACTTTGATTATTACAGTTATTTCTTAAACCCATCATGTTTTCTTCCAAAATTGCTTTTTTGCGGAGGGATTATTAGGGGGAAGACCAACATTTTGAGCCAAAATCAGGGACAGTTGAGAGGTTGGCTATGTCTAATATTATAAAGCAATTTATTTGCATGTACCTCTCAACCTGTTAATGCAAAAAATCTGAACAAAGCCAAATATATTGGGGGAACATATAAACAGTACTAAACATTTCTCTTGTATAAACTGAGACAGTTGATAGAATAACAGGTCTTACTTTAGCATGCATTTTTCTGAAGGTTATGATGTCTGAAACTCAGTGTATCATTATTTAGTGACTTAATTCCTAAATGATTTGCCAGAAAACCACAAATTTTATGAGGATCAAACCAAAAATAAGAAGCAAAAGTCTATTAATTCTTTGAAAATCTGGACAGTTGGGAGTTATAGTTCAGCTGGGCCTGTCTGAGTTTGCCGCCCTTCCCCCTCACAAAATAATGGTCGAATGGAGCCTCTGCAGCCATTCCAATGATCCATTACTTGGCTATTTCACTCCATTTACCATAAACATTATGTGCATACTGCTTTACTTCTGTAATGATTTGGACTTTATTTGAAAGTTTTATTTTGCATTTTACAGCACAAACACTAAGACATCTGCTAAACAAAGCAATTCAGTCTCACAATGAAAACAGACTTAGCATTAAAACTTCTCTGCCCTTGAAACCTCACATTCATTGAAACAGCATTGAAACCCTCATTCAAAGAAAATACATTTTGCCAGTGGCAAATAAAGATTAATTTTGGGCTGTTTTCAAATCATAGGCCCCTTGCATATGAAACATACATGTGCTCTTTGATACACCTTCCTGATTGAACTAAATTATATTCCTTGTACAATACAGTAGAGTTGTTAGAGGGCATTTTAAATTTGTTTTGAACATTTTTCCAGTAAGCCATGAAACAAAACGCATGTACCTATAATGACAAAACTGCCCAGTTCAGAACATTTCCATCATAAAAGTCTACTCAAACTTCTACAGTCCACCATTATCAGTAAATATGCACAATTCTACAGTCCACCATTATCAGTAAATATGCACAATTCTACAGTCCACCATTATCAGTAAATATGCACAATTCTATGGTCCATTATCAGTAAATATGCACAATTCTACAGTCCATTATCAGTAAATATGCACAATCTCTGAAGAAGTAAAAGTCATCTAAATAATTCCACATTAAAGAAATCTGTAACTAATGAAGAGGTTGCTGCTAGCAAACACCTTTATATTTCATGGTTTCATCGAAAAATAAACTGTCTGTTGATCCTGAGGAATAAATTGCCTATATTACATTAAAAAATGATAAGCTAGTAATATTGCAAGAGGAAATGGATGGCAAACTGATAACAGGCTCATAGTTAGTATCTTCACCAAAGAAGACATTTTCAGTATGGCAGCATCCACCCCTTGTGGGAGTAGAACCCACGGCCTTCTGCATCAAAAGCAAGTACACAACCTGCTGTGCTATTAACAATGCAAACCAACTCAGCATAAGCAGCACTAAAGTTCTCTTCTCCTGCAGCTCTCAGCTCCTTGTAAAATCTACTCAATACTCAACTGCATCTCAACTTCGCAGCATAAGAAATCTGGAAAAAGCCAAAATTTATTGGGGGGGGTCAAAAGTCCAAAAACCAGGGACACATTAAACATTGCTTGTATAATCTTGGAAAGTTGCTAGAATAAAATGCTGTGTTACCACCATACATTTTACTGCCAAGGTCCCTGTGCAAAACAGTCCGAGCAACATACCACTACGCCAAATCAGCTGCTTTGTGAAAGAGAAATGCTGTGTTACCACCATACATTTTACTGCCAAGGTCCCTGTGCAAAACAGAGCAACATACCACTATGCCAGATCAGCTGCTTTGTGCAAGAGAGGAAGACTGAAACTTAAATGGCTATCATTTAGTGAATTCAGTTCTCACCATAGCTGTCAACCTCTTAGTACAAAACACCTGGACAAGTCCAGTAATGAGGGAATACAGCCCTCAAACATATTCAGTGAATTCAGTTCTTGCCATAGCTGTCAACCTTAGCACAAAAAACCTGGACAAAGCCAATAATGGGGGAATACAGTCCCAAAAATAGGGACAAATTTCAAATATTCTTCTTATAAACTTAGAAAATTGCTAGAATAAAAGGTTGTGTTACTATGTATTTTCTGAAGAATATGAAGTCTGAAATTCAAATGCTTGTCAATTTTACTTCTGACGGAACAAAAACAATTTTCAGCAGAGGCCCAGGGAGAAATACTGCAGACACATGTCTTTGTAAAATGACAGGATACTAGAGCAAATCCACACAAACACAGGAAGGAGATGCAGACTCCACACAGAAGGCACCCCAGCCAAGAATCAAACCAGAAAACCTATAACTTTGAGGCAACAATGCTACTACTGCACCATCAAATATGTAAGGAATTAAACATTCAGAAACCTGAAGTCTGAAATTCAAATGCCTATCAATTTTATTTAACATTTGTTAACTAGGACAGTCTGACTTGGAACAAAAAAACAATTTTCAGCAGAGGCCCAGAAAGAAATAATGCAGACATCTCTTTCTAACATGTGAGAACACAAAAGCAAACCCACACAAACACAGGGAGAAGATGCAGACCCCACACAGAAGGCACCCCAGCCAAGAATCAAACATGAAAACTTGCAGCTGTGAGACAACAATGCTACCATTGCACCATCAAATATCAAGCATTTAAACATTTAGAAACCACAGATATTATGAGGAACAAAACAGATCAAATATGAGGCAAAAATCTGCAATCATTTTACAAATGGTGGTGGGTAGGGAATTCAGGCCCTTAACACCTGCATACAAGGTACAGGGTTCAAGCCTGAGGTAATCCCTACCACACCACCATGAGTCCACCACACACACACACACACACACACACACACACACACACACACACTGCTTACCTTGTCGCCGATATCCGAACAGCCCCACCAACATGCTAAATAACTGCCCCGCTTTGCCAATGAGCCAAATACCTGCTCCCTTGCTGTCAATATCTGAGCAGCCCCTTTGCCAGTATTCCTTGTGTGATTGGTCCATCCCAAAGTATTCCTTGCAGTTCAAATCCACAATTAGTCCTGGCTGCTGCAGTCCAAATCTACGACTGGTCCGGAGTGCCTCCATTTTGTGATGTCATCACCGCACAGACTGCTGGGCATCTTGGGGCTGAGATGCCTTTCCCCCTATCTAGACTGCTGAGAAAGCAGTCTGAGAGTATGTGCGCATACGTACACTTCCGGAAATTTACAGTTTTTTTGATTTTGTGTTTCTCTGTTCTATTTTTATTTGTTTTTTAGGTGGGAGGGCTGCAGTCCTATAGCATGAGCCGCCCCTGGTAGTGAGGAGTTTTTTGTTCATATAAAGTAGTCCAAGTTTTTGGTGTTTTTTTTATAATGTCCTGTTGTATATGTAAGTCAAATTTCAATCAGTCATCAATTATTATCCCAAGGAGTTTGGTGTGTGAGGCAGGGGAGATATTGGTGCCATCTAGGGAGGAAAGAGAAAAGTTGGATTTAAGGTGAGAGAGTGTCTGAGGTAGGAAGAGAAGGATTTGAGTTTTTTTCAGGTTAAGGATTAGTTGATTATTTCTGAGCCATTTTCAACAGAGATAAAGGAATTCTCTGTTAGTGTGTGTGTAGTTCAGAAGTAGTATTGGGGATAGATAAGAGAGTAGAGTCATTTGAGTGTTGAATTACAGATGAGAGACTGCAGGGTGAATGTAGGTTGTTGGTAAAAATGTTGAAAAGGAGCGGTCCAAGTATGGCCTTGGGGTACTCCTCTTTGAACAGCAAGGAAGGGTGAGAAGGCTTGCTGACATCTAACAGTTTGTTTTCTACCAGTAAGGTAGGACTGGAACCAGCCAAGAGTAGAAGGAGAGAGGTTTAGGTCTGAGAGTTTGTTAAGAGAGATGGGATGAGACACAGTGTCGAAGGCTTTAGAGAGATCAAGGAATAGGCAGGAGATAAGGAGGTTATTGTCCCTAGCTTCTGCAACCTTTTGAGTAAAGGATAGTAAGGCAGCTGAGGTAATGTGTTTAGGGCAGAAACCATGATGTTGCAAGGGGGTGATGAGATTTTCATGAATGAGATAGGACAGTAGTTGAGTATGTATATATTTTTCAAGAATCTTAGATAGTGGTGAGAGAATAGCAATTGCTCTATAGTTAGAGGGTTCAACAGAGTTGCCACCTTTGTGCAGAGGAGTGGTATAGAAGGATTTCCATATTTCCAGTACGGTAGATTCCTGAATGGAGTGGTTGATTAAGATAGGATATGTAATAGACTCACTAGCAATTTTCAGAAATTGAGGGGGGAGTTTATCAGTGGACAGAGAGCATGGTTTTAGTTTAAGAAGCAGGGATTTAATATATTTAGTAGAAACAGATTGCAAGGTAAAAGGCTGAGAGACAGGGAAGCATAGAGGTTTAGGGAGAGGTGAGAGTGACACACAAGAGTTGGGATGAGCAAAGTTACCAGATGGCAGGAGTTTAGAGATGCTGTCTATGAAGTGTTTGTTGAGTAAGTCTGCAGTTTCAGAGGGAGAGTGATAGGGGAAAGGGTTATGGATGGTAGGAGAACCAGTGTGGAGCAGGGAGTTGATAGTACTCCAGAATTGTTTTGGGTTATTTGGGTGAGATCCTTGAAATTTAGTGAAATATTGGTGTGATCCCCTGTGCATCACACACTATTTGTCATTTCATGAAATTGTAGCCTTTCCTGTTCATAAACCTTTGTGACTCCAGACCAGGTAGGACCTTTAGTTTTATATCTGCAATGCTGTCACAGAGTACCAAGGGAGAGGCTTATGCTATAGAAGCTGCACATGGTGGTATTTCTTACTATGCTGATAAACCTGTTCTGATTTCTAGAGTCAGAAGCCTGAGACATGATCAAAGGGTCCCTTGCTGGTCTATGGAAGATCTCTGTAGATAGAATGGGAAGGGAAATAAATGCATCAGTTCTCCATGTGTATGAGAAGGTTATACATTCCTATAGGTTCTGAATGTTGGTGACATGCCATCCAAGACCTATACAGTACTCAATCTACTCAAAACCAGTCAATAAACTCTGGGTCACTGAACTTATAGTATGTTACCCTCTGCTGGTATGGTTTCCTTTTGCACTACATATCACCTTGCACATACATGCTACAAAAATGGCTAATGCATGTTGCTGCATGCCTGATGCTGTTAGGCCCACCACCTTTGCTGTATGGCTGTCATGTTTTGGTGCACTTTGCCCTTTTATAGTCAGGTAGTGCACAATAATGCACAATATACCCATGCTTATGACTATGTATCATAACTATGTTTACCTTACATACATTTGCATGTCATTATGGCCACAGTTCCCTCTCTATTGGCATGTGCATGTCATAGTGAATCATTTGCATATATCATCTGCAGCACATTTCTGCTGCCTACAATATAGTAAAACAAGAGATTATAAATCACTACTAGTTTGCATGTGGCCATTTCCTGAGCAGCTGTGTGCTGTGTATAAATAAATTATCTATGAATCTCAAACATCATTTATACAAAAACCTCCACAACAAAAAATACATTTATATAAACGCAGTTTATAAATCTCTTGCCCTCGCTATGAGCATCACGTTGACTCAGTCCAAAATTCCAATTGCCTACTCACTACAGCTAGATCCGCTCTACTGTTATCCAGCCTCAGATTCAAAATCTTGTATGAATACTATGGTTCCTCCCTCGGCTCTAAAATAAAAATAAAAATGCCACAGTACTAACTACAAAATCAAAATAACAACACCCTTATATTAGAAGGCCCTCATTTAAATTGTTCCTCAGAAAAAAGTTTTACTAAAATTGCTCTTGCCAGTTGCAACAGATGTCCACCAGAAATGAGACAATCTACTGATATAAAGGCTTTTGCATGTAAGCTATAAAAGTACCTACTAGAAAGCTACAAGTGCACCTGTAATCTCAACAAAGGATGATATTACAAAACATTCTTTACAACAACATTCAGAAATGCATATTTCCATTTAAAGTAGACTCCAAAGATCAGCCTGAGCCTTTTTCCTTTCTCTCATCTCTTTTTCTTTTCTCAGTCTTTAATTTCCTTTCCCTTGTTTCTCATTACATATTCCTGTAAGTTCTAGTACCCTCCCCCCATCTCTCTCTCTTTTCAGTACTAATACCCCTAGATGCTTTCTCTGCTGTTTAGGGATAATTACCTCAGGTTTCTTTGGGGTATATTTATTGATGGTAATGGACACTGTTGGACATTTCTTGGGTTCGGACATTAAAACATGGGTCTTTTATTAGTTGTTTAAATGTTTTAGTAATAGCCAGTTGATGTTTTGCAGTGTCATACAATGATGGTTACAATTAACAGTGTATTTTGCGAACTTGTTATAAGTTTGTTCTAGCTTTTTTAATTGTGTTTTTGGAATGTTAGAAAAAATGGAAGACAAGATACAGTTGTTTTACTGAGATTAGTGGGAGCTGAGAGCTAGTAAGTCAGTGTTATAAGGCAGCAAATTGTGTTAAGTAGTAGTTTAGAATTGCTGAAGGGATTTGTCGGAATAGATGAGGGTGGAGTCATCTGTGTATTTACTCAGTTTAGAATTGAAAGAGTTAAAATATCATTGACAAAAAGTGCTAAGCAGAACTGGACCAAGTATGATACCCTGGCGGACACTGATATTAGTGGGTTGGCAGTCTGAGATTGATTGAAGCCATCCAAGTGCTTGAGATCTCTTGGACCGGTAGCCTTTGAACCAGTATAAGGTGTCCATACTAAATGAAGTTAGAAGGTATAGGAAATTCACAACAAGACCAGAATTTTTAATTTTCTATCAGAATAATCTCAGTAAAAGACATGTGGATATCTTGTCCAACACCAGTCATAAGATACCCGCATGCCCATGTTGTTAATTTTCTACCTGACTAAAGCAGAAAGCCACAGAGACAAAGAATTCTAAGCAGAAGATGAGAGCTGAATAGAAGAAACTTAGCAATAGGAAAGATGGCATCATCATAGTTAAAGTAGAAGAAACAGTATCTGGTCAGAGCTGTTCAGGAACATGTATCACCTCAATGACCATCAGAATGAAGAAGGGTCAGAGGTCCTTATCTGCAACTGACATTAGCACTTTCACTCTAATCTTCCTGTCATGTTCTCGCACTGGCTTTTGTACTTCACTAATGGAAGAAGCAGCACTCTCTGTCAAAGAACAGGTGCTGTTAAAACATGACCTCATCTCCAACACATCCTTCTCCTTCCCCAGAAGTGTGATTTTATGCTGCTGCTGCACTGCAAATGCATGGAAGGCATACATCTCCGAGCCTAATGGCATCATGTGCTCTGACAGAATAAGTAGTTATTTATCTGGTGAAATGTTTTGTAAATGCTCCAGCAAATCCAATTTATCTGATGACATCTGGAATGAATGCACTAATGGTTACTTCAAAGAAAGTCACTGAAAGTTTCAAAAAGATAACACCTCTGCATGGGAATGGTGATCACATCTTAGCCATGCAACTTGACTTGGGCTAGGGTTGCCACCCCTCCATTTTTAATATATTTTGATGTTCCAAACAACATCACTTGTGTTTCTCTGTTACTTATAACTAACCTGTTATGGTTAACCAGTTCCAGTGGTGCAGAAAGTGATATTGTAAACCTTTGAAATGGTATCTCCATGCAGAAGACCATATGTAATGACAATATCATGTGCATAAAAGATGTAGATAAATTGTAGAAGATCCCATGACAGATTGTTCAAAAAATAATGAGAGTAAAAGAGGGCCTAGCACAGTACCCTGAAGCACACACAATGTCGACATGAAAGTTTCAGTTTGAAGTTTTGGTTCTTTTTCTCTAAAAGTTCTACCAGTAGGTTAGTTTTTAAATCAGGTGTTAATCTCATTTGCAAATAAGCAGTCTCTTATCTTCTGCAAAAAAGCTGTGTACCACGGTGTTTCGTATTAAAGAAAATAGCACCAGACAGCAGTCAGTTGTCCATATGCATGTTGTATATATGGTTAATGAGACACTATGAAGCAGTGATTTTACTGCACTTAGGGCAAAAACCATGCTGCCCTAGTAACAAAATATCATATCTCCAGAAATAGTTCAAAATTTTATTGTAGATTTTTTTGTAGAACTTGTGCAACCAGGTAATGTTTGCTAATTGATCTAAAGACCAAAGCAGATAATAGTGATGGAACATTAAGCAGTGATAAAATGAGGGCATATTTAAAGCTAATATGTGATATGCTTTTAGTGAGAGAGATTGTAAATAAAGATGAGAGAACATAATATATGTTGTCCTTGTCTCAGCAGCTCTGCGTCTGTAGTGAAAAAGTGCAGTCTAGCTTGTCATATAGTTTAGAGAATCTTATTAAGTGATCTTTTTAAAGTAGATCGGTGGTGCCAATAGTATTGTTATATCATGGAAGAGGCAGGAATGTGTGACAGATTAGGAAACAGAGGCTGGGTTATTTATTGATTTTATTGATGAACTCTGGTGAGAATTTCCGTAGCTGCATTATTCTAGACTAATTTGTAACAATGTTTTATATTTACCACTTGGCAAAAATGTTTTGTGTGTCCCGCTTTGGATTGCTGCATGTTTATCACATATATTGGCTTTTGTTGAGTTTGTATATATTCTGTTCACCTTTATAGGATTCTGGAATAGGTTATATTCACCACAATTGCTTGGGTCAGCTGTACATGTTTTTCATCCACTATCCCTTGCTTTGATCCTGTTTTTTCAGTTCATTCTTAAGCCACAATTCAAAGATACCCTCAGTCCAGACTTTTTATAGGTGGGAACAGACTTTCCTGGAAGGGGTTCAGCAAGTTATAAAAGGGCAGATGTGGAGTCCCTACAGGTAAAGTGAATAGAATCTATTAGCTGCAGTTCTTCAGTAAGAATTTGTTCACAGTTTTCTGCAATTTATGCTCAAAACATACTTTCAGGAAGTAATTTTGCAACTTTCGTCGACCACTGAACAATGATTGGACAGTGGTTGCTGAGGGGGTTGAGCAGGCAGGACTTTTAAGTGATCTCAGCTTCCCTGGTATATTAGTAAGTATGACATTTAGAGTGGAGAACTGCTCTGTGGTTGGAATCAGGGCTGTACCCTCAACTACCACTTGTGTGTTAATGAGAATGTTCTGTTCTGTCAGAATTATTTTTATGAGGACACTTGAGTTGAAGTTTGTGTTATCAACAGTTATAAGTTTATATTAACCAGTGTTTGCTAATTTGATGAAGTAACTTATCTGTTATGGTGTTGCATGTAAGAGGAGAAATATAAATGATTATACTAACTAGTTTTACATAATGCCCTAGCAGAAACTGTATTAGCATTTAGATCTGATGTTGTCAAACTTCATTCCTTCCTTGACAGATAAGCCTGGATATCAGAACCTGACTCTGCTGTTACTACAGCTCATGCCAGCCAAAACTCTTGAACTTTACCTCTACCCAGAACCCCTCTATCTCAGTTACCTCAGATCTCATCTGTTGCTTTCAGAAACAGTCATGTCTCGCTATTAGTCATGAGCACTACAAGGTTTAGGTAAAATTTTTGCCCTTTCTTTGCAGTTTCTGTCTATAATTTTCTGTTTTACTTCTTGTTACACTTAGTGACTTCTATTAGTATTAGCGTTGATACCTTTCCCCTTTTTACATATTTGTGTACTTCACCGCTATCATTGTTGATAGTTTCTCTCTCTCTCTCTCTCTCTCCCTCTCTTGTGTCCTTTATCTTAAATATAAAAATTTAAGTATAAAATATTATCTCTTCTGCTCTCACTTTCCCTGTCCCTTGTGAAGTGAGACCTCCTTAACAATTTCTGTATAAGTGTTTTTCACTGCTTGTCATGGCTGAGAAGGGTAAGGGCCCCTCTGGCTTCAAACAATGCCAGAAGTGTGGCCATAAAATTCCCCTATCAGATTTTCACTCACTATGTGTATATTGCCTTGGTCTTCATCACTTACAATAAGAGTATAGTATTTGCCTTTAGCCCCCGTGCTCTAGTGGAAAGGTGTAACAAACTAACTTTAAAAGGACTTTTGCCACCAGCTTTTGGAGAAGCCTTATCCACTGTTGATTAAGCTAAAGAGATATCTAATCTTCCTCCTCTACTTTTCTACTGACAAAGTTAAAAAATGCAGCTCATCAGTTCCAACCTCCTCATCGGTTCCAAAAGCAAAACAAATTCAGCTGTTCCCTTGGAACCAAAAGTATCTGTTTCTGAGTCTTTGGTACTGAAAACTTCAGTTTTGGCACTGACTACAATTGCGTGCCCTTCAATGTTGAAGGCCTCGACACAGGATTTGTCTTCTGTTCCATTGACTATGACTATTAGACCTAGAACATCTTACTCCCCTTCAATTGATCCTTTTGCTTGGGAATTACTAGAAGTGTTTTTGCAGAGGCCTAAGTCTCCTTCAGCTTCGCCGATCTGCTCCACCAATAGCCTTAGAGAACTGGACTTGGAGAGGCTGATGAATAAGATTTTATGGGCTAGAAGGTTTTCAGGCCCACCTTTGGTGCCAATTCCTTCTGGTCTTTGTACTAAAACATCTTCATTTACCCCACTCTAACCTCTTTGGAGCTCTTAGAGTCTTCTGTTATGGTTCTCATGGCACCAACAGTGTCAGCTCCAGAGTTGCTCACTTCTACAGAACTAACAATTAGCCTGAGGTCTTCAGTTATCTTGGAACCAGAGACCTTCCAGAGACATAGCTGCTCTGTCAGTTCCACTGAGCAGGTCTCAACTTCAGGCTTTTTGGAGCTGTGCCTGCTCCTTGGAGCTTCACCTCAAGTCAGTTTGCCTCTGGTTTCAGCATTAAGGCTTGGTTCTTCAGTGCAGGGAGTGACCCTGGTCCCAAGGCAGTCTTTCTTAGTTCTGGGCTCCCTTCCATCTTCAGGGGGACCAGCCTTCAAGGCTATGCAGAGGGGCTTTATCTAGCAGAGATTCAGTTGGTGCCTACCCCATTGGAGCAGGTCCCCACCTCTAGTTAGTTATACTATTCCACCTGCCTCTCCACAGAGACAGTGGGTGCTGAAGCCTCAGTTGTAACAGCCACAGGTACTATCATCCTCTGATACCCCCCCAGATTATCCACTGAGGAGGTCCTACACAAAAAGAAGTGCAAGATGAAGCACTATGATTGCCTCAGGAATCAATCACCAAATATACAGATTTAAATGAAGGGGAGGGGTCCCAACAGTCATCCCCTGAAGAAGTCTCCTTTGGAGACATCTTGGAAATTCTGAAGCAGAGGGGTGGCTGGAAGTCCCCAAAACCTTTCAGTAAGGAATATGTCTGCCTGCAGGCATTTGACACCCAGTCATTTATCCCTTGGGTGATTCCACCCACTGATGAACTCATTCAGTTGATTTCACAACTGGCGTGGAAGACCCCTGACTCCATCAAGCCCATCCCCAAGAGACCAGGCAAAATATTTTCCACACCCAAAGACAAACCATTTTGGGCCAAGGGTCTGGCAGTTGATGCTATGGTCATAGTAGCCACCACTAAAAAGGAACTGGCTGAGGAGATTCCCTCTGTCCATCTACCCAGCAGGGAGTCCCAGGCTATGGACATATTCAGGAAGTGGGTCTATGCTTCAATGACCTTTGCCATAAGGTCCTTGAACTACTTGTCACATTTCACCAGACTCCAGCAGGTTCTGATCAAGGAATTGTCAGACACCTTGGCAGGAGCTATAGCTGAGGGAGTCCAAGACAAAGTGAATTCCCAGTTAGCCACCCTGGAGTCTGTGTCCAATCCGTCCATGAGGCTGATAGCACATACAGCTAAAGGGGCATCGAGATAAGGAGGTACAGGTGTAGCCATTAGGAGACACACATGTACCGTTGTGATTTTGCAGAACCATTCAAGTCTTCTTTCATCAATGCTCCTTTTTTGGCCTCAAAGTGAAAGAAACCTTGTCCAGATGTGAGAAAGATGGTAAGACCCTTTCTGCTGTCAGCGCATGTTTTTCAACCCCCCCCCCCCCCCCAAGGTACTTTTCCAGGAACCAGAGGAGTGGTGATAAAATGTGGTTCAAAAAATCCCAAGGGTCTTTCTAGGACACAAATGGAGGTAGTTCCCCCAGGGGCAGAGGTAGGAGCCAGAATGGGAAGTGCCACCCTTGTGCCAGAGGTGGTCTGCAAAACCAGAGCTTCAGGGATTCTTTCCCAAGCAATCCCTTTCTGGGCTTCTGAAGAAAGGCCTGATTGTCTTCCTCTGGAGGCAGCTGGGGGATGCTTATCCTTGCACCTAAATGCCTGGCAAGACATAACAGATTCTTGAGTGCAACATATTATAGCCAGAGGTTATACCATTCCCTTTTCTTAACCTCCCCATTTCAGAAGAAAATCCCTGATGTTCCACCCAATCAGAGAGATGCAGAAGTACAAGAAATCCAAAACCTCCTGGACAAAAGACTCATCCAACAAGCCTTGCCAGACTAAGAAGGATCCGGAATTTACACTAGATTCTTTTTAGTACCAAAGAAGACAGGGGACTGAAGACCAGTTTCGGATTTCAGTGTACTGAACAAATTGGTTTGGCAAATGAAGTTCCAGATAGTCATGGTACAGTCTATTCTTCCCTTCCTGAAGAAAAATGACTGAGTGTGCTCAATAGACCTTCAGGATGCATATTACCACATAAAGATGGACAAATGCTCCAGAAAGTTGCTCCACTTCTAACTAACAGCCAGTCACTGCTACGTCATAGTACTGCACTTTGGACTCACCACAGCACCCAGGGCATTCACCAAATGCATGGCAGTAGCAGCAGCTCACCTGAAACTACAAGGAATCCATGTGGTTCTCTATCTGAACAACTGGCTCATAACCGCTATGACCAAGCATCATCTGATAATAGCCAGGCACCACACCCTCAGCACTTGTGCTCAGCTGGGGATAACAGTAAACCTAGAAAAATAATGTTTAACCCTAACACAAAACTTAGAGTTCATAGGGGTAGTATTGGATACTCAGACAACGACAGCATCTCTTCCCCCAGATCATCACCAAAGAATTGTAGTTCAGGTTCAAAAGTTAATCCTCAGGAACAAAGTTCCAGCATGTTTAGTCTTGCAAGCCCTGGAATCCATGGCAGCTTCTATAACTCTGGTGCAGCTAGCCAGGTTTCACATGAGAATTCTTCAGTAGCTACTAGCTTCCCAGTGGTCCATACTCATCCATTGTCATAACAATTCCTGATCACCAAACATTGCAAGACAGATATTCTTTGGTGGATGCATTCACATCAAGTTCTTCATTGTTGTTCCTTTGTCTTTCCAGAGCCCACAGCCATAGTGACCATGGAAGCCTCCCAGATGGAGTGGGGGGCATTATCTAGGCAAAATGGTCCAGGGCACTTGGTCCCCTATAGAGGCCAACTTGCACATCAATTTTCTAGAGATAAGAGTGGTGCTTCTCACACTGCAGGCCTTTCAGACAGCCCTTCCTCAGGGAACTATTGCAATTCAAACAGACAACATGTCAATAGTTTGGTACATTAACAAACAGGGAGGAACCCATTCTTACCCCCTTTGTCAAGAATCACTCAGAATGTGGCAGTGGGCGATTTCTTCCAACAGCTTTTTAATAGCAACACATAATGGGGAGCTCCAACTTGATTGCAGACAAGCTGAGCAGCTGTATCCTTCAGCCTCATAAGTGGTCTCTCAATTTAAAAGTAGCAAAAATAATTTTCTGTCTTTGGGGTCAACCTTCCTGTGATCTTTTCACATCCCTTCTAAACAACAAATGCAGCAACTACTTTGCTCTAATTCCCCCTCTGGGAGAGTCACCAAGAAAGGTTCTTCTTAATGATTGCCCCCCCCCCCCATTCTCCTATATGCCTTTCCACCTATACCCCTAATTCAAAATTTTTAAAGAGAAACCATGCAGATTGAAGAAAAAAGTGATCCACATTGCTCCCTTTTGGCCTTGACAAATTTGGTTCCTCTTTCTATGACCTCACCTAACTCAACAAACCTTGATTCTGGACCCAGCATCAGATCTCCTGTCCCATCTGGATGGTCTTGTTCACCCAAACATTTTAAACCTCAAGCTAACTGCATAGTTCCTCCAGTTCTATTAATTGCCAGGCATCTAGATATTTCCTCCCCAGTATGCCACATTCTGTTATTGGGCCACAAACCTTCCACTAGAAAGCTGTCTACCAGTAAGTGGAAAAAATTCATGTTTTGGCACTGGAAAAACAAACAGATCCTTTTACAGCTTCTATAAAATATGTGCTGGACTTTTTAACCTCACTGTTTAATGCTGGAGCTTCTCCTTCCACTATCAAAATACAACTGGCTGTAATTTCTAATTTTCATAATGGCTTGAATGAACATTCCTTAGCCTCTCATAGCCTTTGTAAGTCATTTCTAAGAAGACCTCTTCTGCTAAAGCCTCCATTCAAGGACCCAACCCTCCTTGGGACTTGAAACTTGCTCTTCAGGTAGTGACACGTTCTCCCTTTGAACCTCTACAGATTGTGGAAGATACTCTTTTTGGTAGCCATTTCCTCTGCCAGAAGGATTTCAGAGATTCAGGCTTTATCATCCAAACTTCCTTACATTGTTTTCCACAAGGTTAAGGTATCCTTGCGAACTAACCCTACTGTCTTACCAAAGGTTGTATCACAGACAAGCATGAACCAGACCATTGATTTACTAGCTTTCTTCCTTAACCACTCTAATAAAGGATAGCATGCCTTGCACATTTTAAACGTCCATAGACAACTACAGGTCTATCTTTGCAGGACCAAAGACAAGACAATCCAGTCAATTATTTGTTTCTTTCTATAGGGCAAAGTTGGCAAAGCAGTCAGCAAAATTACTCTTTCCAAGTGGCTGAAAGTCTGCATTTTATTCACTTATAATAAGAATAAGAATAATTTAACCTAGACCAAATTAATCAAAGCACATTCTACAAGGTCTATAGCTACTTCAGCTGTTTTTCAATCCAGAGCGTCAATGGATGACATATGTGCAACAGCTACCTGAGCTACCCCCCATATCTTTATTACTCATTACAAATTGGACCTCGTCTCTAAGGAGTGATCGCTTTTCAACTTGACAGTGTTCATGAATGTCCTCCCAATTCCACCCAGGAATTTAGGTAGCTGGGGAATCTGTTCCATCTGTCAAGGATGGAATGAAGTTTGACAACATCAGATAAAGAAGTTATGTACTTATCATAACGTTCCATCTGTGTTGTCAAATCCTCAATCATCCTTGACTCCCCCCCCCTCCATCCCCCAACCTAAAAGTTTTTTTTTTCGTGGAGTGGATCTAAGCAACATTATACTGTTGTCTGTTTAAGCACAGTCGATAAGGCTTCCTCCTGACCTACCTTTGAAGTATCTGTATATATTTGTATATTTATCTATCTATATATATATATATATATATATATATATATATATATATATATATATATGTACATCTGTTTAACGTTTCTACATAATTTCTGCAAACTTGATCTAAGGTAACTGAGAGAGAGGGATTCTGGGTAGAGGTAAAGCTCGAAAATTTATGGCTGGCGTGAGCTGTAGTAATGGCTGAGTTGGTTCAGATACCAGAACCGAGCTAATCTTACAAGGATGAATGAAGATTTGACAACACAGATGGAACATTATGGTAAGTACATAACTATTTTTTTGCTTCAATGTCTACGGGGTGATCAGCTTTGGGTATAGTCCATGGACACAGACCAGCTATGTTATCTGTCAACACTGCTACACCACCCTGCCTTACAAACACCTGGCCTGTGCTAGGTAATAATAGAACATTTTGTCAGAAAGGGGTTGGAAATAATGGAGTCTTGTTTCATCCATGTTCCTGCAGTTGCTATAATCTTGTATTGGTGGGATTCAGTTCACAGTTTGGACTGGGCTGACTTTTTTCAACTGCAAATATTTAAGAGACAGAGATAGACATTTCTTTTAGGCATTCTGAAGGAGGAATTTTGTGTACGATTGCTAGGGTTGAAATAGCCAGAGTTAAGTTCTATATTGCTAGCCAGCAAAGACAAAAAAAAAAAACAGTATGATAGTCTTAATAATTTCTTAGAGTATGGTTATTGGGCTACATTATTACAAACATTTGATTGCTGTAATGTAGGTTACCCTGCTCAAAAGAATGGCATACTTTGTTTGGTGAACTCACTAATTTGGGAGTGAGGCATTACATGAAGAATCAAAGTATTGTTTTGAGGACTGAGACTGCAGAGTAGAAAGACTCTAGGGATTAATTGGTTGTTGTGATAGACAGGTAAAAAGAAGTTGGAAAAATACTAATGCTGACATTACCATGGGATATAAGACAAGCTATAAGTTAGACCAAATTGGAGGAGTTTGAAATTGAAGAAGGTTGGGCAATACATGGAATAATTTTCTGGAGTATGGCATAGGTAGGTGAGAAAGGGAGGGATAGTTACTAGAGGTGAGGTGTTGGGGTGGGAAGGGATTAATATAGGTTCGCAGGTGCTTATTAAGTACTTGGCAATTGGTCTGCACACCATTTCAAGTCTATCCAATAAACACAATTCAAAAGTTCCCTGTAGCCTCAAAGAGGATAAGAGAAAAAAAGATAGATCAGGGGTAAGAATTTAAGGTTGCCCATCCAGTTTTCTAGGTTTACCTTGGATGTGGCATGGATGTTACTCTACTTGACATGTAGAGGAAATTTGTTCCAAAGGTGAAGTATACATTGGAGTATGAGTCTATCATACCAACTTGTTTTATTTATCTGCTAATGATGGTTTACTTCCTTTAACTGAGTATTTGATGGACCATTAGTTCTGATAAAGAATAAGGGATCAAATAGGTTTGAATTTTTCATGGTACAAAAATATAGGCATAGATCTCAGCAGAAAAGTCTGTAAGAGAATCAGTGGAGTGAAAAGTCTATCTGGTAACTAAGATTTTTGAGGCCACTGATCTTTTTAATTATGAATCTCTGAGTTCTCTCAGATTGTGTGATATTATATTCAATAATGAGTCTTCTAAGATATGGGTAAAGGGGAATTAAGACTCTTTTAGATCTAGCATACATGCTTTTGGAAATTAGATGGGTCAGATAAAAGGCTTTCCAAACTACTGTTGAGATAGTAATAGTCAAATGATAAGGAATGATCAAAATGAGTACCCAGATCCCTTACAACAGTGTCTGATTGGAAGTGGTGCATCTCATATATGGTAAGTAAAACCGTTTTGTTTATAAAAAAATAACAATGCTACATTTTTTACATTTAATTTGAGAGCATTGTCCTTGTAACAATTCTTAGCATGGCCTAAGCCATGCCAGAGCAAATGTGAGTCAGTTGAAGATTAAATAACAACACCCAGTTTAGTCATATGCAACCTTTGTTAACCATAGGTCAAACATGCTGGCCTGAAGGTCTGAGAAATATATGCAAGATAGGAAAGGAGACACAGCTGAGCCATGTGGTACACCACTGGTAACAGTTTTGCTTTCAGAAATTGCACCTGTTATTTTAACCACATGAGCTTAGTCAGACAACCAGTTAGCTATCAATCACACTTCTGTGCAGAGTCTGCATGTCCTCCCTGTGGTCATGTGGATTTCCTCCGGGTGCTCTGATTTCCTCCCACATCCCAAAGACATGCTGTAAATGGATTGGACACTCTAAATTGGCATGAGTGAGTACATGTGTGTGCTTTCTGTGGAAGGTTGGGCACTGGGCTGGCAACTCAACACCATAAAAGTCCACTGCCAATCATGAGCATACAGGTGATCCACTGTGGCGACCCCTAACCGGGAAAAGCCGAAGGAAGAAGAAGCTAGTGGGTCTGAAGACATGATAGGCATTATACCCAGGAACATAAAAAAAGTGCTTTCATTGCTTTGAAACCTTGTTTTTGTAACTATACATATATTTACATGTTCATATTGCAGTAAATCATCAAGTTGGGGCATTTTTTTGTTAAGACCCCCAGTATTGAGTAGGGCCACATTAATGTGTTCCAAATAAGAATTTGCTAAGTTAAAATGTCCATCATATGTACTCTGACTAAAAAAGGCACTATGCAGACAGCAAAGCTACAATGAGAAAGTCTTGGTAGCAAAGGTGAAGACTACCCTTGGCAAAGCAGGAAAACTTATGAGCTATCTCATCTAGCTGACACATACTGGATACCTCTAGAACATCACTAACTACATAGCCAATTATAAAGCCATTTATCTTGTCTTTGAATTTCAGCATCATTCTGGGTGATGGCAAAACCACTCAAAACCAATATCTTTCCTGCCTCAGGCACATGCATAAATCATACGGTTCTACATGATCCTCTGAGTAGAGTGTCTAAGGTCTTTCACCCCACATGGACCACTATCAGGTCATAATCATGTTTCTCAGGATGGAGGAAATCTAAGAGTTCTTGTTACAATCCAATCCAGATTCTGGCTCCAGAAGGACAGCTGTCACACTATTCTTAACCAGCCGGGTGGCGGTGGTGTCCATATGCCTTACAATAGAATCACCTATTAGTAAAACAATAGCATGGTTTGACGCATTCTCAATGGGCCATAAGTGCTTAGAGTCTGCACCCTTGTGACCCTTTGAGGTATGTATCTTAGGTGTGGATGTGAAGAGTGAAGGTGGGGGTGTTGCTGTCTATACTAATGTCTTCTTAGTCTTTAGCCTGGGAGGCTTAGTCAGTGTTCTCTTAACAAGTTCAGCATAAGTTGGTTTAGTGAAAATAATCTGTGCAGTAAGTGTATATGTGTTGCTCTTAGCAATTGTGTTCTGACTTGAGAAGGTAACCTCCAGGTTAAGTAATTCCTTACCCTTTTCATTGTGTGGTAACAATAAATTGTTTTCAATAAGCATGAGGCAGTTGCTACACTCCCTTAAAATACCTAATGCTATAAGGTTGGCTAAAGAAGGAGAGACGGCTGACTGAGATTCCATACTGTCCAGTACAAATAAAGAAGTATAGGATAGGCTAATAAGAGGATAACTGACCGGGCTAGAAAAGGATGGTACACTAGGATATGGCTAAAGGGAAAAAGAATGAGCTGTGACTACTATAGTAGTCCCAATGTGTAAAAATTAATTGTAAAAGTGACACATTATGTAGGATCAATAAGGAAGTCAGTAGCAATGTCAAATTTAACTAAATAGCTTTACCCAAAAGGTTAATGTGGTTTCCACCTAGCCAGTACAAACAACAAACAATGTATAGTCTAACTCAATGGATCCAGATGCAATAACTGTAGTAGTTACTGATAATGCAAACAAGTAGTTTCAAGCATAGAAAGATTATATTGGCCAGTCAAGGTATACCACAGAGGTAATCTTGTACTCTCCACTGTGGTGTTGTGGAGCAGTAGCATTAAACACTTTACAGTGTAATAATTAGAACAAGCAGAATGTCAGCAATAGCAATGATCAAAAAGTACAGTCAATTCCTGAGATATTAAGTAAATGTGTTTTTACATACCTAGTATGAACAAACAACCGCACTGTTGTATTATCTTCAATAATGCCAGCAGTAACAGTACCAAAGCAACAAGGCACAACTGTGCAGTATTATTTAAGCATAATACCACTGCAGATAGCAAACCAAAAGTGAACAGTAGTACAATACCTACAAGAAGCAAAAGTGCAATGCTATTAAAGCCTAAACACCCAATCACAGAATGAAAATGCTAATTTCAATAATATGTTCATGGAAGTGCAGTTAGTGAATGATTTTCCTTGTATGAAATAAGGCAGTATAAAACTCAGTGACAATAGTACAGACAGGTTGTGAAAAAGATAAGAGATTTACTTGCATGTTATAGATTAGGATCTCTTATTTGATACATAATATTATGAGGACTTGGTGCAGCATGCTGAACCAAGCAAGCCTCCCCTTATTTAAAGCCTATAAGGCTCTATCCCTGTAGCTGCGGTGGTGGTGCTGCAGTAGCGTTGTCGCCTCACAGTTAGATGTTGCCCGTTTGATTCTCAGAGCGTCTTCTGTGTGGCGACATGCGTTAATGGGTGTTCCTTTGTTGAAGGTTGTGCTTTAGGCCCGGCAAGCCAGCATGTACAAATCTACTGCCAATCATTAGCAGACTGGAGTTCCGCTGTGGCGAGCCCTAAAAGCTGAAATACACAACAAAAGCTCTACTCCTGTAGAATGCAGCCAATCAAAATGCAGCTATCTTCACTGCAGAAACTGGTCAATCAAAATCAAGTACTCCAATACATGACTGGAACCCAGGCTTTAGGTTGTTGTCACATGGAAGCCTCTGCTCTCTTTAAAAAGACTAGAGCATTGCAGACCCAGTCCTAGAAGGCCAATGAAGTCCTTGAAATGCAATGAATTTGTAGGAACCCAGTTGAAAAAAGATCATTGTAGACTTCACTTAGTAGTGTCAGTGTATAAAGCACTCTCCTTTGTTGCTGAAGGCTGTGTTCTATTTCCACACCAGGTAGATCAACTACTGACACTGCAGTGCAGCATAAAGGGGTGCTGTGATCCTCAGTGAGCCATCATTCAGATAAGATGTTAAACCAGTGTCCCATTTGCTTGAGTTGGTGGTGGATGTAAGAGCTCCCATGGCACCTATCAAAAAGAGTAGGGGTCCTTTGTTTTGTACAGCTATATACAAATTCATATATTTACGTGTTTACAAAATATTACATTAAATTTACATTCCTCTATCATTTACAACTTTTTGTTTCATATTTGTATAGACCCCCACTTCTTTTTCCACAACCATTTGATTTTATGTATTATATTTGGTATCATCCAATTCCCATTGAACATAATCTCATTCAAACCTTCATTCCATATTACCCATACAATAGAAAAAACGTTCCTATCCACATTTTTGACGTATACCTTACTATAGTTCTCATAAAATCCATATTCAGTCATATCCACTTTTATCTAACAATCTCATATTTCTTTCAAAATATTCTTTTCTATTATTTTTCACCATATTTTAACTCTTTTATGCATTAAAACATGTTCTATAGTTTCTAATTCATAACAAAAATGATATATCCTTTCATTTACTTTTATATAGGGCATATTTTCTTTTACAGGAAATCTATTAATTTATAACCTCCATAAAGAATTTCAACATTCAACATTCTTTATACATCATTATTTCTTTGTTTTATAGCTTTTATTTTTCTTCCTTCTGTTAAATATCCCCATGGGTTCACACAGGAATTTTATATCATGTTTTTATACCATATGTTCTACTTTATTTTATATCCTTTACTTTTAACTTGCATACATTTATTTTGTCTTGACATATCTTCATTTAATTTCTCTATTATCTCTCCCTTATACTTAGTTTTATTATATTCCATTCTCTTTCATATTTTTCTTAGATAAGCTTACCACCAGCTTATCCTATTTCCCGTTTATCCATTTTAACATGCTATATAGATTTGATGATGTCCCATATACTATAGGGTTCAACAACCCCCATCTCCCTTACCTATATGTAACACTTCTCTTTTAACTAGTTTTAATCTAGAGCCTCAAATAAATCTAAACATCACTTTGCTAAACATTTTTCCAAATCTATTTTCCCATCCATATGGAGTTAATCAGTTGCACCTCTTTATAAAAAACAATCTAAACCTATACCACATATTACTATTTCCTTTTAAGTCTTGAAAATGTTTCATCATTTATTCCCTAACAACACTCAGTGCACCACATTTTTTCCTAATACTGAAATGTATTTTGTTCCATATTAAATTCCCTTTTAACTGTTCATCTGGTCCAAATGCCTTACTTTTTTCTCTCTTCAGTGACATCCCCATTTCTTGTAAAACTATTATTTACGCACAAAATATATTTTTCCATCCTTTTTCTGCTTTAGGTCAGAAGAATAATATCATCTGCATAGCATATCATGATAAGATATTTGATACCAATATTCTGTATAGACTGTGCTTTTCTCATCTTTTCATTTATCTTTTTGACTAGCCAATTTTTTACTATTACAGCCAAACTACTACTCATCGGGCATCCTTGTTTTAAATACTTATTCATCTCTATTACTTTACATAAGCAACCTCCTATCAGAATTCTTGTGTTATTCTTCCTATATGTTGATCTAATTACTTTATGAATTTGTTTACTAAAATCATATCCTTCCATTATTTTCCATAACATGTCATGAGCTATCATATCAAATGCTCTACTTATATCTACCACCAGTAACTTTGCTTCATGATTTTCTTTTTTAACATCATCTGCCGTTTCTCTAACAATCATTAGTAGTTCCTGACATCCTTTTCCTTTAACTCCATACATATTCTCTTCTAATACCTTATCTATTTTATTCTCTAGTCTTATTTATATTGTCTTTATAAATATCCTATAATCAGTATTATTTAACATAACCGGTTTCCAGTTTTCCATCTCATGTTTCTCTCCTTTCTTCCAAATAAATTTCATAATTCCACACAAATGTGTGTATAACAAATATCATCATTTAGCCATTATTGAAACACATATACCAAGATTTCTTTTTGCCATTACTCCATATTGTTATTCATTAAATAGCCTATATATATATAGCTGTGGAATTAAAATTTACATTCTTTATTACCATAACTAATTTCATCAAACTGATCGGTTTGTCAACATTTTTATTTATTTCTTCTGTAAATTGCTTAAAGTTCCATTTATTTTCATAGGTTCGTAGGTTTATAGGTTGGTACTAGGCTATCGGCCCTAGGGCCTATACAAGCCTAGCCAAACAATTTCCCGGATATTTCTTCCCACAATATTTACTTCCCTGGACCCCAGTCTAGCAGGGTGACTAATGTGATCCCTGGGGTGAATTTCCTATCTCCCATCCAAGCGTCAAGATTCCTCTTGAAGAGGGCCAAGGAGGCACTCTGCTTGACATGTATGGGCAGTCTATTCCAGAGTATGGGGAGTCTCTGGGTCATGAACCTATCCCTCCAGCATGTTTTGTTCATTGTGATGACAAGGTTTAGATCCCTGGAGAGTGTGGCTCTGAGGGATTGGTATTTCTTTAAGTGAAACAAGTCCAACAGCTCAGGGTTTGACATGGCCTTGTATATTAAGCAGAGATTGCCTCTGAGTAGACAATATGCCACAGAGTATAGCTGGAGTTTTTTTTAGATGGTCAGCATAGGGCATCTGCTTTAGGCCTGTGATTCTTTTAGTGAGGTATTTCTGCAGTCTTTCCAGCTGTTGCAGATGTCTTGTGAGGTACATACCAAATGGGGCATTGTACTCTATAAGGGGTCTAATGAACGATGAGTACAGTGGGACAATGACCTCATTTTTTTCTGGATGAAAAGCCCTTAGTGATGCGGTGGGCCACATAGAAGGATTTCCTGACTGTTGTGGCGATGTAGTTATCGAAGGTGAGACCATTGTCCACCTGTGTTCCTAAGTCTCTCATCACACTTTCCATGTTTAGTGCACTGCCACCTATGTGGTAATTCATGGGTACATGTTTTTTCCCAAAGGGAATAACTATACATTTCTTGGCACTGAGCTTGAGCCCATGGCTCTGGCACCAAGCATCTGTTTCTGTAAGGCCCTTTTGTAGAATATCCACATGATTTGGGGATTCAATAATGGCTCCCAGTTTGGAGTCATCTGCGAACTTTGTTATCTAGAGTTCCTTAGTGCTGGCCTGTACTTCAGAGAAGTAAATGCCAAACAAGAGTGGTCCCAGGACTGAACAGTGAGGTACTCCACTTGTCACTTGTCTGGAGCTGGATTTGGAGTCGGCTACTTTTACAGTCTGGGTTCTGTCAGTAAGCCAGTTGGCAACCCATCGAGTGATGTAGGGATTTATGCCCAGTTTAGTAAGTTTATCTAAGATTCCAGAGTGGGGGATGGTGTTGAAGGCCTTGCTGAGGTCCAGATAGGCTGTGTGGACCACCTTACCCTCGTCCACAACTCTGGAGACTGATTCAAAGAAGTCAATCAGGTTGAGGATACAAGATTGCACCTTCACGAACCCAAACTGGGTGGGGTCCAGTGTTTGAAAGTTGCCAATGTGTTTGTTTATAAGTTCAATGATAATGCATTCCATGCCCTTGCAGATCAAGCTTGTCAGACTGATGGCACATAGGTGAGGTGCCAGTTCATTTAGTAGTTCATGTAGAACACAGCCCGGGATGTCATCTGGTCCCAAGGATGCTTTGGAGAGTGCGGTTTCTACCTGTTTGGCCATGATTAATGGAATTTGGCAATCTTTTGGTATTGAGATGGGCCCTTTATGGGGTGAGAGGGGGGTGAAGTTGGCACTAAATCGATCTGCCAGGATAGTGGCAATATCCTTGGGATCAGTATATTTAATGCCATTCTGTTGTAGCTCAGAGCAGATCTGAGCATTACCATTTAGATTCTTGACATAACTATAGAATGCCTTGTGGCTGTCTTTGGAATCTTTGGCAATTTTATTTTTGTAACTAGATTTGGAGGATTTTATGAGGGATCTCAGATTCTTACTGAGGCTGGTAAGGGAGTTTTTTGCATCATGGGATATTCCTCTTTTCTGCAACAGTTACTTCCTTCTGTTGTTAGTTTGTTTATGGCAGGGGACCACCAGCTTGGCTTCCATTTTGGAGGAGAGTGTCTTGGTTCTATTTGGGATGGCACAATTCATGCACAAGTGGATGTGCTCGTACAGTGCCTTAGTGTAGGATTCAGCAGTTGAACTTTCAGCTCCTGTCTGCATGGGTGCCATAGAGTTTGCCACTTCTGACTTAAGTAGCATGAAGTTGGCTTTGGAGAAGTTTTTTTATGGAGGCTTCCTTACTGGGGGGGTGGGCTGGGATGTGGATGTCAAGGGTGATTTGCTTATGGTCAGACTTGACCAATGAAGGGGTGACCACTGGTGTTGAGCATCTATTTCCCATGTTGGTAATGACCAAGTCTAGGATATTGGAGCCCCAGGTGGGACAATGGATTAGTTGATCCAGGGCATTGGAATTTATGAAATGCAAGAACCGTTGGGGAAAGGTGTTGGTACCCGAGTAGTTTTCCAAGTTAATGGCAGGGTAGTTGAAATCATCCAGTATTAGTGTGTTTGGTTGTATCTTAATATTTTCTAGTATGTTTAGAAAGGTGTATTGAGAATTTTGGGGCATGGTGGGGATATGTAGCAAGCTACAATTTGGATTGCAGTCTTACCTAGTGTTAGTTGCACCTGGAGAATTTCAGATGCATTGTGTTGGGCAACTAGCCTGGAGGTGTGAATATCCTTGGTGAATATGGACACTCCTCCACCTTTAGTGTTCTGGTCTTGGTTTGATGGCCAAAAAGTGTGGTAAGAGTTATAGCCTAGTATTTCAGGGGTGCTCTCTGGAGTCTTGAACCAGGTCTCAGTTACTGCACAGATATCAATGTTCTCCATTTTTAGGAGTGCCTCAAGAGAGAGGGCATCTAGAGGTTTAGACTTCTAGCATTGAGTAGCATTACCTTCAGATTTTGTATGCTTGCATCTGTTACGGTGGTGGTTTTGTCCTTTGAACCTTGCCTAAAAAAGGCATTATAGAGGTGGCAAGAGCTTTAGCCAGTAACCTGAATCCCAGGTGTGACAAGTGCAGACCATCTCTGGCAAAGTATATTGGTTTGTTGATCATGTCATCCCAGGCAGACAGATACTGGATCCCCTTTGAATGACACCAAAAGCAATGGATGAAGTCAATCATTTTGTCCTTATACTGTGGTATCATTCTGGGCGAAGGCAGGATGCTACTCAGGGGTAGAGTCATACCTACCTGGGCCACATGATCCGAGAGCTCTTCCATGTCTCTTTTCATGTAGTCCAGGGAGGTATGTCTCAAGTCATTCACTCCAACATGGACAATGACAGAGTCATATTTGTACTTATTGTGGAGTGACTTGAGTGCATGCATTATGTGGTGGATCCTGACACCCGACAGGCAGCTGACTGTAATTTTCTCCTTGCTCAGCCTGTTGAGTGGGACATCAGTGTGCCTGACTATAGAGTCGTCTATGACTAAAGTGTTGGGTACGTTGCCTTGCCTTAGAGACTGTTGTTAGGTGGCACACTGGTGTTGTGAGCTATGTGTCACTTTGGTTGTGACTAGTGTTTGTTTGCATTTCAGCCTCGAAGGTCCTTGTTGCTTGGGCACGTTAATGTTAAGGGCCACCACATATGTGGGTTTAATGTTGCTATGTGTGGGTGTTGATGGTGTGGATTTTGAAGGAGAATGTGTTGCTTGATGTGTAGTGCAGGTGTTAACCTTCTCCTCTTGACTGTCTAGCACAATCTTGGCTGGAAAGAGCTTTGCTTCCAGTTTGGCTATGTAAGTGCATCTCTCACAGGTTGTAGTGTTGGGTGGTAGGAGGAGAGGGTTGTCTGTGTACATGAAGCAGTTGTTGCATTGCCCCAGTATGCCCAGATTCACCAGGTGGACAGGAGAAATCACCAGAAGCTGACCTTTGGACATGTCTGTTTAGGTGCTTTTTTTGTAAAGTACAAGAGCTGTTTTCCCTTACCTTTGCAAGGTAATTTGCAATTATAGGCTGTTTAGTGCCTATGATTAATTTCTCCTTATTAACAAGGAGAGTTGAGTGTTTTTTATCAGTTTAAGGCTTCCTAGTGCTTTCCAGCAGGTTCTAGAGCAAGTGCTAGTCACAGGGGTTCAGATTTTAGTGTTACTACTACTGAGAAACCAGCTAGTTTTAAGGGAAAATTTGAAGAGCAGACTTTCTGGCACCTGGAATAGTTTAACCGTAGCCCCGTGGTGCTGCACAATGCAAAAAATGTGCAAACACATGTATTTTTAAGCCAGAACGTTGACAGGGATAGAAATCAGCCAAAAATGGCTAATAAAATTACAATTTCAGAGGTAGAAACCACTCCTCTAGCGTTAGATAGGCAGTACAATGCTCACCACTCCCACTGGTAAGCAGTAGGACTTCCCTCTACCACAGCAAGGTCTGGATAGCTCTGAACACAGAAAATAAAGTCCTGAAACCAGCAAAGCCTGGGATCTAGACTATACTAGCTAGGAAAGTCAGGAAACGAGCAAACAAGATAGTATTTTTTTTGTTTGTTTTTTGTTTTGGTTAAAACAGGCTAAACAATGCAATAATACAGTAAATAAACACAGAAATGGCTAACGCATTTGAGTGTGTAGCCCTAAACAGTAAATGCAATTAAAACTCTACAAAATTTGCAATTTAAAGCTTTTTAAATGAAGCAAGGCAAGTGCGCAACTGAGTCTACATACACAGAGAAGTCTATATATACAGAAAAGCAGCTAAAACACATTAAAACAATTCAGATGCAGTGCAACCTAGAGCACTCTTTTTCTTTACCATCTATTTAACACACTGCACTACAATATTCATAATATTTTCTTGTTGCTATTATTTGCTTTATTTCTGTCATTATACAACTTTCTCCATTTACTATTTTACTTACTGTAAATAAGGCAACACTTCTTCCTTTTTTCCTTGCAAAAATGTCTTTGTTTATGCAAATCTTTTTAATGTTTTCTTGATTCATTTTATATATATATATATATATATATATATATATATATATATATATATATATATATATATATATATATATCTCCTTTTTTTGTAATAAACGTTCTCATTTATCTCTAAACTTTCTAATGCCTTAGTCTGCATTTCCGTATTTTTGTCTTATCCCATATTCTCGTTGCATATAATTATTTTTATATATTTTTTAAACACCATCCACCATTCTGATCAATTATTATAAAATTCTGCCATAGTTATATGATCTTTGCATAATTCCAGTATATCACCTTTTCATTTATCAATCCACAGTCACTCATTTATTCTTTTAATCACTTTTCCAATTTTTATATGCTCGTTATTTTCTTCTGTTTCTTTCCATATTGCCATATGATCTGAAAGTCGTGTTTTCACTGTTTCTTCTATGGCTATTTCTATACTGTTAGATACTAAGAAATAATTTCTGTTTTAACATCCCCTCTCCTATATGTAAGTATATTCATATTCCCTAACACTAAATTTCCACACTTCCCTCATTTTTTCTTATCTAGCATTTTTTATTTTTATTCCCCAAGTCATAATCACAAACTCCTTTTACTATAATATCCATATTTACTATTACATAATCCAGTATTTTTTTGAAACAACATTTCTCTTTTTTGATATACTACGTAAGCATATATTGCTATAAGTCTATAAACTCTATTTTCTCATCTTGTATATACCACTAATAATCATCCTAATCTATCTAAAATAAAATCCAATATTTATTTATTTATTTTACATTTGTTTACTGGGAGAGTCCGACTGGGCATAAAACCCTTTTTCAGCGGATAAAACCCTTTTTCAGTGGAGGCTCAGGGAGAACGGCTCAATTGTTAGTAAACTATTTTGTTATTTGAAAGAAAATTGTATAATACAATAAAGAAAAAAAAATAGTAATAGACATTCATAACGGTAAAAAGACTAGGACAGAATAAATTGGTCAAGTGGGAGACAAGACCAATAATCCTGTATAACAATGCTTCTAGAAGACAGTTCTTACAGTAGTAGCAGGTAATGACATTGCATACGATAAGAGTGCAATTATGATACTTAGTCTTATATACAGGTAGCATAGCAAACTGAAGACTTAAAATCTGATAGATATTAACAGTGAGAAAAAAAACAACATAAGGTAGACATATGGCTTAAATTCAATGCTCATTACATTAATTGCAATTGCTGTTCTGTATAGTACAGCTTTCCCGAGCAGATTTCTCCTCCCAAATCCCATGCTATACCTCCACACCATAACATTTCTGTTTGTAATATCTCTTCCTTTGTTAGACCTCTAACATCTTTAAATACTGTTATGTCTACTTCAAATTTATTACACCACTCTAATACTCCAATTCCTCTTACTAAATATTTTATACTGTTAACATTAACAGATACAATTCTGAGATTATTTGTTTCTCTCCTTCTCAATCTATATGAAATTATGTCTTTTTTTAACACTTTCCTTTCTTTTTTAATTTCAAGCCTGTGCCTTGGAATTTCCTTTTTCTATCTTTTACTCTTTTTCCAAGATCCATGTGGAGATAGTTTCCCCAGAGGGGTGAACTTTAATGGAAAATACTGTCCATGCAGCAGAGGAGGCCCACAAAACCAAGAATCTAGTGACACCTTCTCTAATAGATCCTACCATCTCTCCTGATAGGAGACCCAATTGTCCAGCCCTGGAGGTAGTCAGGGGTTGACTATCACTACACCAGAGACCCGGGCTAGAGATTGCAGAAGATTCATGGGTGCAAATGGTTATTTCCAGAGGTTATATAATACCATTTCCTACCATCTCTTTTGACAGTAAACAAAATTCCTGATGTTCCAACCAGTTAAAGGAAAGCAGCAGCATTGGAAATAAAAAAGTTGCTAGAAAAAAAGGTCATCCAAAGAGTACCCCCAGATCAGACAGAGTCTGGAACTTACTCAAGATTCTTTTTAGTGCCAAAGAAAACAAGGGACTGGAGACCAGTTTTGGATCTCTGCAATGTGAACAAGTCAGTTAAGTCACAGAGATCCAAATTGTCATGGTTCAGTCCATTCTGCCCTTTCTCCACAAGGATGACTGGATGTGCTCAATAAATCATCAGGATGCATACTATTACATAGATTGTCCAGAAGGTACCTGTGCATCTGATTGGGAGCCAGTCATTACCAATTCACAACTATGTCCTTTGGTCTCACCACACCCCCCAGAGTGTTCACCAAATGCATGGCAGTAGTGGCAGCTCACTTGAGACTGCAGGGATTCTAGGTGTTTCTTTACTTGGACAAGTGGATCATAACTGCTCCAACCAGAAGTCATCTTATGAAAGCACGAGATTATGTACTCCAGTTATACTCTCACCTTGGAATTACTATCAATCATGACAAATCCCATCTAGAACCAACTCAAATATTAAAAGTTTGTCAGAGCTTTGTTCAACATAGTATTCTTGACAGCTCCCTTCCTTTACCAAGGATAAAAAAATATGATTCCATGTCAAAAAGATCATTCAAATTTCCTATCTCTCAGCAAAATTGATCCTTTAAACATTGGGGTCAATGTCTGCTGTGATAGTTTTCGTTCTTTGCAGTGGACCCTATTGACTCAATGGTCTATTCTTCACCAACCCTTATCCACCCAAATTAAGGTAATTCAGGCATGCACAAATTACCTCCTTTGATGGATTTACTCCAATCAGATAATGCAAGGTACACCTTTCACTCTCCCTCAGCCCAAGGCCATAGTTACCATAGATGCTTCCCAGATCAGGTGGGGAGCACTTCTTGGGAAAGAGAGCCAAAGGCACATGGTCTACCAAGGAAACCAATATGCATATCAATGTCATAGAAATGAGAGCAGTCCTCTTAGCACTGCAAGCCTTTCAAGACACTCTCCCATCTGGGACAATTGCAATTCAAACAGACAATAGGTCAGTGGTCTCTTACATCAACACTCAAGGAGGAACCAAATCTTATCCACTCTGTCAAGAAGCTTTGAGAGTGTGGCAATGGGCGAACTCATCCAATCAATTTCTGATAGCAATGCATATTCTGGGGAAATCCATTTAGATAGACAAGTTAAGCAGGTCCATTCTAATGCCTCATGAGCTCATGAGTGGTCATTCAACATGAAAGGGGCGGAAAAGATATTCCATGGATGGGCCCAGTCTTGCTGCAGTCTCTTTGTATCTCCCCTCAACAGCAAGTGCAACAGGTTCTGTGCACTGATTACCCTACTGGGGAATCAGCAAGAGATGCTCTTCTCCACAACTGGCCTCTGGTCTCCTCTATGTCTTTCCCCAGTACCTTTAATCTCCAGATTCCTTCAAAATGCCTCTCAATTGTAGAGTACAGTCATCCTCATTGCTCCTTATTGGCCTCATCAGATTCGGTTCCCCATTTTCTGTCCTTATCTGCTTTGCCTGACATGGATTCTGGATCCAGTTCCATACCTCCTGTCTCATCTGACAGGCATAATACACCTGGACATCTAAGGCCTAAAATTCACAGAATGGTTTCTCCACTTCTGTTGACAGCAAGACAGTTCAGGCTGTCCTTCCCTGTCCACCATATACTCTTATCCTCCCACAAAGCTTTAACTAGAAACATTTACAGAAGTAAATGGAAAAGGTTTGATATTTGGGCACAGCAAAATGATACTGATCCTTAAACAATGCCAGTACCCAAAAGTTCTTGACTTTTTAGCTACATTTTTTAAAAAAGGTGCTAGTTCTTCAACTATAAAAGTATAGCTAGCTGCCATTTTAATTTTCACATTGGTGTAGATAATGCATCTTTAGCTTCTTCCAAACTTTTTAAGGCCTTTATAAGGGTACCTTTTTATTAGACCCCCCCCTTTTAAAGATCCCACTCACCATGTGATTTGAATTTGGTTTTACAATCTCTGACGCAATCTCCCTTTAAACTGTCAGTCAAGTAAGAACTACATTTTTTATAATAGAAGCCTGTCTTTTTAGTCGCCATTACATCTTTTAGAAGAATCTCAGTACTTCAAGCTCTAGATTCTAAGCCTCCTTATTAGATTTTTCTTAAGGATGGGGTATCTTTACAAAGCAAACAAAATTGTGCTTTGATTCCTAAAAGCACAATCACTGAATCCCATTTTTCCTACCTATCTCTTTTTCTTCCTTAATCTGTATATGAACAATATCTTTTTTTCTGTTTCCTCCAGCTTCCAAGTCTCTCTTTTTTATTCTCTCTTTTCTCTTACTGCTGCAAATGTTTTCTTATGAATATCCTTCAACACTTCCTTTTGGATCTTGTCCATAATCTCACCCCAGGAGATCTCTGTTCCAGTCTCTGGTTCACTTTGCTCAACCAAGTCCATCAATAAGATACCCTGCTATCCTTCCAACTGGAGGGTAGTAATGATAACATGCTCTTGCAACTATCCCTCCCCTCTTGAGCCTTCAAACATATGTTTTTTTTAAATAACTCGTCTGTATCTTCTGCTGATTTCCTTTGTGCTAAATATCTCCTCTGAATCCTTCTGCAATAGTTTCTGTCTCACTGCCTGCCATGTCAGAGCCACCACTGTGTCAGGAATAGGACATGCCCACGCACTCAATGGATGCATGGAATATGAGCACCATAGTGGTAGGGTAAGTTCCCTGATGCCCTTGCCAGATTTCCACTAGTAATATACGTGCCACATCAGGTTTCCCCTGAAATGAGGCTAATAGCCTAGTGGGTCTAACGTGGTCAACAAAGGATACATAAATAAAATTAATTTTCCTTGTTCTCTCTAGTTGTCTTGACTTTGGAGTAGCAGAGCACTAAACAACACTAAACTGATATTTAAAGCTTGTAATTCCCTGCTCCTGTAGAAATGGGCCAATCAACATGCAGCCAATACCCTCACAGAAACTGGCCAATCAAAATCAAGCACTCCAGTCCTTCACTGGAACCTAAGCTCAGGTAGATGTCACATGGGAGCCTCTGCTCTCACAAATGTGGAACACTGCAGACTTGGTCCTAGGAAGCTGATGACATCCTTCTAATGCAATGAATTTGCAGGAACCCAGATGGAAAAGGGCTTTGCAGTCTTCTACGCCTTCTCAGTAGTCTTTCTGCCTTTGGAGTAACTCACTACTAAAGTAACTGAATAGGAGTTACTGTGTAGTGAGAGGACAAGGAGGAGGTGTGAGGGTTGTAAGTTTGTATAAAGTGGGTGTTTTAGGAGGGAGGGAAGGAGTTACAGATATATTAAGAAAATTATATTGGTGGTGGTGTGGGTTGGGAGTAAAGAAGTAAAGTGCAGCAATGCTTATCATAATGAAGCAGAGTGGCACAGACTTCCACACAACAAGATGATGTCCTCAGAAACTTATGACAATCTGTTAACAGTGGCTGCTATAGCTTGCAGCTGGACGCCACGGACTAGAACACATCAAGTGGATCTCTTGCAGATAGAATGGACAGTCAAAGGATGGGCGAATTATATTGTGAAACACACCAGCAAAACCAAGCAGGAAAAACACAATATCAAGAACTCAGCACAACTCAGCTTCCAAAACCAACATGCAGGGTAGAATTTTTTCACAATATTTTATTATTCTTCTGGTACCTCAGCATTTCACTTTCAAAGGAATAATCTAACTCCACAATACCCTTCCTTATATATAATTCCGTCAAAGGTTAATCATCTCTAATTAGTTAATAAATCAATTATTCAATAAGCAATGCAGTACAGCCAATCAACAGTATTTTTTGAATTCCCAAGAAAGTATTAGAAAATCACGGAAAGACCCCCATAGAGACATTCCAATTTTATCTTGCAACATTTTCCTCTAAAGCATTTTTTAAAAACATTTTCTTACAGCATTTTAATGTAATATAATAAATATAAACACCATATGAATGAGGTATGAATAAATAAATAACCTGAGACAGAAAATAAAGTTAAACATAACTATTCAAAACAAACAATACATAAATACCCTTCCTGTCCCATGGTTAAATATTGAAAAAACTGTTTTATAAAATTAAATTACTATCAATATTCATTCCTCTTGGTTTGAGTGTCTTATAATTAATAATAAACCTATACTCCAATTTATCCAACTCATTTTTAAAACTTCCCCATGTTCCATGGATGGACATGCTAACACACTGAAAAATAAACTCTGATAACAACCCCCACGGATAG